>NW_008825155.1:2192437-2207781 GCF_000699105.1 Pygoscelis adeliae | reverse complement strand
ATTACTCCTGCAGCAATCTACACTATTAGTGTCAATATTTAGGGCACCACTAATCAACGAAGCCACTTTTCCAGCAGACTTGATTCTCTTTGATGCATATTGTTGAAGATGAAAAGTAGGAAGGAATTTGCACGTTAAAAGGTCCCAGGCTTTGCAATATCACACTTTCTGCATGACCTTAGATATCCTTTCTGGGTTACCAGCGCCTGTGCCAGGGATGGAAAGGGCCTTCCACACAAAAGCCTTGTGAATGCTAACCTTTATTTTTAAGACTTTCCATGAGGTTATGTTTCTAAGCAAGCAATCAGTCATGCACAGAAACATCCATGTTTGTAGCTAGGGCTGTGCACGCCATTCCTGTGAAGACCTTAAGCACAGACACCTGTTGGGCATCCTGATAAGACATCATGCGCACAACTCTACAAGTATGCCTTGTTATCTCTAGGCAAACTGATTAGCGTTTGATGGCAACCAGCATACTGAAAATGAACAAGGAAGGGATATCAAAACTATTCATCTGGCTGTTATTTTATTAGGAGTTTTCCTCCTTTCTTCTCATACAGTCAGTTCCTCAGCATTGTCTCAGCAAGAATAATAATGGTGTCAGATTGTATCTTTTTTTTTTTAATTGGCCATAGGCCAGTGTACAAACTATGTCATAAAATATGCTTTCCTAGTGTACCCATCAGTCTTTTACACACCTTACTAAGCATAATGTGCTCGGGTAACAATCTAAAGTAAAGAATGGAATTAAAAGTGGGAGGAATCTCTAACATTCTTTCCTCCCCTAATAAATAATAAAAAAGAAAAAGAAAAAAATCAACTAGCAAACCCCAGTGGCAGCCTGGCAGTCCAGAGAGGAAGATACATTTCTGGGCCAGGGGTGTGATCAGTGAAACAGAAGGAAAGACTCTTGAGCAATAATCACTGCACGCTTTACAACTGACTCATTCACCTTTAGGCAAATCAATATGTCCTTGCTTATCCATCTGTATAAACATCAGCCCTCTGTACCCCTAGAGAACTTGTTCTTTTGCTGCTTTGGGATCCTTGGATGCATACTTATAGCTATGGGTAGATCCATTGTTTCTCTGCAAGATTCTCTATGTGCTACATAACTCCCGTTTTCCTACTTCCATGAAAAATTTACTTTTTTCCTTTCCATCAGAGTTGAACAGTTCACTGGATTAGGAATAAATGCATTCCATATCGCTAGGTCTGCCACTGATCTCTGTGGTGTTAAGCAACTCCCTTCACTTTTCTGTAGATGACTCACCTCTCCCTTCTCTGTTATTTGTTTTGACTGTACTCTCCAACATGTCTCCAGTTTCTTATTATACAAAGTGCCTGTGAACACTAAATTCACTTGGAGCCGTAGGTTTTAGTATAACGCAAATGATAAACAATAATAATTTATTTTTAAATTTAAAGCTATGCATGCGTGCATGCAAATTCTGGCACTTTGCCCTAAATTCTGCTGTAATAAGCCTTTTCTGTTCTGTTCTCATTCTAATACGATACACTTTTTAAACAAAAATGCATTTATTTAATGCAGTTATCTAAACAGTTATGAACCTACCTAGTAAATTTACAACACAACAGAAAGCCAGTGCAGGATACCCTGTTACAGAGATAGTGTTTTTTAACAGAGAAGGGAATTAACCTTGAGGACAACATAGTAAGTGGAGTGGTAAATTCATCATTTCTTGAAATGGAGATTGGATGTCTTTCCAAATGATACAATCTAGTTCAGCGATCAGTTGTTGGCCTGAATAATTCTCTCTACTGCTTGAGTTAGTGGTAAAGATTCTGCAGCACCTGTTAGGAGGAGAACAAACTGATGATACTAGTGGTTTCTTCGGGCTTTAAAATATATATGCCAAGCAGATTCCTTTAAATATCTTCTGGTAAAAATGTGTTTCCTGCCATTTTTTAGCACATGAGTTGAATGCACTGGAGACATCATGCTAATACAGTTGCTTGCAAACTGCCACAAAACCAGAACACCAGCTGATGTGGCTCATATCTGAGAATGTGTACAGAGTTATTGGGGGATAGGTAGGAAGAAAGCTGAGGGTCATCTCCAGGTGCTTTGATCTGATTAACATGCACAAAAGAAACTGATGTGTTACAACCATACTGAACAAGTCTATATGACAGCAATGTGTGGTTCATCAGCAAGAGCAGCCACAGAGGACCTCACGGGTATTTGAATGGTCTGTGAAGCAGGTATACGAAAGCTTTATCACTCTGATGTGTTTCTGTCAGCATTCAGTAAACACCAACTATTGGGTATCCTTATTGATGGCTTCTGTGTGGCATGATTAATACATTGCTGCAGCTTAAAATCTTCAAAGTCTATGCAGTGTCCTATGAACTTTATTGCTTCAAGGGTATTTAAACATCTTAACACTGGAACCTACAACTAGATCAGAGACCAGGGAAGTAAATGAGTATCAGTCCTGTAGCCCATTTTTGTATCCCAGATCATGAGTCTTATGCTCTATTCTAGGAAGGAAGTACCATGCATGACTGCAGATTCTTTGTTTATACAAAACATACTGTTCTATTAAATTCAGTGTTGGAAGAGAAAAGTCTAGTCCATGGCTCTTCTAAATGAAGAATAGTGTGATTCAGGGAATAGCAGCATACCTCCCAGCCTTTGACTGCTCTGAACAAGAAATGCCCTGTGCAGTAATTTCTTTAAATTTAATGTACTTTGTTTGATATCCAAGTAAGCTGCACTGGATGCATGTTGGGAACATGTGCATCCAAGTTGCCGTTCATTCTCTCGCACTGTTTGAGATGTCTGTAGCACCACTGTGGAAACTTCTTTCCCACTGTCATAATTTTTCATCCAGCAGGTAGATCCAAGGCATAAGGGTCTGAAAGATCATTAAAGGACTACTGTATATACCTATATAAACATGTTCAATCTTATGTCCTTACCTGATGCACTAACCCCATCCTTTTCTGCAGACTGCATAGAAAGCAAAAGAAGCAAGAGAGACTTAAATTGAAGTAGTACATCACCAAATTGAAGCAATCCACGTGATGTCTATCGTGTTGCTCTTTGCTTTCCTGAAGGTTTTAGATTAGTTCTAAATATGGTCTTTCACAGTTGAATAACATTTGAATAATGCCCCTATGAACAATGAGAATAATGACTGAAACTTTGTAGAAGACTAATTTCTTCAAATACACCTGCAGTGGTAGCAAAGTATGATTTATCAGCAATAAACTTATTCAGTATAAATGAATGGGGATAAGAAGAAGGACTTGCCTGCATTTGTTTCAGATTACATTGTTGCATCTTCAGAAAGAGTTGTCTTTATCCAGTTTGACTCCGTTATGTTTATAGTTAAAGCTAAACTGTGCTTTTGGAATGTTGTATTCTTTGGTGAAAGTGAGATAAATTTAAAAAATTATACTGAAGATGAGGAAAAAGTGCTCCCTCAAAATCTTTATACGGTTCATCAGTACAAAATCTGTGGTTTTGGTGCCCTGGTGTTCTGGGGATTTTTGTGTGTGTGAATAAATTCTGTTTGAAGGGGTGAGGGTGAAACACTATGAACAGGGTTAGTTTTAATCATCTTATAGAAACACCAGGAAGTGTAAGAGACAAAAGGTCAGCATATGTGAAGAAACTATCAGGAGGATTGACCAGTAGGAACCCTCTCAGGGAATTAGGGGTGAATTTGAGTCAAACCCAGTGCTTTCGAAGATGTTTGGAGCTAGTTTTCCAGTTGCGTATTTTTTTTTTAGGTCAATACTGTAGTGTGGGTTGAACTGCTTTGGTCAGATCTGTGTCCAGGAAGAATGAGTGGAGCTTTCATGGAAACTAGAGGTGAGAGAAAGAGAGCTTTTTCTTTTGTGAATATATGAATTACCAAAGTTGGTAAATCCAATCAACAAATAAACTTAGACTCCGTGCCACATTGCATTATAACTTGTTTAGGGGAAATTTCTTAAGTAAAAGAAAAATAATGGGGACTACTAGCTTGCTTGAAGTATTTCCCTCATGTCACTTCCAGCATGCAATTTAAATCACCTTTTCTTTAGCCAGATTCTGAATTTCCATGTGCATAATATTTTTTGCATGAGATGAAATCAGTGCATAGAATTTAGTATCCTCATCAGCATAGGAAGCACATGGATGCTGATTCAAGATCAGTATGTGAAGAAGCATCAGAACTAAATATTTAATCAGAATATCCAATTAGTTTAAACGCTGAATGCTGAAACATCATGGGCACTCTGGGTCAGTTATATCTGCAGCAACTTGTAGAGGCGTTAAAATGAAGCTGAAGCTATGAGGGACTCCACATGTGACAGGAAGCTTTGGCTGGGAAAATGAATCTTTTGTCTGGAGAACAGAAGAGGTGATGGTAGGTCTTGACTAGCATAATGACCCTTCAAATGGCATTGTATCAGAATTGGTGGGTCATTCAGATTCTCGGTAGTTGGTATGTGTAACCTTGCTTTCAAAGTCGGATGTTAAATGAGGAAATATTTGTCCGTCTTCTTGGATGATATATAGATTACTGTAAGTTTTTGGTATGGTGAGTTTGATGACTATGCAGGTAGCAGAGTTACCCACTGGCTCTGGGGAGCACAGAGCTTGTTGGAACTGTGGAGGAATGGGGACTGCTCTCTTAAAGATGTTTGCATTTACTAGCAACATCTGGTTGATGCCATGCTTTCTTACCCATCAGGTTCAACAGCCAAATAAACAATTCAACCACCTCATAAGAGCCAGATTTTTGGCTGGGAGAATCTCAGGGAAAATCCAGTGTTTGTAAGGGAAACAAGTGGTGCACAGTACAATTTTATTAAAGTGCGTGTCCACATGTAATACTTTATGAAACTGTTAACAGCTCATTTTGTTTGTCCTAAAGACGTGAGTTTATGTCAGAAGATCTCAACTTCGTAATTCACTCAAACTCAGATAGACAAGCAGCATCCTGTAGGTCATAATCTCATACCATCGGTGATTACATCAGAATGAATCAAATTTGTCTGATGCCTAGAGAACATTAGGCCCTTAAAGCTCATATTTTAGCTACTTGTTTTGGAGTTTTTAAAATGCATATTGACTAATAAAAAAATACAGACCCAAATAAGACTGCCGGTAAATTAAAGAGAGAGATAAATCCTCAGTTAGTGTCATTTGTTTTAGCTCCATAAAAGTGAGTGAAAGTCTGATGGTTTATAGCACTTGTGACTCCCACACAATGCCTTTAGGAGAGGTGTTTTGAGGATGAGTCTATATTTTACACATTAAAGTTTCTCTATAGTTTTTCAGTGGAGATATGCAACCTTTATCTGTAAAATGGTGAGAAGATTGTGTTCTTTACAGTATTTGTTTATTAGAGATATTGCTCACTAAGACGTGTCCATTGGAAGAAGTATATTGGAGTTGATTACCTTCTGAATCCTTTTTTGATAGACCAGTTATATAAGCTATGTAGAAGACATATATATATGTTTTTTATATATATAACATACAAGTTAATACCAACTTCATTGATATTAATGCTGGTGTTCAAATGTGGTAGTATTTCAGTTCAGAGACTTCTAAAATGTAAGACATTGATGAACAATGAGAATAATGGAGTCAGTGGTATCTAAATATTTTCTGAGTCCTGTGAATTATTGAAAGCTGTTTTTGAAGCCAGTGTAATGTAGAAATCTTATGGCAGAACCATTGTTTTGTCTTATCCAACGTTTCCAACAGTAGCCACCTCGTTCCAGAGGAAACTACAAAACTCCCGGATTGCTGTGCTGCTTTGTGGATGAAAACCAAAGTGTTAGAAATAATGTTGGATAAACATCTAATTTCCACCATTCTGAATAGTGGAACTTTTTACTGAAGTATCTATTACGGGGAAAAGTTGGCCTTACACTTATCTGCACTTATAGTTTCCTTGTATGTATAATAGCTACTGAGAGCCCCAGCAATCTTTATGTTGTGTAAACACATGCTACAACAGATGATTTCCACTCTAAAGAACTTAGAAATCTGAGTGAAAGGAAGATGTGTAGGAGGTACAATACATGGGCAAACCAGGAAAGAATAAAATAGATCTAGTCAAACGATGGAAGGGGCCAGAGCTCTTTCACAGCTGTGAACTAGCACACGGGTAGGTTATGAAACTATACAAGTGTTCATTGTATGCAATACAGGGCAGAAGGGCAAAGAAAGATGCGTGGCAGAATGTATCCAGAACCATTTAAAAAATAGAGGGGTTTATGATGCTAAGATCTTGAGAGCTTTTGGCTTTGGAGAGATTTTCCAGAGCTGAAGTAAAGAAAAATGTAGAGTTCTTTTTCCTCTTCCCTAGTACACACTTTCCCTTCTAGAAGTGATGTTGCAGTCTAGATCAGTTGAGTCAAATAAAATTCAGTTATTCTTCATGGAACATTTTGGAAAGACACTGTTTTCCTCCCTATTTTCTGGAATTTAGTTATTTTTTACAGTGCAAACTGTAAAATTAAAGTAAATAAACTATTCAGGTTTGACTAATTTCTGTTAAATATTTTACTTTCACTAAGAATTTATACATACAGCTTCTTCCTCATCATCAAATGCTTTGTGGTTTTAGCTACAAACATTTCAAAAATATTTTAATTTTCTTCTGCATTTTCATTGGATCATAGGACAGTTATCCTTAGTGTACAAACAATATTTTTTGTTTTTAAAAAAATCTATCTATTAAAGAATTTTTTGACTGTCTCAGATTGAAAATGTTGTCAATGAATATAGCCCAAAATGCAAAAAAACTACTCAAGTCTAAAATTAGTGCTGGAAAGATCAGGAAATTAGAAGGGCAAGAGAAGATTACATGGCAACTGTATCCTGCTGTTACCCAGATATCCCAAAGCATTTTAGGATGAAGCTTATGCTATCACTATGAAATACATGAGCAGCTCTTATGCTTCTCACATGGGTTGGGAAACAAATAACAGAGATGGTGAGTAGCATATAGAAATTGTTTGGTGTAGATAAGGAGCGAAGTTCAGTTTTCAGATGCAGCTTTTCCCTACTCCAGAAGATAGTAGTGTCAGGTTGCGAGAAGGCTTTTTCTATAGCTGGGGGATTGTCTTGCAGTTCAGAGGGTTTATTTGAATCCCTGCTCAGCCTCAGAAGGTATTTGTAACCTTGGGACAGCCTTTCCTTTTCCCTTGCATTTCTGTTTTCCCATCTAAAAGAGGTAGGTGGTAGGTTTCTACTTCACAGAATATTAGGATTTAAAAAAGCAAAACAAAGCAAAACCAGACTGTTAATGATTGTTAAGTACTCAGGTATTACACAGAAAAATAAATATACAAGAGAAGAGGAAGCAAGAAGAGAATTATTCCCTGATGAGCAAGGGTCAAATCTGAGAGATCAATACAAGATTTGTTCTTCATAACAGTTTTGTCTCAGTGAAAACAGAAACGTCAGATCACTACTTGGCCCTCAGATGAAAACATACATTGAAATTGTAATAGGTTCCTTTTCTATTTGTGGTTGAAAAAGAAGTGTAGCAAAGAACATTATCTAATTTCAGTCTAATAATGAAAATTGTCATCAAACGGCAGTGCTTGCCAAAGAAAATAAAATGTCATCTCTGAAGGGACTGCATGCATGAGTCTGTCACAAGAAGACCCAGGGGAGAGAAGGCTTTTATAACAAAAACAAAATATGATGCTGGGTTTAAAAAATATCCGTACAAGCACTATAATTGCTAAATGGGGAAAAATAATTCCAGCTGTATCATAACTGATACTTGACAAAAACCTAGCCTCCAAATATTTTTTTTTTTCTGGTCCAACTAAATAAACTTAGTTTAAAATGAATAATACTTAGAATAAAATACCTGAAAAAATCCTCACTGCAAAGGTTTTTTTTTTTTTCTTTTTGTAGGGGGGTGACACATAAGGTGGGGAATTCCCCCTTTGCTAAAGATACATTAGTGCTTCTTGTGCTGCTGTGAGTCAGTAAAGGTTGAGATTGGTGCTGAGATAATGGCAAAGGAGGAAAAACCTTCTAAAGCCTGGTTATTAAAATGTCTCATCAAAGACAATGAGCGCTTTGGGCATGGGTTCCCAGGGAGATGATATTTCCCTTTGAGAGCTGTTGCCTTTTCTCACACACTGTCTCCAGCTCACTGGGCACTGGCTTCAATTTGAGAGGCCAATCCTGGCAGTAGAATTGCTATATCTATTTCCTCCCTTTGAAAGAAACTTATAAAGTCTTGCATTTCTCCACGTTTTGCCTGAATCGCATGTCTCGTTCAGAGCACGCGCTAAGGGAAAGCAGGGCTCCCTGGGCGCTATGCAGGATCACAGCTTCTGCTCTGCTGGGGGAGTTGTTAGATGTACCAGGTGAACAGCCCCTCTGAAGAGTTGTGCTGAAAAGAGCCAGAGGGAAGCTGTGGCTCTGGGGCCGTTCAACCACCGGGCACTGCAGTGGGACTGCAGGCATGGAGAAGGATGCTACACAAGCACAGAGAAAGCTTTTGCAGGCTGTGTTTAATTCATTCAGGATACTGTTACTATCACCAGCAAATTCAGAGAAGGGATAACCTGCTGAAAGTTGTGCTCAGGGAAACTAGAGAGGGAGTAGGGTGAGAGGTGCAAAAGGGGGAAAATAAGATTTACTGTGATGATTTCAGCCATCTGAACATCAATGTCCCTGTAAAGCTTACATCCTATATATCCCTGGTCTGGAAACACAGAGGTGTTTGAGTTGTTTAGTTTGCTTCCTGTTCTTAATTAAAGGATGATCTGAACTTTATTAAAAGTTAAATGACTGTATGTCAAAGACTTATTACTTGGCACAGAAGAAACTACTTTTCCATGAAAGGGAAAACATTGACATTGGCGAGATAGATTGACAGTAGCTTATTGTTATTATGTTTTTATTTTTGCTGCAATTACAAAAGCAGGTCTAAAAATGGATTTTGAATGTGAAGGTGGAGAAACACCTTCTGTAATGGTAAAGTTCTTGATTAGATGACCTCAAAGAACTTTACAAAAGTCATTGTTAAATGTCCCAAAAGGTTTTCTTCTGTTTTCAAAAATGGAAGTTTTCCTTAGTTATAGTTAGGGTCCCTTAAAGTTTCAAATAAAAATGTATTTAGAATCTTCTACTTAAGGAAAAATAACAGATTCACCACTGAAGTTTTAAAAATGGATGCATTTCTGTCCACAAAGCTAAACTGTTTTTCCTTTTCTTACCATCATTATCTTCTATCCCCTCTGCCTTCTTCCCTCTCTCTTCTTTGACAGTGTTCAAGAGAAAGGGAGATGAGAAAAAGAGGTGAATTTTCAGGTTTCCTATTTTAAAGTAGATTTCAACATATGCACAGTCTACTGTTTACCAAGCAGCTGTTGTAATTAGTTTCTCCATGTCCTTCCAAAGTTTTACAGTAGGGAAACTGAAGGATATAGGGGTTTGCATTGGGAATGTAATGCAGACTAGGAAGTAGATCTCAAGGTTTCTTACATCCCAGTCTCATAATTCTTAAAATACATTCACATCATCTTTCTGATCAACCCAAAGCTTTAAATCAGCTTCCCTCCTTCTCAGTCATGCTCTCAGGCATCCATCTTTCTCTTCCCTGCCAATCCACTGCCACTACTCATTCAAAAAAAAAATCGGTCAGGGTTTGCACATAAAGATTCGGATTGTTTGCATTTTCTACAAGATCTCTAAAGTGATGTCCTAAAAAGGCAGATCACAGTTCAAAAAAGGGGTCCAACATCTTCCTTGCCAGAAAAGGGCACTGACCAAGTCTATCAAGCAAGGGAAGGAAGGGACATGGGATGAATCTGCAAGAAAAGTATAGGTCTGACTGCCTCTCAATGCTTCCACATGAGAAATTTGAAGTTAAATAAAGCAAAAGAAAGACAGAATCCAAGTGATCCTCCCTTCTGCTATCCTTCTGAGAATTACCTGATGGCAGCATTTACAGAGAGCAGCTGTTTGTAAATGCTCTATAAAAGTAACATTTGTATATCATTCCACAAAGACATGTCAAAGTATTTATAATACCTGTAACATGCCTTTCTACTGACCTTTCTCAGTCTGGTTTGGTATTTGTCATGGAAAGATTTTCTGAAATGATTGATGTGTTTGTATATTGTTTGTGTAACCAGACTAGGAGAAGGTGTCACGTTGTTTGCTGGAGAAGGACAGAAGCAAAGTGAGAATTGCAGGTTTCCGCGGGACAACTTGTGCTATTTAAACTCATTCAGTCTTGCAATAGAAATCTGGACATGTTAGAGTATGTTTTTGGTGCCAGATTGAACAACTTCTCTAGGGATGGCTACTGGTAACTGGAAAGAGAATGACCTTCTGACATAATATCAAGGCAGGCAAGTCTGTGTATCTGTTGTCAGAGCTAGGCTAGGATATCAGACTGCTGTGTTATGCTATACATTTGGTGTCCACCACAGGTTTATAAAAGTAAAAGGCAGCCTTCTCATGCTGCATGATTTTATTACCTGAGAGTGCCAGAAAGAGCTAGATGATGAGTTTTCAGTCATGGCAGGTCGTTGGGTGTACCCATACGGTGATCCCTCAGGTAATACCAGTTGTGTCCCATGTCACACAGCTCAGTATTGCCTCTGCTAATAAAAGGCACTGCATTCAACTGAAATGCCTGGGGCATTTTCAGCTGCCCCAGATGTGTCCCTTTGAGGCTGGAGGAAGTAAAAGTCCAAGTCACTGTCGCAGAAGTAATACAGGCTTCTTCAGATTAATTTCTCGATTATCTTTGTGTTTTACTGTGATTCATGACTGTTTGTTTTTGTCCCCAGTTATTCAGTTCAGTGGAGTTTGGCAGAAGATGGCTGCTTCTTCATGAGGGAGTTGCACCAAACAGGTTCTACTGGTAAGAGCAAAAACTTCTTCCTCATTTTCCAGACACAGCTTCCCCATATGTACAGAGATGTTGAAATGGGGGCTTGAAGGCAACATGGCTGAATGCAGTCTGCACTGCTGATTTGTTGAAATTAACTTTGAACTGTATGAAAGGGGCATTATTCCTCCTGTTATGTGTTTATACAGCACGTGAAAGTGGGGTCTTTGATCTAAGGATGGTGCATGACTGAAATATACTGAATAATAGTCTAAAGAAAGCATTGATTTTAGAGGGGAGAGTTCTGCAATTTCCTGCGAACATTTTGAGTTTGAACACAACTCTGTTCAGCATAAGCTTGTTTGCTTTTGCACCAAATACAAAGAAGAGATCAATCTGGTCCTGCTACCAGTGAGGGCCAAAGACTGAAGTCTTGGAGTCTTTGAGGATACTAGCATTTCTGCCATGGGTAACAGTGGACATCCTCCAGTGGCTGGTGTTATGCTTTTAACTGCTGTTAGACCTACTTCAGTCCTTGAAAGTGAGCAAGTTGACCATTGAACTAGGCACACACAGTTCTTCATTATGAGCTTAAATCACTGTGCAATATTGCTTCTAAGCAGCCGTGCAAGATTTCCAGTCAGATTTCAGGTTGTATGGATCAGCCGTGTGTAAGCTCCTCTTGCTGAATCTGAATGTCAGCTGGTTACAGCAATGACAAAACGTTTGCAAGTTTGATGCCAAAGTTACCTTAAAGAAGTATCATAGCTCTTTGTCCCTGAGGCAAGTTTAATTCTTTGCTGCATTAACTTATGCTATACAATTTGTATCTAAATTCACTTAGGGCCATAGCCTACATGGTTATGATAGAATCTGAGCATTTCACAATTTTTAGTATATGTGGTATTTGTAATGGATGATTTGACTTCAGATTCAAACACTTGTAGTGGCCACAACAGCTGAAAAATAACCCCTGGATGTAGGTCCAAACTTTATTCTGCAGTTCTTCACTACTAGCAAATTTCTTTGTATTGTGAGCCTCATCTCCTTCAGTTTTAGTCATCACCCGGATTTACCCAGTGATTCTGGTGTACTGATACTCTTCTCATGATTCTGATTGCAGGCAGATCTCTTTGCATTTGCTTTCCATAGCAACAATTTGCATACCCAGAGTAAAGCTCTGTAACCAGGCTTGCAGTAAAATACTTATCTGAAACACCTCTGTGCTGTCATGCAATAGCAATTAGTGTAACTTTGACTTATGTGGAAAAGAAAGCTGAGGAATGAAGGAAATACCAGACTGTTTTCCTGCAAATATGGTTGTCATAGTCTAAATCAAAGATAAGTTTAATTTTTTATATTTTGGCTTACTTTTGCTTACACTGGTGTAAATCTGCGAGACTTCTCATCAGCTCTTTATGGAGGCAGTAGTCCACTTGTGAGCAGAAGTTGGCTCATGTCCTGTGAATCTGGCCTTTAAAAGAGAAGCTTTTGATAAAATAGTCATCTTGAAATCAGGAGAAGCTGAACCAGGTGATTAAAATGAGACCCCCATGGTAGCTTCTAAACTGTAAATTTGTGCCAAAACCACAGGTTTTGAACATATCAAGATTCAGGAGTGGTTCAGTCAAATATTTTCTTTTAATTTATGAAAGAAGTACAAGCTCTAAGTCAAATTTACTTCCAAAGTTGAAATTATATATGGTCTGCAAAGGATATACCAGAGATTTTGTTTGCTGCTCCTGCTTTTTAATCCTTTCTCAGAACCTGTGTTAGCTGAAGCTTTTGCAAATTAAATTCTATTTTTAGCTTAAACTTGTTTTTGTGTGAGCGTCTGTATAGACAGGCACATATATATTTATATCACTCCTATTTTTTTCCTACAGGACTCCTAACAGGGTTTCAAAATGTCAGATGCAAACACACAGCCCCACACATCTCTTGTTTTTTCTGGGCTAATAAAAGCAGAAAGTTCTAGAAATCTGGGGACCCAGTCTTTGAGTCATCCAACAAAATTGTACTCACTGAAGAGGGTCAGAGAGCTGGAGAGAATGTTCCTGGATCCCTGTGTCCTGTACTGCACTCCAAACCTTTTGAAGTTTCCCATCATTACTTACAGTAGTGGTTTATTGTGAATTGAGCGGATGGATGCCTGCAATAAGAATAATGATGAAAATGATCATTTTCCATTCCCATGGAGCTCAAACTTTGAAGGCCTCTTAGAACCTAACAAATAAGAGAACTCAGGCTTGGAGCTTCAAAGGCAAAGAGTAAGTTGAAAAGATGAAAAGATGTTCCAACCACCCATCTAATTCCCTACAGCCATAAACAAAACATGAAACTGCAAGCCTGTATTTTCACCTTGAACAAAACGTCTCTTGCGTAACACACCTCAGTAAGCTAGACTGTACTTCTGCTATCAACAGTAAAAATAATACAACTTGTGGAGACAGTGTTGCATCTCGTTCTGGCTTATTTATTACGATCGTCATCACCTTGGAAAAAAAATAGTTAGCTGCAATTATATAGACAGTCTGTCCTCAAAACCATCCATAGTAGTAAACAGAGCTGTGGATGTGTAATTGAGAAACATGTACACCACAGAGAGCAACACTGGGCTTTTCTATGCATTTCCATTTCTGTGCAGCCAAGTACCTGAGGACAAAATAGGCACTGAAGTGCTGAATCGGAAGGGCAGCCCTTTGCACTCAGAGCATGGCCACTGCTGACTCCACATGGAAGAAAAGCAAAAGGGAACTGGGACATAAGAGGGTTCAGATGTACAGTTGAAATCCAAACTTCTATAGCAACGTCTCTACAGCCAGTCCTGATGTACAAGTTGGGCAGAGCCTTGCTCAGTGCCCTGTGGTTTGTTTAATTTTTTTTAAATTAATTATTAGACATTTTGTCTTGGAAATATGCGGAGTCTAATCAACCTGAAAAGTCAGAAGACTGACTTCCAGTTATTCTTTAGAGCAGAAATGAATAGTGAAGGAAAATGTCCTGAAGCCACAACTTTTCAAGGAAAGCAGACTGTAGGGATACTCTCTCCTGCTCCCGGTGCTTTCTCTAAATCAGATGGTTTTGAAGGGATCAACCAGGACACAGCTGTATTGTGCAGAGAATGAGGGCTATAATATCTGTGGAGAATGAGGGCTATATTCCGATATCTAAGGAAGGCTGAGGAGTTGCTTTAATACAGATTGCTCCCAGAACTATCTAAACTGGGACTTTTCTAAGATCAGGAAGACACAAAGCAAAGCCTTTGGCATCAGGCCTTCCTGAGGCTGCATTTACTTAATACTGTTTCTTTAGACAGGGAAGGAACATCTGGAAGACTTTAAAGACTTTTAAACGGATTCGAATGGTTGATGAAAGCAAAGATTCATTTTCATGATTGATCACTGATATTTTAATTGCCATTTTACTCTGTCATGTGGTCTTGTAAATAGTTTGTGGGTCACTCTAAGTCTTGTGAATAAACACCACTGAGCTTGCTAGTTTTAGTCTTGAGAAGGGTCTGCCTGCAAATGCTGTCAGAGAAACTGTAGTGTCTTTTACAGCTGCATTTCTTATGTTTCCAAGAGAATTTTCTTTTTTATTCTCTTATTTTTGACTGCTCTGTGAAACACCCCCTCCTACTACCACCCCAGAGAAATTTAAACCCCTGGAGAGCAACATTAAAGCAATCTGGTGATGCCTACTGCATAACTCTGAGAAAACACTATGTGTAGAGACAACTCGGCTCCTTGTAGCTCATATGTATTTTGTATTCTTGTATCCTCTGTTTCATTAAGAGGAGTCATTAACATGAAAATAGAATCTGTGTTTATTCAGAGCTCCTCTGTTCCCCCTTTTCATGCTTCCACCTGCAGCTCTAAGTGATGCCCTGACATCCACACTTGTGGTGAAAGATGTTGTAATGTCACTCTGTGGAGGAAGATATCAGATGGGGGATGAGCAGATAAACTCAAACCTTTAAAATGAGAGGTGACTGGAGTTTTCTTATCTTAAAAAAACCCAACAACCAAAACAAAACAAAAGGAGGAAAAAGGGATCTGTAATTCTCTACCTCATTAAAAGTTTGTAAGGACACATTTGTGCTGGGAAGGCTTTAGTGATGGGCTACTGTAAAACTGACACCTCTATTTGCTATAATTTGGGTATCTTACCACATACCTGTTTGCATAATCTAGGTATGTGAAAGTGGTATACTGAGGAAAGCGTAATCCACTCAGAGAGTCAACCGTATGTTGTTTGCCTGATGGAAACATAAAAGAATGCACACTGCATACAACCCCAAGGCACTGCAGTTCTGCACTGTATCAACAATTCTCATGTTTTTTATTATTTCTCTGGCAGGTTCTTGAGATTTTGCTGTTAAATGTACTGTGACAGAAAAATGCATGAAAGTTATTAAGGTGCTTAGTAATTCTGGAACTGTGCCCTATGAAAATACCCTAATTACTAGGAAGCAGTATTTCTAAGCAAAAT
>NW_008825155.1:2177005-2192417 GCF_000699105.1 Pygoscelis adeliae | reverse complement strand
GCAAGTTAATATACATGGATTATTGCTGATAGCACAGTGTTTACTAATGTAGTTGGCAATAGGGGAAGAGAATGCAGTAGGTGCTAGTTAGAAGAGTTGGATAAATGCTTTATCTAAATACTTCTGAGTTTATTTTTGTGATACTTGGTGATTTTCAGCATACATTCCTATGGTGGAATTTTGCTGGCAAAGGCGCTGGTTTGTAGTGAATACAAATGTGAACACAATTGGTAAATCAGTCACATTGGGAATTACTTTACTTTTTTCCTTGCTTTTTTAAAGTGGTCCACTCATCTAGTCAAAGTTCAATAGTGATACCTTGTGACTTGCAAATCCAAACATTCATGACCAGTAGTTGCAAAAAAACCTAGTCAAAGTGCATATAGTTCAATAGGGCCAAAACACATATGCAGAAATTGCTCATTAAAAGCTAGATTTTTATTCTGGTCCTCAGATCAAGTCATGCCTTCAACCAGAAATTATTTTCTGAAAGTCAATAAGTTAAGGTACCACAATTAGAGCTGGCCCTGTAAAAATAAAAGGTTAAAAAGATCATTAAAATGTCTGAAAAATGTAACATTTTTTAACCAAAATGAGACATTTTCTGAAAAGATTCTCAGCTAATTCTAATCATAACCTAACCTTGAAAAACTTGGGGGGGGGGGGGGAGAAATAAAGCCAAATAATAAAAGTGTCTTAAAAACTAGCATAAGATGAACAATAGAAAAGCCCAGCTAGTAAATTATATCATCAAGTTATAATCATTAACTGTATCAGTGCTATTGGTTTTTTTTTGTTTGTTTGTTTGTTTGCTTCTTTGGGTATTGCACCCAGACAAGCAAGTAGGAGAAATACAAAAGAAATACCACTCCATAATTCAAGAAGGTCAGAGAGCTTTAATGATGAGAGTGCCGGAACACCTCTCCTATGAAGAAAGGCTGAGAGAGTTGGGGTTGTTCAGCCTGGAGAAGAGAAGGCTCCAGGGAGACCTTATTGCGGCCTTTCAATACTTAAAGGGGGGTTACAAGAAAAATGGAGAGACTCTGCTGGTGCAGGGACTGTAGTCATAGGACAAGGGGTAACAGTTTTAAACTTAAAGAGGGTATATTTTTATTAGATACATGGAAGAAATTCTTTACTATGAGGGTGGTGAGACACTTGCCAAGATAAGCTGTGAATGCTCCATCCCTGGAAGTGTTCAGAGTCAGGATGAATGGGGCTTTGAACAACCAGATGTAATGAAAGATATCCCTGCCCATGGCAGGGGGTGGGACTAGATTATCTTTAAAGGTCCATTCTAACACAAACCATGCTATGATTCTAAGATGACTGTCTTAATTAGACAAAAAATACAGCTTAGGGCTGTCATGCACTACATAGGTGTAACAGGCTGATTAGAAGTAAAAACATATTATAGTATATCTCATTTCCAGTAGGGTCATGTGTCCACGATGTTAATGATTCCTTGAAGAAATTACAGGAGATATGTCAGTTTGGTAAGAGATGATGCTATGTCTCCCCTCTGTTTTGTTTTTTTCTGAGTATAAGAGGGAGAAGAAAATGGATGCAAACATTGTAAAAAAGCAGCCAACCAGCCTTTCCCCTCAAACAATACAAAGATATGCACACACACTGAAAGGGAGAAAAAGATAAACTGGTAAGCAGCTGGGAGGACAGATGAGTAGATAGGGTTATATTTGTGTTTCTTTTATGAGCAATGGCAAAGAAAGTTAATCTTAAGAGAAGAATTATAGAGTATATATCTTTTCTTTTCCAGAGAAGGCTGGAGACTGTATTTTAAAAGCACTGACTGTTTTTATTGGAGCAGCTGAAAGAGCTGAAAATCAAGGGGAAAAAGTGTCAAAGCCCTGTTAAAAACTTCATTATATTCAAGGAGTTGGAGCAAGCTGGGCGAACTATCCCAGTGTTCTTGTCAGATCTTGGTTTGGTGAGATTTGCACACCCACCCAGGTGGGCTGAGGCAATTTAAATGACATGGTATCTGGGCTGTTTACCAATGATGCTGTGTACTGCTGAACAAGACCTTTTAATCACTGCAGGACAACTGCTGGAGGCTGACGGGGAAGATGCAAATCAAAGGGCATTGTGACACCCTGTCCAGAAAATCATCCGCTTGATCTAACACACAAGCCATACCCGATGAGTTCAAGTGTACTAGAAATTTAATTAAAAATACATCTATTTCATAGCTTAAATATGGTGGAGATGGGCACATGCCAGAGGGGCACATGACAGTTTTCAGGAGATCCGAATTAAGCAACTGACTGATGGGGAATAGCAAGAGTAGTGAATTTTGCTTGATTTCCATCTTTCTTTTTTTTTTTTTTTTTTTTTTTAAGTATTGAACACCACACATTTGCTTCCAGTTGAAGTTTGGCTTTGGGAGAAAGTCAGACTGAATGTCTGAGCCTCTGTAGCACAGGCTACTATTACCTTGCTAATATTTTTAGGCAGCTTCATGGCTGCCAGCCTAAAGATACAGATGAGCTGTAGGCAAGCAGTACTGCCAGAGACCAGAGTGAAGAGCAAATCTGCAACCGTGCCTTTCTTTGGCCCTTACCATGCTGCTGCTGCTAACAATACTGATGGTGAGTAACACACATTGTCACATTCGGTGCCCCTGACATTTACCATTTCCTCACCAGAAAGGTCAGTGTTACATACTGCCCAGCCAGACTGCAAGGAAGCATAGTCTCGGTTGGCAGTGTTCACTAAAGATCCCACTGGCATTTCAAAGGATTTAGTGAAAACCTCTGCTTACAGTTCTCAGACAGCTGGACCCTGATGTAGCTCTATCTTTGTGCTACAAATGAAGGCTGAAATCTCTCAGATTTATCTTGGGAATTAGGATTTTATTTCTGTTTGGCTTCCAGAGATACAAACTTGCCAGCCCCATGTGGGTCAGCAAGGACACAAAAAAGACAGGCAGCATCCTCTTTCTGTTGCTGTTAAAAACTCATTTAGACTCTTTGGATTTATGATGTTTTAGTTCTTAAGAAACTGAGATCCAAAATATGTATCTTTCTTACCTGGACAAGGCTGAGAAAATTGCCCAAAGTCACACGACAGAGGCTGATATCACTCTGGTCCTCTGAGTCTATAATAACCAGATCCTCTGGTCCCAGTAGTCTTTTGAGAGAACTTGTTACTCATAATCAAATCAAGATTTGTCAGAGCAAAATATAACTCCTCAGTCCCAAATCCTTAGTTTGGCAGAGTTCTACCACATGAGAGAAAAAGTATTCTCAACTCTTATTTGATTATCATGGAGACTTTAAAAATGGGGGTAAAGTAGTAACTTGAATGTTATCCTAGAAGTCATAACTGAATAGAATCTTATCCATTTATCTGACTCTGCCCCCTTCCTCCCCTTAGATTCTTGTTCTCCAGCTGTGAATAGGGAGAAGAGGTATATCCACCTGAATAAGCCATTTGGGACTGAGAGGTCCCATTCTGATTGATGCATGGGTTGGTGTGTTTTGGTTTTCCCAATTCAGCTGATTTATCTTAAAAAATCATCCAGAGATACTTAATAAATGAGTACAGACTCTCGTGAGCTCCAACTTCTCTCCCATTGTCCACTTCCCCCGGTTAAAGATCTGCAGAAGTAGAGAGGCATCCACATACCAGGTTCAAAAGTTTGATTTAGGGGTTACTCAGTAGCAGAAGCTTGCAGTGCTCCGCAGAACCCTGGAACATGTCAGTCTTCAACGGGCATTGGACTAAGAAGCTGATTTCTCTGTATGCACCTATAAAGGGCAGCCCTTGAGAGGGTGAGGCAATTGCGCTGTAAAGTTAGCTGTGGATTTGTCTAGATCTATGTCAGAAAGGTTTCACTGCTATTTTCTGTTGTATGTTTAATGAGCAGCATACTGTGTTACCAGAGTTGACTTTGCACTCTTGCTGTAAATGACTTCCTGGCCTCCTCTGGAGTATACTGACTGGGCCACAGCACTACAAGATGCCAGAAACGTGCATCTTAACACAGTGGGAAACTGTGATCCTATTAGACTGTACCAGCAGAGAAGCAGTAAATCAGGTAGGTTTGGTCCATTATATCAGGGAGCTGAGTTCAGAGGCTATAACTAGAGGATACTTGCCGCCTCCTCTCCCTTCAAGCCAGCATGATGTCTTAAGTTTCCTACAATATATGAAAAAGAGATGTAGGACAGGAGGACTATCTTAAAATCAGGATCTAATCCTGGTAATTGAATTTTATCCACTTGGTTCTGATCCTCATTTTAAGACATTCCTCCCAGCCAGTGTTACCAGCAATAGATACCTACCTCCCTGAGAATTCACATCCATCTATTTCAGAGTTTTAGCCAAATTTCCTCTCTGGAGCTTCCCACAGAGAGCTGTGGTGTTACTGCAGTGGGGGAGAAGGCTTGGTTTGCTACTGTCCTCGAAGCTATGGGGTACATGGACATCATGGGGTGGAAGGCTGTGGATAATCCCACTCTAGGGTTGCAAAAAATGATGGTGAGAGTAGAAGAGACTCCCCATGGCCTGGAAATCATGCCACTACCCCCATTTACCTACTCATCTATTTTAGTGTTAGCAGCAACAGCCACCTGTTTTTCTGGGTCAGTGTTGTGAGGTGGCACAACTAGGAGGAGTTGGGCTTTACTCACTGCACTGCTATTTTCCATCAGTTCTAGAGAAAAGGTGACAAACTGAGTAAAGCATATCATAGGATGGATTTGGCCCAGTGGCTGCCAGTTGAATGGCACAAAATTATATCATTTCATCTAACTGGACAACGTGGGAAAGAATAGCTCAGAGATGTAGCAGGGAAAATCTAGTTAGATGATTGTCGAGGGAAATTTATTGGCCAAGTATAAAGAAATGAAGTGCTGATTTATGCCTGTCTGGAATCTGGCCCTTTGTTTCTAAAACATGTCAGGAGAATAAGATGGTTAAGAGATGTTAAAGCTAGAAAGCAATCTTTAAAGTATGTTCAAGGAATAGTAAAATCTGTAAAACTTCACACAATAGGGACTGAACTAAAAAACCACAAGAATTCCCTCCCACATTAAGCTCCCTGGGGCAGATTTCACTGACCTCTGCAAGCAAAAAAGGAACAGAGAGTATGTACAAAGTCCTTATGGAGTCAATATAGTAGTAAAAGAAAAAGGAGCCTGGAGGACTCTCAGGCTCTATTTTTGTCTTTGCCACATACAGTGGTGTGATCTAGGTCAAATCAATGAGGTCCCTGTGCTCTTGACTAATCAGTGGAGTTTATCTATAAAGCTGAGAACAAAAATTTTCCTCAACCCCTATTTCTAACTTGGTCTGTTGGTCTTGTACTTTTCCATAGGTCTTGACAAATCAGTAGCATGCCGGGAAGGTTACTTAAAGGTTGATTGTCAAGTGCTTTTGTATCTTTGGACAAAAAGCTCCCTGTTCAGTGCTACATGTTACTATTTTTATGAATGGCAATTAAGATTTAGAGTGTTATAGAAGCATCAGTGAAACCAAAAAAATGGTGCTACTGAGGACTCCATGAACGTCATCCACTGTTGTTGTTTTCATTCTGTCCTTTAAAACAAACCCAAAAGCCTGCCATCCACTAAGTTGGAATAAGCTGTCAATTTTTTAACATGAAGTGGCAGGATGTGTCCCAGAGGCAGTGGGGGAGCTGATTTTGCGTTGGCAAGATTTACATGGTTGGTAAGGGATTTGCATGAGTGCTGAGGCTAAAGGAAGATAAATCCCCAAAGGAAAATTCTACCAATAATTGAATTACAAAGCCATTATCATGTGCTGAACAGAGAAACTTTATAGCTCTATTGTGACAGGATAAAGCTTGTTAGATTATTTATGTTCATAGGACAACTTTGGCATAAGGATCTCTGAGAGTATGTTCTCTCTTCCACCTGTTTGTTGCAGCTAATTAGTCTTTCTATGTAATGCAGTGTATGTGGAGATGGAGATGTACTCAAATTGGGGCTGGAAAGAAGGAATGCTGAAGGTCGGGAGACATCTCAAAATAACTAACACGTTAAGCACAAAGTCATCTGCAGAATGCAACGAGAGTCCAATGTCCAGAAAGAGAATCAGGACAGGTTACAGGAAGGGCAAGAGAGGGCATATAGGCAAATGAGCATTTTTAGTGATGAAGGGTGAAACTGGATTTTCCAAGTGACGTGTCACTTTTCAGTTTGGTACTGCATTGCAGCCACTTCTAACCTACTCTGAGTCAGTGTCAATAAGCTCAAAATGGCCAGAACTGTGGGGCATCTCATTCCACCCACCTTAGAAGAGCCGTGCTGATATCTGTCAGTTATAGAATCATAGAATCATAGAATAGTTTGGGTTGGAAGGGACCTTTAAAGGTCACCTAGTCCAACCCCCCTGCCGTGGGCAGGGACATCTTCAACTAGATCAGGTTGCTCAGAGCCCTGGCCAACCTGACCTGGAATGTTTCCAGGGATGGGGCATCCACCACCTCTCTGGGCAACCTGTGCCAGTGGTTCACCACCCTCAGCGTAAAAAAAATATTACTTATATCTAGTCTAAATCTATCCCCCTTTAGTTTAAAGCCCTTCCCCCTTGTCCTGTTGCAACAGGCCCTCCTAAAAAGTTTGCCACTATCTTTTTTATAAGTCTCCTTTAAGTACTGATAGGCTGCAAGAAGGTCTCCCCGAAGCCTTCTCTTCTCTAGGCTGCACAACCCCAACTCTCTCAGCCTTTCTTCACAGGAGAGGTGTTTTCTTATAAGCCCCCTTTAAGTATTGAAAGGACATAATAAGGTCTCTCTGGAGCCTCCTCTTCTCTAGGCTGAACAACCCCACCTCGCTCAGCCTTTCTTCACAGGAGAGGTGTTCCATCCCTCTGATGGTTTTCGTGGCCCTCTTCTGGACCCGCTCCAACAGGTCCATGTCTTTCTTATGCTGATGGCTCCAGAGCTGGACGCAGTACTCCAGGTGGGGTCTCACCAGAGCAGAGCAGAGGGGCAGCATCACCTCCCTCGACCTGCCGGCCATGCTTCGTTTGATGCAGCCCAGGATATGGTTGGCCTTCTGGGCTGCGAGCGCACCTTGCTGGCTCATGTCCAGCTTTTCATCCACCAGTACCCCCAAGTCCTTCTCGGCAGGGCTGCTCTCAATCCCTTCATCCCCCAGCCTGTATTGATACTGGGGGTTGCCCTGACCCAGGTGCAGGACCTTGCACTTGGCCTTGTTGAACCTCATGAGGTTCACACGGGCCCACTTCTCCAGCTTGTCCAGGTCCCTCTGGATGGCATCCTGTCCCTCTGGCATGTCGACTGCACCACTCAGCTTGGTGGTGTGATCTGCCATCCTTTGCTGCATGAACAAATCATACCTCTTTCCCCGCAAAAGAAGGTGAGGGATGGTCGTAGGAGTCCTGGTTCTGCACTTGTTTGTTTCCTCTGAGACATGGGAACGCTGCATAGCATCTCTGTCCCCATAAAAAGAATGAACAACATTTGCACTGGTTCTGTCTGTGAAAAGGACATAGTAGCATTTCTGTTTTTCCAGCCTTTCATTCTGGGCCATTTGTATTGAATAAGGTTGTCTTCTGTTGCTCGGCTTAAAATACCTTTGATCTTGGCTGCTGTGAGCATGTATGATACAAGGAATACATATGAAAAGTTTTCAGTCAAGCTTCTTGTGCATGTAGTCCCAGATATGGTGTGACTGTGTCTGAAGTCAAGCATCCAAAATCAAAGGCACCCAAAGCTGCTTTCCAGAATGCACAAGGCCTTGAGATGGAGCCCTTATTGTCTGGTGCTTCGAGTTCTTTGTTTATGAAAAATGGTGGTTTGAAATTAAGTACACCAAGTGGAAGCTTTTGCTATCTTCACAATGATGCCTTTTTGCAGTTCTGAGTGGTCTGACTGCCTTGCAAGCCTCATCTGTTCCCAGCATCCATAAACAATTACTTTTGTCCCTAGAAGTGAAAAAAGATAGAAGAGGTGGAAACCCCAGGGTAACAGGGTCTCTATTGAATTTCCTTGGCTCAGAAGAGCTGACAGGCCAAGGAAGCCAAGGTTTTAGAAATGTTTCAGACAGAGAGATGGCAAGGGGTTGGTCACTACAGAAATATGCCAACTAGTATTTGCTGTGCAATGGGCAGTGCCAGGCTACTTTTGTTTATTTCAGCCTAGTTCTAAACCAGAGGATGATTCAGGGTCTTTTCCCTGTGCTGCTTCTCACGGTGGATGTAGAATCTGCATTCAGAGCAATTACTGCACTGCAGCCACTGATATTGATTTGTGAAGCTCTCAAGTGCAGATGGCTTCTTAGCAGGCTTGATGGTGATTAAAATTTTAGGAAGCAACTTTGTAATAGGACTGTGGGGGTCCTACATTTTTCATAATGTGAGCATCTTCTGTGTAAAGGCAGTGAGGTCACTGCCTTGCACTCCCCTTGGCTTTTTTAAATCCTCATTTTCCCAAAAGATTATTTTTGTCTTTTTTTTTTCTTTTCCTTTTTCTTTTTTCAAAACATCCAGACAATTATACCAAGAAAACACAAAAAGCCAATCGCAAAAATACAATAGGCACCATTCAGCAGAAAGTGTTGCAAGCATATCCCTGGTGTACTGAAGTTTCAGGGAGTATTACAGAAAGCCTGAGATTAAAGGGACAGACAAAGGACATGCTGGCATTTTACCATAAAGTGAAAACATAGACCACAGCAAGAAGAAAAGTTTGTGGATGTATGAACGATTGGTCTTTGAGAACGGACACTGAAAGGGAAGAACAGAATTGAGAAATATGAGAAGAAAGTGCTGCCGGCATAGCTAACAAAAGTTGCTCAGAATAGGGCATGGCAAAGTTTTGGACTGATGTTTATTTTTAGAGAAGTTTCTGAGAGAAATCAGTAACTGAGTGGGCCCCAGAGTGTTGTTCACCTGTACCCCTGTTCTTTGCAGGGTGCTTGGTTTATAAGCTATCGAATGTACAACACTTTTCCTTGTTTACCTTGTGAAGTGTACATTGACCAGGTTGTATGGACCATGTGCACAAAAGATCATGAAGCCAAGCGGGCAGTTCTATCAAGTTAGAAACACTGAGTCTGAGGCTTTGGTGTTACCTAGGGCAAATCCAGCATGTAGTTTCCTTCTTCCATGCATGAAGCTTGTATTTATTGATCACTCTAGTTTTGGTATAAGAACCTTCAAATCCAGTCATCAGTCAGAACTGGAATTCCTTTGTAGTCAGTTAGGTTTATTCATTTTGTTTCATAGTGATGCCATGGGCTTAACACTATTACTTAATAGTACTCAGGCTTGTAGAAGTATATTGTGCTACTCAACTTCTAAGGATGATCCTTTTTTCCCCCAACCAAATGAAAAAGCCAATAAAACTCACTAATAATGTTGCTGCATGCTCGGTAGTGTTGTGATAGGTCTGGTTGACATACTAAAAATTTAAGATTTTTGATGTATATTCCACAGTTCCTAACACCTTGTTTCCAGTAGATGCTTTAAGAACTGATTGTCCTATGCGTGTAAAAGGATGAGTGCGTGTTCTCCGGTGCAGTGCAACCAAGAGCATGGTATTTATCTCCTGTACATGCTCATTGTGGTCAATATTGTATTTCTGAATGTCTCCTAGGCCATTTAGTAAATAGTAAAGCTGAGGTAAGCTGTATAAAACATTACTCTCTCAGAGAGAAGACAGCCCAGGGCATTCTCTTTCCCCTTTACTTACAATCCATAGTTCATCTGTAATTCATGTTTTTAAATATAGGTAGTAAACATATTTCAGGCCTGCTTTGGGACCTTTATGTGATCACATGTGGGTGTCTGTAGTGTAGGTGTCCAGACATCTTATATTCAATGGAAAAAAACAGCCCTTTCTAGGATAAAGTTTGTCTTCTTATGAAGTCATATCTAACACCGTTCAGATGAACAACAGTGCAAAACTGCCTGTTTCTCCTCACTGCCTGCAAAGAGAGTTAAGTGTGATTAGCTCAGAGTTAAATATCTATAGTGTATAACTGGGTAAGGTGAATATTACTTTATGTGGCTTTTCAGGTGGTATGGAGGGATGTATAGAGAAATATCACAGGGCTACCATGGAATAAGACAGCATGATACAAGGAAATGTGACATTAAAAAAATTCTGGTTAGTAAGCTCTTAGCAGAATCCAGATAGGAGTGATATGTTTCTGGATGTCAGCTATGTACGGCTAATATTGATTTGAGCAGTTATGTATTTGGATTTTGCCTGTCCTTTGCAACTGATTGTTCATGTTATTTAATATTATGGGCCTGACTGTGACCTTGTGCTGTCACAAGTAAATTAAGCCTATTATATATCAAACAATGGAATGTGTATTTTCTAAGGTAGGAAGAAAGATCTAGCAGATAGGAAGACCTGGATATGGTTCTTGCCTCTACTTCAGATGTCCTGTTTGACTTTAGGAACTCCCTTAGATTCTCTGGGCCTTAGTTTTCATCTTCGTTTGGCATCACATTTCTAATTTGCAGGGGTTAGGAGATATCAAAAGAAAGAAAGCCCTTGAGTAGATGAATAATGTTTATCGCTAGTCATGTTTCAGCCATCCTTGTTCTCTACATCCTTGGGACAATTGATGGCTTAATTCTACCTTGATTTGAAGCTTCTGCAGTCCCAATACTGGCTGTCATGTGAGACTAAGTAATATGCAGGTCATTACAGCTGTAGCCTTTTAACTTTCAGGGCTTGGTGGGTCCAGATATTTATATGCTGCTCTTAAGACATTTAAGAGTTTGATGTAAATTATGGCTCATATCACAAGTGAAAACAACAGTGACAATCACATCCCATCCATCAGTGAGACATCTCATTCTGAATTAACTGTCTTTGCCTGAGAAGATGCAATAGAGGTGTTTCTTGGGGTCAGAATAGCAATGTAAGGAGGAGACTCACAAAGCACCTGACTGTAGACTCACAGGCTTTAACTAGGGCAACAAGTTCTCTGCTGGATGAATACCACTGTTGCGTGACTCTGAAGAGACAGAGTGTTCAAATCAGTGGAATATAATCCTTGTTTCTTTGGAGAGTTCACATCCCCATAGGGCTGTGTCAGGTCAGGAGGAGGAATGCACTGACAGAGCTGTACTGTCTTCTGCAATAGCCCAGTTCTAGGTGTGCTTAAAGCCCACTTGAAGAAGTAAGAGTAAAAACGAGATATGCCAAATTACAAGTTTAGTCCTTCTGCAGTTTTTTGGAGCTGTTTGTCACTGGCATCTATCTGTCTTGAACTGAATTGTAACTAGCAGGCCCAGCATTTTGGCCCTAAATCTGCTGATGATAGCAGGTAAAGGAAAAATGCCCTAGGAAGGTACTCCCTTCCCACCCACTTGGTGTCAATTATCAGGAAGTAGAGATTTTAAATGGACGTTGAATGTTTAGGAGGAAAAAATGTTGTCATAAATGTTCTTAAAAATGGAGAAGAGGTGAAAGGAATGCTGGCTCAGAGTCTTTTCTGAAACTTTCCAGTCCCCAGCAGAGGAGAACAAAAAATTCCAAACCTTTTCTAGCTAGGGAATTGTTACAGACTTTGTCAAGCAAAGCTAAGGATTAATCAGGACACAAATAGTCTTGTTATTGTTAACATTTTTATAATGGTTATTAGTTAATGCGCATGATGATTAAGGGCTGGAGCTGCCTCTGATTGCAGTCAGTGGGAACTGAATTAAGGTGTAAATCACTGTTTGAACCTCACTTTTGATTTCCTGAAAAATAATGAGGCTTTGAACAGAAGAGCATCTAATTTGTCTATCACTGGAAATGAATGTTTCTCTTCCCTCGTGCATCTATTAACTTGGAGGTCAGGCAGCTAACAAGAAACTGGTTGTTTAACCCTTAGCCTTAATGTAGGATTATGACTTGGATGATGGGACCAAGACCAGAAACAAGGCTGATTGTCAGAGATGCTGCTGAAGCTGCTGTATAATGGGATTGGTACATACTTGCAGTCAGTACTGCCATAATTCAGACTGTTCATCAAACTACTGGCCATTTGGACTGTCCCAGAGAGTTCTTGAGGCCAGGAGTGCCAGTCCAGGGAAACCTCAGCAATGGAAACAAAGCCTGAGTCCATAAACCCCTTATTTGCAGTGCTCAATGACTTTATGTTGTTGCTTGTTAACACAGAGTGAACAAACAGTCATTTTCTGAGTCAATATGACATTTCTTTTATTAGTGGAACACTGTTTTTATTAGATCAGAAGTGATAAAATATCTCAGGATGAAATGGGTTTTTAAAATTTCTTAATTAATGAAGGAATATTGATCATTAAGAGTGTCAATTAAGCAAATGTGCATAAAATGTCCAATATAAAGGAACAGCTATAATTACTATGCTGGCAAACACTATTATCCCATCAATTAAAGTTTTCTGTATCCCATCCAGAACTGAAATGCATTCTTCTGACCAAACCAGGAGACACGTCAAAATGTCAGGCGCCAACGAGAACAGAAACAAGTCTCCAGGTGGAAAGAAGTGAAGTAAAGGGGTCAGAAATAAAGAACTCACAAGTACAATGGCATTGATTTGATAAAATGGTAGAATTTCTTTCAAGTTTTCAAGTTTATTTTAGGGAAACCTCCAAATGGCTTTAAAAATTATCAGCTCTTACTTGTGAGTATGAGTTTAGGTCCAGCTAAACAGGATCTCCTGTGGAATTACTATCTCAGACATTCATGGTATCTGTTGTTTTTAATGCCTTTGTATCAATCTGTCTTTTACAGGTCTATGATGGGGTCCAGTAGAGAGTCTGATCTCGTGCACCTGGAGGCAAAGACAGTGGATGGTCGTAAGTACATCAGCTTCCAGATATTGTGGTATTCTGGACTGCCTTCATATTCTTGTAACCACACAATATCATGATGGAAATCTGACTTCTGTTTAGTGATTCACCCATTTAGTATGAGGGGTTTGACTGTTCCAAGGCAGGTCTGTCAGAAGAGAAGTCTTTCCAGCAAGGCAAAAAGTTGGGATTAACAGGCTATGAAAGGAGCTGAGAACATGGTAAGGAAGAATAGGTGAGAAGCAGTAATTGGAATTAGTATATACAGCACTTTTCTTTGTTCCTATGTGATTTTTGTTCATGGGAACATGACATTGGAGAGAAGTTCCTGGGTCACAGAGTCTAGCTGCTGTTGTTTCACACCGTACATAATATCACCCTATTCATAGCTTTACAGTTTTAACAGACCAGGGATACTCTGCCTTAGGTACTACCTTTGAAAATACCTCATTTCTCTCACATTAGAAACCTTTTAATGACCAGCCTAAGTGTATTCTTCACTGTTATTGCTGGTCCTGTCATTATCCTTCACTTTTCATCAGCTCCTCTCCCTCCCTGCTTTGTCTCTTGAGATGTTTTTCTCCATTCCAGGAGCCTCCTTTACCTGCAACTCCAAAATATTCTAATTGGCTGTAAATTCTCTCAGGCACCCTGAGCCACCTGCTGGCCTTTTCTCCTCCCACCCATGCTTCCTCAAGATTTATCTTTGAGCTCCACTGCCTTTGCAGATCTTCCTCCATGGATTTGTTTTCCACAACACCGGATTGCCTCAGGCAGGCATCACACTGAAAGCCTGGCTGCCATAGATCTCGTCATTGTAATTCCATATTGTTTCCTCTGTAAATAGCAGCTTTGCTGCAACATAACAAGCAGATTTTTTACCATTTGCAATATATAAGTATTAATGATGCAGTCAATTAATTCCTTTAAAAATGGATAAAGTTCTCCCCTGAATTGTACCCCCAATGCAGTGGTGTTACTTAAAATGTGTATTTTGTCATCGGAAACTTAAAAACTGTCTGAAAAGGTAACTGTAAGGTAATGAGTTTTTTAACTCACTGAAATTTAGCATGAAAGAGAATTTTTTGGAAGATGAATTTTGAAAAGAAACAGTTGCGATAGAAACCATAAAGTTTTAAAGGTCTTTCCATTTCAAGATGTGCAAGATTAGTAAAAGTGAAAGAATGTATTATCTCTATTTCTTATCATTTGTGATCTCTGATTATTATTTCTCCCCTCAGTTTCACTTTCCTGAACATGGTGGCAAGGCTGGGAACATGAGGCTTTCTATTTCTTGGGGCACGCTAAATGAGAATGAAATATTCTAGCAGGACAGTGTCTATTTCAGCACAAAACATTACTGTTATAAGGCATTAAGAATTTGAGGTCATTGAGATGAAGCACTACAATCAGTGTTTAAGGAGCTATATTCTGGTGATGCTTTTGGGGAATGTTCAGCTTACAGTGGGCAGAGAAAGTGCCACGCTCCAAATGCCTTGAATGGTCTTGTTTAAGTTCTTAGGCTGTAATAAGAACATTTTGCACAGCTATAGCACATTTCTGCAAAAGACTTCTTGAGTGCTTAACAAATTAGTAAGCTTTATTACATCTCTTATGGTGGAAACCGAAAAACAGGTAGATGAAACTGGCCTTGCTGAGGAGTCAGGCATATTACTAAGGAATAGTGGAATAACAAATTATTGCTCACCAGCTGAGCTCTAGTAACTGATTCTGCACACTTATTTTGGCTTAGTTGCGAGGCAGCACAATTTAAGTTTCTCTGTTTAGGCAGTGACAGAAATACTAGTGTAAATACAGCGGTGGTATCAAACCTTCAGCCAGTGGTGACCCCTCTTGCAAACGAATCATTCGGATGAAACTTCTACTGATGAGTCAGGAGGTCCCCGGCTCAGCTCGATGGCAATATAAGAAAGTGTTGGATTTCAGTAAGTGCGTGCTCTGTTTTGTTTATTGTTCCAGGGAGCGTTGGTCTTTGGCAGAGGACTACGGTGGGTAGCTCAAAGCAGTAACTTTGGAACATATCATAGCTTTTTTTGCCAAAAGACATTTGGTAGCAGGTCACAGGATTTTGAGACTGAGGCAGGCTAAGGGTGTGCATATGGTCGACTACTCTAGTTACCATGACCAACTTGGTATATTGAGGTCTCTTGGCTACTAGAGCCTTCTTCTAAATATTAAATCAGTCTCCTTTTCCTGGACAAAGTAACTATGACCCTCCAATGGATGAACAAACCTTTCTCCTCTGGAATGAAGCAGGTGTGTTGCTGCCAGTGGGGTGATGGGGTGAAGTGTGCTGAAGTGAAAAAGATACTTTTTTCCCAAGCTGAGGGTAATTTGCAAATAATTTTTTTGTGGGTTTTTTGTGTTTTGTTTTTTTTTTTTAATGTTCTTGCTATTACTTATTTATACTTTGTTTGGAATATCTCTTTTGAGAGTTAACCAAGTGTAAAAATTCAATAAAGGGATTAAATTTGAGAAGGTAGACTTGCCAAAACAAGGCAGGGAGAAAGAAGGAAAGAAAGGGGGGTGGTGTGGAAACAACCACACAATCTGTATAATAAAATAAAAGATCCTGAAGTGAAAATATAAGGGCTAA
>NW_008825155.1:2176182-2176974 GCF_000699105.1 Pygoscelis adeliae | reverse complement strand
CCTGCCTCATTCTTGTGCTGGTATCTTTTCCAGCAGAAGCTGAGTAGTACAACTACAGCTTCAGGTGAGAAGAAGTAGAAATGTCAGCAGAGTACAGTGTTAGCCCATCTCCCTGGCATGGTTGTTTGAGAACATGTATCGGCAACAGTCTTAGTATTGGGCTTTCCCTGCTAGAACACCAATAACTCTCTATCTCTGCTCCCTGATTATGGTCTGTCTGTGCATTTTATTTATTGTGTGTGTATACATAATGTAAAAGGTTTACAAGGACCAAAATAGGAGTCTCTTAGCAGGCATAAATCAGTATAACTTCAGTGGCATGTTGATTTACACCTGCTGAGGATCTGGCTAGCAATGTTGTCCCTAAGCTCACATTCTCCCTACTTTTTTTTCCCCTCGGGATCCAGAAAAATCTGGACTCCTTCTGAACACACTGTGTCTCATTAAACTAGGGTGCAAGTAGTGATGAACAAACTGAATACAGACTGTGCAATTTAGTTGTATTGATGGAGACAGATTTGCAGGGCTAATCATTGCCATTTATGTTTTTAATCCTGTTGTGTAAATTTTGGAGAGCACCAGGCAAATTTCCGTCTCATCAAATGTGATGGTTTTCTTTGTTTTTTAAAGGCTTCAGGCCCAATCCGATTCAAGCTGGAACTGAGAGCACAGTAGTAAAACTGATTTTTCTGGTTGGAAGAAGTTCATATGAACCTTATCTCACATTTCCATTTGTACGCTTGGGTGTCCCTGGTGTTCCACTTTGATTTTGGAACAGAATCAAAGGCAAGC
>NW_008825155.1:2167648-2176167 GCF_000699105.1 Pygoscelis adeliae | reverse complement strand
TAACAGGAATTTTTAAATTTTTTTGGCTGGTTTCAGGTCAACACCCCAGTAAGACAATTAATCCCCTACAGTTCTTAACCACATGGTAAGCTTCTCTTTGTTACGTTCACCACCATAGTCAGCAGGCAGAATGACTGGTGGAAGTTAAATCCAGGTTTGCTCAAATGCAGCTTGAAGTGCTTTCAGAAGGTGTATAAACTTAAGAACGTGGGGTTTAGGTTTGTAAAGAATAACCAAGTCCTGAAAGATCCTTAGTTAATGGGTTTATCTGATTTGAGCTAGGGAGGGTTATCCCAGTGAGGCCTGATTCAAGCTAATTGAGAGGTAATTTTTATTCAGGTGATCCCTACTGAGGAATCCAGACTGTTGGTGAGAATTAGAAAGATAGATTCCTACAAGGCATTTGGAGGCTAACTGGGTACCCACTGGCCCTCCACAGAATGGCAAAGCTGACTCAGAGGATGTCTAAGCGACAGTTTCTATAGATGCAAGTCAAGAAAACCAACTGTTACATTTCTGAGATATGCATTTGCTTGTGTAGATAGATGCCAATTGATTTTTAATGAAGTTTTTAATTTATTTAATTTATTTTTTTTTAAAGTGTGGATGAAAGAAGTTAAGGGGTTTTCTCATGTGCTAGCAAAAATTTAGAGAGCTCCTAATATTTAAAAAGTGCTTTTGTTTCCTTTGCTTTTCTTCTGCTGTCCTGATTTACACAGCAACTTTTCTTATTGAAAGGTGATTTAGGTGCTGCTGTGGTTGCAGGTAAGACCAAAGCCTCACCTGGGGTCAGCAGGCATGCTCTGCTTGCTGGTCAACAGGGACTGAGCATCTGGCCAATAGTGTCTGAATCACAAAGTTGTGCTGGGACTTTAATATCTGTTTTCACAGAACATTGCTAGAAAGAATAAAATAATCACTGCTGTGGAAATAACAAGTAGGCAACCTCACCTGACAGTCTTTTGCTAATGTAGCTAGAGTGGTGAATTAATTCCCATAATGCCCTAAACCGGCGCAGTGATTTTTTTCCTGATCATGATTAGTATTTTTCCTCATCATGATTAGTATTTGTCCTGGAGAATGACATCTGTTAGTTTCTCTAATTATATCCTTATGCCAGAAATGGCAGAGGATATACTTCCCCATGTAAAGAAAGATTCCTGATTCTAACATGCAATGAAGAAAGAGTAGCAGCAGGATAAAAACAGATTTGTGAGTAGTTAGTAAATGGCATGGCTTCATTTCACTGATCTTCATTACTGGTTAATTGCTTTGCAGTTGCTGAGTCCTGGAGAGTTGTGAATATATACCCATATCATAAATTTTTCACAAACCAACATTCAGATAAAAACCAGTCATTTTATGTGTTTCTCAAAAAAGGAGTAGAAAGATTACTGTATGGGAGAATGTTTAATTAAATTGTGGTACTCATTGCCATGGGAGGTTCTGAATGCTGAAGGTGTACCTGGGCGGCCAAGGCACCTGGACAAATTCTTACAATCTTTTCTAGGCTTCTGTTATTAGTCACTGTTGGAAAGGGGTTACAAGCCTGGGTCTTTCAGTGAGATATGTTACTACCATGTTCTTATGGTTCGTTAGTTACAGGATGCCAGTCATCCTTCAAAAGCAGAAACTATCCCTAATGTATAAGCTGCTCAGTAATGAACTGGGATACTCCATAGTAAATCTGGAAGACAAGTCATAGATTGTGTGGATGCTCTTTGCATAAACTCCTGATTTGTCCTTAATGGATTTATTTGTAGAGAGAAGAACACATTCCTCAATTAATTAAAGACAAGAAAAATAAAAATCAGGAGGAATGATACATTCACAGTGAGTAGAGTGAATATTTTCACTGGCTCTGCTTGTGATCAAATAAGGTTTTTGAAAGATATACATGCAAGCTTAGACTGGAAAGCAGTGGGTATTACAGTTTCATATGTCATACAAAATAACACTCGGCAACAAAGTATCCTAGTCTGCTTTAGGAAAGGATTTGAAACTCTCCCCTGAACTTTAGCAGAGCCTCACCAACCTCCAGTAACCACCAACGACCTTCCATCTCCACCAGCTGAGCCAAGAAATGTCTCTGGGACAGGCTGGATGCATTTCCCTTGAGAACATATTAGCATGGAGCTCGAGCTAAACAGAAAAGACAAATATTTCATGGCACAGGGTCCCCCTGGCTTTTAACTTCTGCTATGTGTTAGCATTTGCAATTCTCTTTCACCACTGAAACAGATTAATTTTGCCAGAGATTTCCCTTACAAGATGTCTCCTCCATTCTTGTGTTCTGTGACTTTTCTTGCTTCCTCTTTAGAAATAGCTGCCATTCCCCGAGAAGAATCCTACTCTAGGTGTCTAAATCTGTCAAAATCAAAGTGTCTGGGGGTGTAAGAGCTAGGAGTTGCTATGTTCTTCTCTCCGGGCACAGCGTGACTTTCTTGTTGTATATTAAAAACAGCAGCTGTTGTTGGATGTGAGGGTTCTGGAACTGAAAAGCATAATGTCCTAATTACCTATGGCAGGGAAAACATCTGTGCAGGAAAACTAATGAAATTAATTCCAGAACTTAGCAACTGAATACATTAATTGACATTAATTAATGCTAAATTACAAAGCTCTGCCAATGGAATCACATAAAATGTCCATGAGAATCAAATGCCGAAACAAAATCCTTGAGTTAATGTGAGCACAGCAAAACTTCCCTTAGAAAAAAGAGGATCCGGGCACTGCAAGAAGCCCATTTTCCTTCTTTCTGTCTCCCATAGCAGAGGGAGCTTTTTGTGGTGTGCACATCTCGGGGTTTGGCTGTTTGGGAGATTAGCTTAAGCAATTTCAGTGCTCTGCCCTTTAGTAGTTATTACTGGCATTTTAGAATTGAAGCCGTGGAGAATTGCACTGTAAAAGTTCACAGGAATTGTATTAGTAAATCTTCATCAACGGTACAATCAAATGCTGTACAGACTCCTGCGATCACAGAAGAAATAGACATGGTCCCCATTCCTCCATTAAAACAGGATCAAAAAAACTTCAGTCACCTCTAATGGATGTCAACCTGTCCTGCTCTTTAAAATTTCTTGTGGAGGAGATTCCTTAATCTTCTTTGCTGGCTGGTCCCAGCAGCACCCGTCCTGTTACCTCCCTGTGCTCTCAGGATAGATAACCTGTTTGCATGGGAAGTAAGACGGCACTGCAGTCTCCTCTTAGTGTCTCCCAGGTGGCTGGTGTGCCTGTGGAAGTAAAAGGAAACAATTTGGGGGGGGAGGGGGGAAGGAAACAAGGTGGGAAACAGAGATCTGATCCTATATAGCTCTATGCTGGGTGATTCGATCCCATGTGTGAAAACCCACCCAGTCTTGCCAACAGCTCAGGGGACGGTGCGGCCAGCCATTTCAACTGATGCCACTTTGTTTAAGCTCAGGATTGCCTGAGCTTAAACTCTTCACTCGGGTCCCCGGAATGAGAGGAGATGAATGTGGGGGCAGGTATGGGGGGCTGTCCTTCATGATACAATAGATTGAGTTATCAGGAAAAGTGGGAATTGGTTGTGTTGCAGGTGAAGAGATGCATGCCCATTCTCCATCTTTTGACTAGGAGGGGACATGCTGCACCACACAGTACTATTGGGTGATGGAAGAGGCTCTGGCCCCATTGTCCCCCTTCCTCCTGGGAGCAGGACCTGAAAGGGAACTTTCCTGAGCTCACCGGAATGAGCAGGCTGGGAGTTATGTCGTTCCCTGCCCTCTCGTGGCTAATGTGGAAAAAATCATATCGCTCTGAAGGAAAATGCATTTCGATCATGCTGTCTGGGCTGTATTAATTAATTTTTTGCAGTGAGCTGCGAAAGCATAAAATGTTATAAACTACAGTGGCTAATAATACTTACTTTATATATTCCAAGAACTCTGCAAATGCTGGGGTAAAATCATCCCTCATCAAACTTTCCTGAAGGTTCGTTACCCTGCATGTCTGTTTCAAGCAGAAGTCAACAGCCCTTAGAAGCAAGGAAAGAAATGTCAAATGATAGATTTTAATTAAAACCAAGATTAAATATGAGACGGTAAAAATCCATCCATTTCTATTTCAGTGTAAAATGCTACTTCTCTGATCAGAAAGTGGTAATTATATCAAACAAGGGGCTGCGCTTCTCCAACAAGGAAAAAGATCAGAAGTAGTTCTAAAATTAAATGCCATGTAGTGTTTCTGTCATATAAGTGCTAGTGCTAAAATGCCAAAATCCTTCTTCCTGTAAATCAGCTTTGTCATTAAACAAAGAGCAACTTCTTAATTGATCTGAAAGAGCCCAAACTGAATACTGAGAATCTGGTTCTGTATTCTAGGATAAATTACCACCATGAAGAAATTCAAATTGTTTTTCTTCAGGTGATGGATTGTGAGATGAGCACCCTGCAGTGCTTCAGAATAGGAGGTGAGGACATCCCATACAGTGACAGTGGATGAGATGGCTTTAGGGCATTTAGGCCATTTACTTTGAAACATACGACTGATTGAAACTGCTAAGGCATCTAGTTTCAAGAGAGTGTGGAATGATTGCCCAGGTCTGCCAGAGTGCATCTACCTACACTGTCAACAGAGAGGTAGGTAAAACCCCTGAATTACTTTCCAAGGTGATCTGTATTACTCTGCAGAGTGTAAGTGCTGTAGAAAATACAGAGGTACGCCGTGGAAGGGGTTCTCAATGGTTACACTATGGGGCAGGTGTCCTCTGAAGGTGTCCATGTACTTGTGTATGCTCTGGACCTTGGCCACATTCTAAATAAACTCAGCATGTGACCATGGAGAAGCTGTCATGCTCTACAGGAAATCCCACACCATGGAGATGACAGGGTAACTGTAAAGGCTCAGCACAGAGAATATCTGTCCTGCAGCATAGACACAACTCTTCAGACCCGTAGTTACTTTGGGAGTTACAGGACTTGGGCTGTTTGTTGCCTCTGTAAAGGGTCCTTCACAGCTCTGTTGTTTCCTCACTCAGTTCCATGCTTTAAGCTTAAGCCTGGGTAGCATCCAAGTAAACTCAGCAGGGCAGGTAACAGTGCTGAATGATATGCCCTTGACGAGGTTTCTGTCAGACCTGAGCCACAAGCATTACATTGTGCCACCTTCAAATGCCACCTCTGGTCTACTTCCAGCATGGAACCACAAGAGTGGCATGGAATAATCAGATCAGCTATGCTGGGCTCGCTCTTGGTATAAAGGAGCAATATATAGCTCTGACGTAGGGTGGAATGAAAGAAATAATGGGAGGCTGAGGCAGGTGAAGAAGAAAGGAACTTAGAAGAAAGTAATCAAGGGTGGATTTACGAGGGGTGTAAGACAAAGTGTTGCGTTGCATTGAATGGATGGTGTCACTTCATGTCACGTGAGGCTGGGAAGCAGAAACGCTGCCTCAGCAAATAGGTTTGTGGCAGTAGGAAGAATCTGTGCTCAGGATCTCAAGTGTCTTGGTTTTGTTCTTTTCCTTTCAGATGCCCAATACATCACGTGCAAGATGCAGAACTGCAGTGAAGCCACACGCAGCAAACCCTTTCCAGGCTATATTGACCATAACTCCCTGATCGTCCAGGATGATTATGTCTTTGTTCAGGTGCAGAACACCCTCTTCTCTTATTTATTTTATTATTTTATATTCTATTATTTTATATTCTGTTATCTTCTCTTCCCTTCCTTTGCATGTGTGTGCATGTCTGCTAGCCCCCAACTAATCAGACAACACTAGATCAATATAATAAAGGCACTGCGTGGATTGTAGCAGTTCATTACAATGCTAATAGTGTTCCTTTTACCTCTAGTATCTTTTCCCTGTAGGGTCACAGAGTTCTGGCCTGGAGCATCCACCATATGTACTGGAGTGCTCTCTGCCACTCCGTGCAGCCTCATCAGCACTCTAGGGTTAGTGCTGTAACCCCCCAGCTTGAAGTGATGTGTCAGTCATCTGCTATCACAAGGGAGTAGACCAAAGCTTTTTTGAGCATGAGAGGGAAATAGAAAAGGGGGGAGGGAGTCAGGGGAAGAACCAAAGAAGGAATAATCAGGCTTTATTGTTATGCCTCAGTTGTGATTATAGTGAAAAGCTGAAGATGAGATGTACTCAGCCAAGCTGTGTTCCAGGTGAGAGCTGGTGAATAGATCTGAACTACTATGGGTTTCATTAGCCTGCTGCCAGTGTCCATTTAATAACAGCTGAAGAGGACAAAAAGTAACAACAGAATTCCACGGAACATGGAGGTGAACTGGAAATCATTAGGACTAAACTGGTCTTCCAGACAGTTTATATTCTGCCATGCTTGGGGGTGGAGGGTAGAGAGAGGACCGATATTTTAAATTGGGTGAGTTGATTGTTAATTACCTTCAGTTAATGAACTCAGTCATAAAGACCATTTTAAATCATCCACAAATAAATCTGGGACCTACGTTCCAGAATAGCTTTTGTGCCCAGTGTGTCTGAGGCATAGATGTTTATATGACAAGGAAAACAGGGGCATGCATCACTCTTCGGGCATGCATCACTGTTCAGGCATGCTCTCTAATTTCAAAACGACTGTGTGTTTGTGGCTCAAGTGACACAGGAGCTGGGGAATTTCTCTTCATACGTGAATTGATTCATTACTTCATCACCGATGCCTTGGTTTTGTGCTCTTCAAGATTGTTAATCTTCTCTGTTCTGACCTGATGTTATTGCACACTGTAAAGAAGCGAACCCCTTTGCCTCATCTGAAGTCAATGCTGGGGAGATTGTCTAGCTTTCTGAATAGCCCTTGTATTTTGATGCATTTCTCTTTCTGTCTATAAACTGTTGCATAGTGTTCCCAGTGCTGTCAAATTTCGGCTTTGTTACACCTCCGTGCTAGCTGCATGATGTAAGGAGGAGCATGTGAGGAGAGGCAGTCTCTTACGATATTCCCCTTAATGCCCAATGGGACTTTGCACAACTTTATATATTCATGTTTGTAACGCAGTTTGGGAAGGTATCATGGAATATTTGGATTTGGAAAGCTCCTATTTTAATCCTTAAACTTCTTAAGATTCTTAAACAGAAATAAATACAACAGGTCAAAGAGATAGTACTTGCCAATCATTAATAATTGACACTTATGAAATAATAATATTGTAATCCGTGGAAACAACCTCTGCTTTGTTCCTAGAGTCAGTGAATTCACTGTTGGCTGGCAATTTAAAAAGCGATTCTTCAAGTGTTTACATATATATGTATGAATGTGTCTGGCTTGCAAAGAACAGCTAAATATCATGCTGTGGCTGATGCTGGACCCTGCCTTATCCCAGACACTGTTCTTCAGAGGATGAATACCCCTACACCAGACAGTAAAGGCTTGGAAGAATAGGTGATTGCCCTGAGCACCCTCCCCTAGCCTTCCCTACCTTCCTTGATCTCCATCTACCTTTTCTGCAACTAAGGCATTTGGAATAAGAATTAGTAGGCTCGAAAACGTGAGGATAAAGGAATGTGGCTTTATTTCTCGCACTACACTGTGTTTTCTTTACAAACTCACACTCTCTCATAAACAATGCTTCTGGCCTTCTTTCCCCTAACTTTTGTTCAATTCCATTAAAAAAATAGTTGAAGAGCTTTAGCATAAGAAATTGTTCTTATTTTACTTAATCTGGTATGAACTTAGCCTCTGTGTATCTTGCATTTTAAACTACTGCAGTGCATTCTAAAACACTTACTACTAAAGAAAAATCTTGATAAGTCCAGATATCAGGCAATTAAAGCGAAGTTCTGCACGGAGGATCCCTTGGAATATTTGTTCCTCAGTATCTTTCATCCAAGGATTTCAAAGTACTTTACAAACATTGATTATGCTTCAGCAGCACTGGAAGCCAGATAACATTGACAGCTTTTTTTATTTCTATTTTTTACCCCTTTAATAGGTGGTAGGGAATGAAACCTCACATTGCTTTAACCTAGCCTTTTCAAGGTATTGCCATCAGTATTTAGGCACTTAAATAAATGGCCGGATTCACAGAAACACCAAATCAACTCATCTTCTGCTTTCAGGAGTTGTGAATGCTTAGCTGATCTGGTAGCAGATACATGTGATGGCTTGTACAGGGCCACACAGGAACCAAAGCTGGAGGCAGAAATAGAAATCAAACATCAGGTCTGCCAATCTGCTGGTCTAACCAATAGCCTACAGGGCAGCTCAGCAGATAGCAAAGAACACTGTTTTGTGGTAAGTCAGAGGAGAGCTGTGGTATCAGCAGGTGACGTAATGGCCCAAGTGAAGCCAGGACTTCACTTTCCCCAGACTTTCACCTGAAATTCTGGCCTTTGTCTCTCTGCAGAAAATGTGATTCCTCTTGCTCTCTCTTTCAGCCACTGTCAGTTGGATCAATGTTTATTCATCAACTGTAAAAGTGCTGCAGTTTTAAGCCATTGCCACCAACACTGTGGTATCTCCCTTGACAGCTTTTGCTTGATATTTTCCCTATTAATAAAAAAATATTTTAAAAAATCCTGATGATAACTTTCC
>NW_008825155.1:2146724-2167588 GCF_000699105.1 Pygoscelis adeliae | reverse complement strand
TTATTACGTTTCTTATAGGAGGAATGCATTTGCACAGATGAAGCTGCCAAAGTACTCCTTGCCCAAGGTAGGTGCTGTTGCTGGAATGCCCATATGAACATACAGGTATTTTGATTGTACAGAAATTCTTGAATCCAACACAAGGAACTGCAAGATGACGTGCAATGGGTGAAAGCATAATTCTTCTTTAATAGAACATTTGCGAGCAAGAAAGGACTGAAAACAAAGTCAGCACTTTGGCTAGTCAAGGACAGCAGCATGAAATGTAGGCAGATACCACAGCCCATGTCAATTACCATTTCTTTATAGTTGGTTAATTAAGTTTTGGAGGGGACATTCTTTTCTTTTTCTTTCTTTTTTTTTGGTCTTAAAATTCCCTTCTCCTGTCTCTATCCTGTTTGGGTCGCTTTTTGTGCTTTGCCTCATTAGCAGATTTTAATGGGAACCAAGCAAAGAGATGTCTTTGTGTGTTTGCTCCATATCTTCCCTAATTAAGAACAATGGTGAATTAGCATTGGAGCTTGAAAGGCTATTGCTGCCTTCTGAAGCTGAAATTTTAAAAGACCTATATAAAATGTTAGCTCTGTTTTGAAGAAATCACCATTTTGCAGCTGGGCTCCTAACAGCTTCTTAACAAAGAGGATTTTTTTTTTTGAGGCCTTTTCATTCTTGATATAGTCTGGTTTAAATGAAATTTAAGCTTAAAGGTAGCAAATGATCTTGTGGATTCTATGTGAGGTCTAACATCTGGAGACAAATGCATTCCCAGAAATTAAGCAAGGATTGTCAAAAGCAAAAAAAGAAAGTGCAAGGTCAGCCTGTTCCTAGAAGTTGAAAGTACACCAGATTTTGTAGGTAGAAATATTCAAAGGGATAATGTGGCTAATATCACAGCTGGCTGTCTCTGATTCCTCTACCCAACTGACCTGTTTATAGTGGATTGACTGGGTGACCTTCCTCATATAACAGACTGCAGCTCAAACCCAGGCCTTCAATGCCATACCTTACCTCCTCTGCTGTTGTACCCTTTGCTCCTGAAAACCCAAGCTTACAGGACATTGAGGACCCTACCAGAAGCCATGATACAGCCATGTCTGTATCTTCTTGGCTCTGACACAGGACACCTGTGGTCTGCCCCAAAATCTTCAGTCACATTGAAAGATAGGTTGGTTTGAAACTTCCTGTCCAAGCAGGAAGGAATTACTCTGTCAATTCAGATCAAATTTAAACAGGTGTTATTTGAAGCAGCCCTTAGCAAAGGAGTTGCATTTTTAGCATGGTTATTGTAACACCCAGATCAAAATCGTCATTTACAGCTGATTCAGACCATCTGTAGAGAGACTGCTTGCTTTGAACTGGTTGTGTCCTTTAGCCCACACTTATTTTTCCAACTGTCCACCTTCTCAAAGAGATCTCTGGAAAGCCAGGGAAAATGCACTACAACTAAATTGCAATGTGTTCTCAGGGAATAGGAATTGGAGCAATACATTCATGTTATGTGACCCAAAGCAAAAGGCACATATTTAAGGAGATAAGATGCTTTGTCACAATCTCAGAATATCTTCAAAGACTGAAGAGCTACATTTGGCTTGGAAGGAGCTACAGTGGAGCTGTGGCTGTCTAGGAGGCTGCTATCAAAGCAGGATAGCTGCTTTTATTAAAAATGCACAAAGCGTTATACTATTCAAGGATTTGAAACAAACAGCTTCTTTTATGCCCAAATTCTCTTTTATCTCCTTCAGCTAAGAAAGTGGGGCCAAACATGGTAAACAGTACTAAGTGACTTCTGGAACTGAAGATGGAAATATCAAGCTTTTTGTCTCTGCATGTCACTCTTCCTAAACTGGAGGGGTGTGATGGCAGGCAGCTTTGGCAGGTGATACTGCTGCTCAGGCAGGATGGCCTATAGCAAATCAAAACTAAAATATTATTCTTGTTGGCATTGATAGCCTGGTAGCCAGTTTGATTAAACGCCTAAATGAACTTGAAACTCTCTCCCATACAAGAAGATGTCTGCACACGTGCATACAGGTTGTGTCAACCTTGTAAATGGTCTTTATTGAGACCTGTTAATTTCTGCAGTGATTTATGGGTTGGTACTGCCTATTCTGTACCACAGCACCACAATGTGGGCTCTGTCACCTGTCTGCAATGTCACTCATGATAATCACCTTACATGTACACACAGGGTACATTCACTCCATTTTAGACCAATGCACTGGGCAGACATCTGTGAATACTGAAGCAAGCCAAGCAATTTCTCTTTTAAAAAGACCTGTCCTTAACTGGTGCTGGGCTGAATACTGATAGGATGGGGGTGTGTGGTACCTCTATTTTAAATTCATCACCTTCTTTCAACCTCAGGGTGCACATCCTGATGGAAGAAGCAATAAGCACAAAAAAATCCTTAAATACAGACCTTAAAAAGAGCTGACAGTCCCAGTAATTGACAGGACAAAACAGGCATTACACATCCCTGCTATTTAACTTGCCAGGAAGAACAGTTCCCTGCCCAAGTGCAAAAAGGGCAATTGAAGCGCATTTAGTAATTCAGAAAGCCTTGGCCTTTAGTCATTTGAGTGGACACCTGATGAAACCATGCACAGCATCGTGCTTGCTCTTTTGTCTTTGGAAAGGCAAGAGGGACAGATAGTAGAACTGCATATTAATGTACTTCCACTATGTGCTAGAACAGAGAGAGGAAAGCTCAGGCTCTCAGTAGGCAGATGCATGGGGAGCCCCTGAAAATGACAATGACTGTTTGAGGAAGGTGCCTTGCTTCACTTTCCTGTCCTTTTCCCTTTTTGTAGGGAGGTGATATGAACATCTGTTGTAGTAGTGGAAGATGCAGTGAAGCTCTTGCTCCATATCAAGATGAAGGCTGTCTTTTTGTATTATTCCTCCACCTAAAAAAGCAACCCCCACCCTGAAAAAAATAAAATAGAAGTGAATATGATACGCTGATTAATTCTAATTTTCCCAGTATGGAAACCAAAAAATTCCTGATGTTGGTCAAAGACCTGTTTGATGCCCATATACTGGTCCCCTTCTATCAAAACTTTGCATTTTTACTGCATCTATTGGACAAGACCATGTTAAAAGGAAAAGTTAACTGATCCCCAAAGGCAAACGGTTGGAACACGTCTTTTTTGACTTTCTGCACTATGTATATTATGCCAATTCTGTCTCAATCTCTGCTTCTCCAGGCTTAAATTCCTTCAGCCTTACTGGGATCTTTTTTAGACTTGCACCTTACAGCATGATCTGATCAAAACTCAGGAAGCATCTAGTGAATAAATTATTTGCTTCTTAAGCATTCATGAAATTGCCTTTAGTTTTCCCTGGTGTTGATCGAAATATCTTTTTACCTTTCTCCCCTAGTTATTACAAAACTATTGATTAAAACGGTAAGTTAACGAAACTGTACATTCACCAGATAAGTTTTACTTATAATATCTGTGTGTTTAAATAGAGAGGTCTGCCCATGTGTATATGCACATATGCAAAAGTTTAAACTTGAGATTAGAGCTGTGCTAGCCAATGCTACCTGAAGCACATTGGGAACACCTACTCATGTAGATCTACCAGCAGATTGACTAGCATGACAGTCTGAAATAAGGAGCCTCTGACAAACAGCTACAGTAGTAACTTCTACTAGCACAGCTGGAGCTAAGAGAGGATATCTATTCACAACCACAATTAGTAGAAGGCAGTGGGACTTACATTGCCTTTCCTATTGCCTCAGGATTTAAGCCAATCTGTTCTTCCACAAAACCAGCCTCTGGGATACATTTTTCTCCAGCTCAAAGAAGCAAGTAAATCAAGTGAATATTCATCCACTCCGTACTTGGATCTGGATAAACAAACAACAGTTCTGAATCTTAACTTCATGGCGAATCTACTTTCAAATTTATAGATCAGATTTCTTCATTATATTATTTTTCATCTTTATATTACAAGGCTCCATTTGGAAGTATTAATTCCTCCTACAAAACCATGAGAAAGTGAATTGTCAAAGACTATTATTAACAGAAGAAAGAAGTAGCATCAGCTTCCAAAGAGTATATTTTCTGATAAAGTTCCCAGCTTTGCATATAGAAAGCCCTGGCTGAGATTCATGGAAGCAGAATAACTTTGGGATATCTGCCCAAAACAGACAGAACAGCTGAATCTTCTGGGAATCACCTGGTGCTAAGAAATCTGCATTTCTTTTCCTACCTCCACAGATTTTTATGGCACCAAAGAATTCAGGGTGCCTGTGCTGGGCATATAGAGCCTGGGAATTTCATTAGAAAAATCTCTCTCTTGGTGGCTTTTTCCACTGGGTAATAATTTCTCCAGGCATTGAAAGTGGGAATCATGTTTAATAGTTTCTGGTTTTTCTGTAATTATGCAATCTTTTCATTTCTTCCTGCCTGCTGTAACACACAGAACAGAGTAAAACAAAACCTCACTCATAACACTAGTGATCTAGCTACAATTCTGCTCTTTACATCTAGTGAGGATAGGATTGTCTTTCTGTTATATGTCTTGGGGGGGTGTTTAGCACAGTGGTCCAGGGTTTTGGCTTCTAGTTGACACTGTCATTAGAAATAATAAATAACAGCAGCACTGGCTGCAGACATTAACCCATTAGATCCTCCTTGTAGCAGTTCCCAAGCATACTTGATTTCTGAATGCTAGGCAAGAAGTAGATGTTTCAGATGCTGCTTTTTTCTTCTTTTTTAACAAAAACCAACATTTTTAATATCTGAGATTCCACAATCACAAGTGGAATCACTCAGGTGCCAAAAAAACCCACAACAAATAAACAATCCCCTCTCCCCCACAGACAAAGTACACATTAAAATTAAAGTGTTGGTAGGGGGGGGAAAGTGCTGCTGTATAACACTGCACTGCCAATGTAAATGTTCAATTAACACCTCATCAGTTAATTACTGCTTTGAAAACTGGCAGAAGAGAGCTGGGGTAAAATATTCCTGGATGGAATTATCCGTTTACAGGAGTGTTGTCTACAGTTTCCAATTAAACTCCAGCCTAAATATATCCGTTGCTCCTCCACAATTACTTTGGTGCCCTTGGAAATGACAGAGAAGAGCTCCCTCTAGTAACTTTCCTCTCTTTTCTTTCCCCAGGATATGCACGTTATCAGTACAGATGAGAATCAGGTGTTTGCAGCTGTACAAGAGTGGAACCAGAACGACACATACAATCTGTATATCTCCGACACCCGAGGGGTGTACTTCACCCTGGCCTTGGAAAATGTCAAAAGTAGTCAAGGGCTGGAGGGGAATGTGATGATTGACCTCTATGAGGTATGTCATGACTACAAACATCTCATTCCTATCTCAGGAGCTCACATGATGCCAGTACCGTTTCCTTCTTGCACATCAGTCTCGTTATATGCATGTGAACAGCAGAGCCAAAAAGTGACTGAACACGTAATTTTACCCTGTTTTTACTTAAGGGCCTCAGTGCAATCAGCTGAGTTTCAAGGCCAGGTTTTACACAGGTGTTGAATTTAGGCCCAGCCTAATATTATGAACAGATTCACTGCTGTACTCTCTTGTAGGTTCTCAAGTGAGGAAGAGCTCATGGCTCTTTCATGCGTAGGAAGATACACATCGGAAGATGTAGTAGAATAGTTCATTCAGCCCCTACAAGGAACTCTTTAAGGTTCTCAGCCAAAATCCTGCTGACCCACATTGGTCCTACAGCTCTGAAAGCTCCCAACACTCTGAATAGCATCATTCTCCAATTTTTGTTGCATTTCTGACAGCCTAATCTCTTGTTTTAGAAGTAAGGAGAGACAGCAGTTTTCAGCTATCTTTGTCACCTTCCTCAGCTTGGACTTTTCTGGGAACTGAAGTGATTTTATATACACCCTCTTGGGCTATCCCATGAGTATGGAAACTCTCCTCATCTTGCTGTCCATTTTATCCCTGAGCCTTTTCCTGACAAGTACATTCTGCCTAAGCTCACCTGTAAGAAGGCCAATTTACATTGTCTTCTATGACAACTGATCCAAAGAATAGGACTTTTAACGTGCCTTTGTAATTCTCTTGCTCTGCTGCCTGTTTTACTTCTGGAAACAGCACTCAGTTAAGTAGAAATTCAGTCCCCAGCTGCTGTTTTGAGGGTCAGCTTCTCTTTTCAGGTGTCCTCCAGGGGATTTTCTGACCATTCAGAATAAAGGCCATGAACTAGATCCGAGTTCCTTTGAAAATGAAGATGCTTCCTCTATTTCCCCATCACTGTCTGAATATTAGCTCTGCTATATAGGTTGCCTTCAGCTGCCCTTTACTTGGAAACCACCTTAAATTGTCCAAACAGAGAGCCCAAGTATTGTACATAAATGCAGATGAGCTGTAGAAAGATGGACACTGGCATTTCAGTCATTTGGAGATTTTTACTGTTAACCTCTGCAACGCTGGCAGCCCATGGAAAGACTGTTGCCTCTTATTACTGTCAGCTTGAGAAGCAGTTTCACTGCATTATGTAAAGGTGTCCTATGTCCCAGGGGGAAAGAAAAGCCTTTGTTTTGTTTTATTAAGCTGACACCACACAGTAACCTGGATTGAAATTGATGGAATCAGAATTGATAGCATCGTATCTGCTGATTATCTAGATAGAAAGAATATTGGCTGACGCTGAACCTGGCACAAACCTTCCTTTCAATTTGATGTTCTAGCTGGAAGGGAACAGAAAGCCATCCAGTGTGATTCTCCCAGTAGGGTTGTTGCAAATGATGAATGCTCTAGGGATAAATGGATATGAAGGTGAGAGAAGAAAAAAATCCATAGATAAATTAAAAGGAAGTGGAGAGATTGCAAAATGAGTCCTTCTGTGGTGACAGTGGTATATTACATTATTATATATATAAGCAAGATTATTTGAGAAGATGCCAGAGAAAGACCTGTTAAATGTGCATGTGTCTGTATGCATGTTTATCAGGTGTTAGAAGTAAGTTCATCTGGTTGCATTGTAGTGAATGTGTTTGTGTGTGTAGATTCCTAAACTGATTCTACATCAAGGATAAATCTGCTCAGTGCTGCTCAACGGGGAATTACATTGGGCATCAAGAGAAAATAAGTTCTTTTATGGCGCCTCATTGTGTTCTCCCTTCTCTTCTCTTGTAAGTCATCAGGAGCCTTTCACTCGGAGGTTGTTATTTCAGTGTGTGGGCTCTTCTGCTGCTGGACCTTTTAGAGGATGAGGAGACCACTCCTAGAGGGACACTGTTACCCTTTCTGCATGTTGGACAGAGCAGGACGTAAGCATAGCTCTTCTCTCCACCACCTTCCAGTGCCACTTCATCAGTAGCACACTGGACTCAGCATTCAGTGGGTCTGCAGTCACAAAGGGGCTGTCCTAGAGACCATCTCCTAGAGCAAGGGAAGAGCAAGAATCACTGGCCGTTGGGTCTGAGTGCCCTTCCTAGCTCGTGCACCTCTCCAATGATGTGGTGTGGCTCTGATTGGCACTGTAGTGGGACTGTCCGCAGAAAGACAATCCTGCCTGTGGGAATCCATGCCTGAAGTGATAACAGACTGTGGGGACATGTGTCTATAGCTATGGTATATATGACTATCACTCTGGGACTTATATTTTTTAGCAGTACGCATCTTGGATGTGAAGTATGTGTTTGACGTATGAAGTTGGTGATGGGGAGTGAAGAATTTGTTTTGAGTTGTGTGTTCGAGTGTCTTGTATGAATCTTTCACTAACACTGTAGACACCATTTGTATCCGCCCACAATGTATTCGGAGCAGTGAGGATTGTCTACAAAGCCTGTGTGGGAGCTGATGGAGTGCTTTTCTCTCTGACCACTGGTGGTCATGCACTTACTCGCATGAGTCTTTCTCTCTTATGAGTCAGCAGGGATGAACAGATCATTCTGTGTGTCATGGTTGTGTATATGCAATAGGTGTATCTTTTCCTCCTGAGAGCACACAAACATGTATAGTGTGTGCAGTCTTTTTTTAAGATAAAGCTGTCCAAGACTGACAGTATAACTTACACTTTGCTTTCTCTGGAAAGGATTCTGTGTCCCAGCCCATGACTAGAATCATAACAAGAAAAATTCACAGGATTTCAGAACACATTTATCACCTGATATACAAAATGCTCTTTAATCATTTATGGCCAGCATTTCACAGGGACTATGTAATACAACTATTTCAAGACAACAACAAAGAAAAGTACAAACAGAGCTATAGGCTCTGGCCTCTGGTAGTAAAGGCTATGTTATTTTTCCAGCTCTGTCTATTCATGCAGTATCACTGGGAGACAGAGTACCCTTGTCTTATCAAGGTGCCTTTCTACTACAACAAAGAAATCCTGAATACTTAGTTGGGTGGTATGAAGCAAACCAGCTAGGACATTGAAAAGATTACCTTTTTATGCTTATATCAACAATAAATTAGTTAACTACTTAATTTTAAAACTATTGTCCATTATAGCAAGTCATGTCTAAGTATTTACGTAACTTCAAATGAAATTCAGTGTTATTGTTCAAGGAGCGAAGTGCTATTCAGAATGACTAAGTACACCAATGCACTGTACCAATGCACTTTACACCAGTAGTCCCACAGCATGTGACTAAAAGTGCAGTAAGGTCCTACTCACTGGGAGCTGTAGCATCCAAATCCAGCCACATAATTAAATCAGTTGAGCTGGAACAAACTCTGAATCTGCTGTGTAACCATTTGCCACATGGTGCCATTTAAGAAATAATCTCTATGAATAAAAAGTCTTGATGAATGATTCTGTGTACTGGTTCTGCATCATAAGAAGAGACGGGGTGGATGACTGAACAGACTTGCTGGAAACCAAGAAGTTTCTCACTTTGCCCCTCCTTCTCCCAATTTTGCTTCCCTTTTTATTGCAGCACTCAGATTGCAGAATGACAGCCTAACAAATTCATTCTCAAGCTGCAACAGCTATTGGGCTATTGATTTTCAGTGTGCTGAGAAGATGGGAACATTCTGCAGTGTGAGTTGTGGTTTAAGGTTGACTTTTTTCTCCCCACTAAGACACTTTTGGGCTTTGTTCCAACATGAGTCTCTTTGTTAGTATCACATCTTTACAAAATCCTCCTACAGATCTATGGAGTAAAGCTGTTGGGTAAAACACCAGAAAAAATAAAAGGATGAGAATCTCATTGTTGCTCTATAACTACCATTCTGGGTGACCTTGCTTGAGTCACCAGTGCTTTGGTTTCCTCAAAATACAAAACCGTAATAAAAATACGTCTGTGCACCAAGTTATCCTGTTGAAACACTGATAATTATGAAACACATTGGGATCCTTAGATGAAATGTCTTAAGCAGGCTGTATGAGAATAGAAGCACCGAACTGCAAGTTTGTGTGTTGCCATTTTCTTTGCAAGTCCAAAATTGCTGCTGTTTCCTGCTACTGCAGTGCAAGAGACAAATAATTGTCCTGTACATATTTCATCTTTCAGGGGGAAGGATGCCTACACAGTTGAGAGATTGTCACTTTACAGTTAATGCTACTGACATCTTACCATCAATAGCACGTTCCCGTGCTGATTCTGAAATATAAGCTTTCTTTTCCATTTGTCACCTTTCCAACTGTGATGGTCTTATCTTGTCCCCAGCACCTCAATTTGCCTTCCTTTGGTGCTCCTTGGCAATTCTTGCCCGGACATCTACCACACTGACGCAGCCACCAGATCCCTGTTGGGTTTGACAGGGCAAGAGAGACGCATGCACAGAACCTGCACCGGCTTGATCTATTTTTCAGCCATGTCAATTTTTCCTAGGTAGCAGGGATAAAGGGAATGTTCCTGGCTAATAAGAAGATTGACAACCAAGTGAAAACTTTCATCACCTACAATAAAGGGAGAGACTGGAGTTTGTTGCAGGCTCCGGACACTGATCTGAGAGGAAACCCCGTTCACTGTCTCCTAGTAAGTACCTGGGGGTACTCGGGGGGTGGTAACATCCCAGAACAATCTTTTTCTACCAAGTAACACAAGAAGGAGAGGGCAGCTCCTCTCTCCATGCGGTGTATCTCATAGGGGGAATACTGCATATTAAAAGTGCAGTACATCAGGCTTGGACTGCCAGGTGGTATTGCAAGAGCTGGCATTGTAATTTAGCTTAACTTAATTTAATTTCTGGAATAGTAGCGTCATAGATCAGCTTCCTTCTGCACAACTGATGGTCTCCTCTTAAACAGCAGGTGAAGCTGGACACCGTTCTGCGCAGTTGATTCTCTGGACACTAGATGGGAGGAGTGAGCTATTGTAGCTCAGGAACTGTCAGGGACCTAATAACTTGAGACAGGCTCAAAGGAAAGGAGAGCTCTGATTTCTTTCAGGCCACTCTGTTGGCAGTATTAATAATTGTCATTTTCTCTTTGAGCTCAAAAGTGAGAATCGACACATTCATCCAAATATATGTATAGCTATGTGTTGGGTGTATATTGTATCTGTCTCTGTACTTGTTGATACAGATCAACATACAGATAAGTCTTTAATCATCATTATATGCAAACAGTTTCCAAGAGTGAAAGTGAAATATAAGCAGTATGAATAGAGATCTCTGTCAAATTAGAAAGCTTAGACTGATCTCAACATGTTTTTTATCTGATATAATCTATACACAGTAGTGGGATAATACTTAGAACCCCAGGCTTTAGGACTCTCAATAGCTTTTATATTACACAAATTCTAACATGGTTTCCAGGCAGAATCATCATACTTCCACGGCTCTTCCTCTTGCTGTCCTGTACCTGCGTGTTATTTTCCATCTGAAAAAAAAGGTGATTTTGAGGCTGTAAGTGTGTTAGAATCTGAATCAGCATTACATTTTGTGCATTGCGGTATGTAGCTGAATACTACACTAATCTCTTAACCGAACCCCATGCATTATTGCAAGAGCAAAGAAAAAATAACTTGATAGTTGAAGCTGTTCAAATAATTGATTTTTTGATTGAACCAAAATGCAAGCCTTTCATTTTCTCTCCAGTTCGGAAAAAATAAATAAGGAGGACTGGGGATCAAACAGAAGAGTTATTTCAGAGCATGACTAAATTTGTTTGGGTTTGTTTTCTTCTTCCAAGTCTTTAAAAATTGTAACTAAAGGCATTTTTAAATTAAATCTTTCTAGAAGATGAAAACCAAAAAGACGACATTCAGAAAACTTTGCAGACATAAAGCAAATGATTTTTTTCAAAGGTGCTATGTGTAGAAGTCTTTGCGTTTCAAATAGATTGTAATCTAGTTTTAACTCAAGTGAACGTATTTGACAAAAAAACACACCTTGACTTTTTCAAATTATGACTGATTTTAACCCAAGATTTTTATTATATGATATGATAGTGTAATATTTTGGGGGGCTGGCAAGGCAGAAAAAATAAAAACTATGCAGACAAGTGAAATAATTAAAGTACGCTCTATTATTTTCCCATAAATTTGAAGTTTGATTTCTGAGAAAACATCTTTCTTGATATTGTTGCACACTGAACAAGGGAGATCTGACTTGCCATTGTGGTTGTAAATGAGCCAGAGGTACTGCTCTGCAGGGTCCTTATCGAATGGCCATTTGCAGGAACTATGTATTTTATATACAAGGGTATGCTGCCACTGTAGTTATCCACTACATAGTGGAACCAACCAGGACTGCATGGTCCTTATGGAGGGGGGATTATGGCTCCCTTAAGCCTTCCCATCCATACTGTATCTGCTACTATACTCATGGGCACCTGAGAACACAATTAATTTCATTTAAAATTAGGCCAGATATGCCTGGGCAAGCTGGAATTCCCTTGAAGGTGTTAAACTTGAACAAGTCAGGCAAGGGGTCATGGGCAGGGGCAGAAGTGAGGGTGCTTGTAGGGACACAGTAAGAACTGACCCAGAGAAGCTCTTGACGTTTATATCCTTGTAGCTCCAGTGTGCACAAACCACTATTTAAACACTGGTTCATTTTTATTTTGCTCTCTATGCAACCATGTAGTTGCCCTGAGAATTGTTTCCACCTGTGCAAGCTCGATGTAGCTTGCACAGGATGACACTTGTCATCCTGTTTTCACTGGAAAGCAACCACTTCCTAAATGCTCTGTGACTTGGGCTGGAGTAGGCATCTCAGGTTCATGGGCATCTGTAGAAATCAATCCATGATTTCAGGGTGGTAAGGGACAAATCCTCAATGGATTTGAACCATGTAGCTCAGTCTTTGCCCTTCCAGAAGAATGGGAAGGAACTTAGCCCTTCCCCGTGATAAGGCCAGAGGAATGTTTAGTCATGTTTATTTTTCCTCTTCCCTTAACATGAGGTAAAACAGGCAAGAAGCCTCTTTCATTGCTTGAGCCTGTCTGCCTTCTTCACGCTTAGGTTGTCACAAGCTAGTGGAATGGTAGCAGAGCAGGGATCATCAGCTGAACATACAGGGTCTCAGGTGGTTGACTTGCAAATTTGCAAGAAAGCAAATAGATGAAATCTGAACTAAACTGACTTGTTAGGTCTTTTACAGGAACAGGCAGTCTGCCTGCAAAAGAAAGGGAGGTACAGAAAATGCACCAAAACCGCAAAGTAAAATAACAATCCTACAAGAGAGAGCCAAACTATTTAAAAATCTGATTTGAGCTTCACAGTTAATGATGGGGGAAGATGAAGGCAGAATATGGAGTGCAAGAATTCAAGAAAAGGTAGAGAAAAGACCACAGAAGTTGGGAGTGGTAGGGTAAATTTTCAAAGCAAAAATACTGGAAGTGTTGTACGTTCCTGGAAATAAGTCCTGGAAATAATGGCATTCTGCTGAGGAAAAGCATGGAGAAAAGGAATTGTCCCCTGCTCTGAGGCAGTTCTGTTCTTTGTCAATGTGACATAGCTGTAGTATTTAAACAGTTCACAAACTCCTCACCTCTTTAGCCACACTCTCTCTACCCCTGCATCACCAGAACTTTTACCTCCTTACATCAGTTGCTCCTTTTCCCTCTACGTATTGCTGTTCTTGGCATGATCCTGCTTCTCCTTATGGCATAGCTAAATGAATTCTTAATAGTCCATTGTACATCTAGCTTACCTGCCATCCTTACTCCACAGCAGATACTCATGCTTTCACACTGCTGGTTTTCAGCATAATTGCCTCTAGCAATAGCTTGGGACACAGCAATGATGTATGTTCCAGCTTGTTGGCAGAATGGGATCTGCCCTTCCCCAGGGTGACAGGATGGTCCCTAACCTGTGAGTGCAGTGTTGTGTCCTCTGTACATCTGGTCTTTAAACCTAAACTAAGGGAGTGTTAATGCAGAAATAAGTATATAGCAGCTAAGTTGGCAGCTAAGGAGGTTAAGAAGGAATCTGGTTGAAACATAAGGCAAGCCAGATGGAACCATCCCTCTACTGACAGTATGCTCGAGGTGTTTTTTTCAAAGCAACTCAAAGAATTTCTTTGCATTTTTTGTGAGATGGCTCTGAATAATGAGGATGGAGGAAAGCAGTGGAATTACATCTAATCCCAAGGTTTTCTTTTTCTTGTCTATACCACTTGTTTTCTATGCTGAATACACTTAATCTTCATAAAATAGCTGCCAAAGATGCTGGTTTTGTTTGATACTACTCTTGTGCTGTGAAGTGGTTAACTGAGGAGTAATTCTATCTTGCAAGTTATGGGCATCTGTCTAGGAGAGTTAATCAATTAGTTTTCAAGGATGGTCTTGTGGTTAAAACACTGGGCTGAATCTCAGGAGAATCTTGATTCAATTTTTAGGCCTATTTCCAATTTCCTATGTGACCTTGGGCAAGTCATTTATTTTCTCTGTGCCTCTCTTCCCCAGACATCTGTTTATTCCCTCCCACATTTTGTTTGTCTTGTCTATATGGATTATAAGGATTTCAAGACAAAGACCCATTTCTTGTAAGGGAGGGCATTCACACCATCTGCTACAGAATAATTTAAGCATCTAAGTGAGGTGTTGTGAATCTCTCTCCTGGAAGTGTTTATCTCTCTTCATTGCTCCTTGCTATTGCAGGTGAGCAAATACTGTGACTACCCCTAGCTTTGTGAATGGTGTCTGGCATCATCCTTGTGTTATAATACTTTGCCCCACTCCTGATCAGGGACAGTCACTAATAGCTGTTTTATATGTGTGGTGGCATTGGAGACTGTTTAGGTGGGCTTTGCAGAACAGCCAAGAAGTGGGTTTGTAGGTATTTATGAGAAATTTTACTAAGGACTGATGAGCCTCCTGAGAGGAGAGCATAGAAGTGCTGGCTTGAAAATATTAGGAAGCAAGTAATGAACTCCAGCATGATTGTAAGAACTATGGCAGTGAGTAGAGCAATGGGCTATGACACTCATGCTTTTATCTTCTACCTAGGTTGTAAATGCTCCATGGCAGTGGTTGTCTTTCCCTTGGTGTCTGTGCAGCACCTAGCACTGCTGGGTACTAGGCAATGACAGGGAAACCCAAAATTGGTGATTCTGATGAAAATAATGATTTCAGTAGCCTGTCGGTAACAACAAGAAGGATAGAGGCAATTGATGGAAATTATAAAAAACGAAGCTGAGATGTCTGTATACGAGTTAAGCTGTGGGAGCTAGAGGAGGAACACAAAGGGACCAACAGTGTGATGGAAGACAAACCAGTCTGGAAAAATATCTGTCAATGAGCTATATAAGGATACAGATGGAGAAGGTGTACATCAGGGATGAAGAAGAGAATGCTGCCACAGTAAGGACGTGAGATGGCCATGGGCAATAACTTTAGGTATTTGGCTAGTGTGGAGAGATTAGATTTTACACCATACCCTGTTGTCACTAGACACTGTAAGCATTACTGCACTCCAACCAATAAGAAGTCATGCCACTAAAAATACCATCTTACTGCTTAGACAGGTGACCTGGCTTTTAACATTTAAGATATATATTCCATTTCTGTGTACTATATCTGTGAAATGAGACAAATTTGAAAGAAAACCTCTGGTAGCACAAAGATTTGAGTCTAATGAGGTCTGATCTCTATCAGAGTGGGGAATTGGCTGAGTTGCTGCCATTAGCTACTGTCTTCAAAATGCTGAAGTGGGCTTGGAGTATGTTAGTTTTAAAAACATAGAACATGTTCTGTATTTAGTCTTTTCACAACATATAAAAATGTAAAAGGGAAGAATTCAGACTCTTGCAATGCTTTTCCACTTCCTGCATGCATGTCAGCTCGATTTGGTTTCCTCTCCCTCCCTGCGCCCCCGGGCTGCTCCAGCGTCTGCCCTCACAAGGCTGTCAGTTAAGAGTTAGGCTGCTCAGTACATTCCACTTGGCAGGTTGTGTTCCCTTCTGCACAAGCCGTGTCCCCTTTTTCTGTCTCACATAAGTGAAACTTCCCACCCTTCGTCACCACCCTCATTCACCTTTGCCCAAAAAACCTCCTGCCTTTTGTTGTTGTCATTCTCCACAGGGAGATTTTCATTTCAGTCATAGACACCTACCCTGAGATAGGATGAATCAGTGGTCTTCCTCCAGTGACCTATGGGGCTAGGTCTCCTGGAGAGGAAGCCTACAAAACTTTTGGGGCTGGAGACCTAGCCTTTAGGCAACTGATACTAGACAGAAAGACCTGCCTCCTAAGAGCCTGGAGAGCCTTCTGCATAGCCTCTCCTGCTCATTTTACAGAGCCGTGCAAGCTGAAGCATGGGCTTTGCTGTGTGTTCCTGTGTGATGTTCCCCTCAATTTGGTCAGTTTGCTTCAGGTTTTCTTGCCAATATTTTTCCACCTCCCTTCCCTTAGCATGTTTCACAAAGGACTCTTCATGAGGTTTGGAAGAAAAAAGTACTGAAAATAAAACCCAAGAGAAGGCAAAAATTATCAAAATTTTCAGAAATTACTAGAATACAGATTTGGAGAGAATTGTAATGGCAACTTTGGGAATCAAGTTTTAAACAACTTTTGTTGTTTAATATTAAACAACTTTTAAACTAACACTTTCCAGTCCTGGTATTTCTTCTTAGTGCAGTGCAGAAGAGAGTCATGTGTCAAAAATACTTAGAGTCAAGAAATGCTATGACACTGTCTGAATTAAGTTGTTTCTCATGGCTAATTAGTGGTGACTCAGCACCACACCAATAGGGTTATATTGGTTCTTGTTGCAGAGATAGCTTGGGCACTGCTGCTCTGAGAGTCGCTTCATCATATCTGCAGCCCTGCTTGTTTCTCAAGAGAGCTATGAGCCAGGGGAGCTAGGTAGTCCTTACCATTACCTGCTCTTGCAAGCCTGGTTGCCTCCTTTGTGGGTACAGCCTCAAAGATTGTGTCCTTGTGAGAGGGTTTGAGCCCTCACAAGGCTCAAATCAGTTTCCCAGTGGGAACGGGTTGCGTTAGAAAATGACAGCAAAGCTCTTGCGACAGAACCAGGGCAGTGGCTGTGTATTTCTAAGGGTGGCTGGATGCAGTGATTAGGAGATAATACAGAAAGACACTGTATATTTGTAAGCCTGTCGAAATAGGAGCACGCACTTTATGTTGTGTATGCTTTTTACTTTTATTTCCCCTTTCTCCATAGCCCTATTGCTCTCTTCATCTTCACCTGAAGGTCTCAGAGAATCCTTATACCTCAGGAAACATCGCCAGCCGAGACACTGCCCCCAGTATTATTGTAGCTTCAGGTATGAAACATTTAAAGATTGCCTGTGTATGATGTGCAAACACTGACAAAATCTTGAGTTTGTGATGGGTGTGGAGGGTGTTGAGTGGGGTGTCACACCACCAGTAGCGGGAAGGAAGGAAGGCTGTCAAACGGAAGTCCTTAGGGACCTTCAACTTGTCATGTGTTTTTTATGGAAACTGACCTTCAAGACCAAGGAGATCACTTCTAGTCCTCTACTCCAATGCACATTAGATTCAAACCAGGGCATTTCCTTTGCATACAGAGGTGCGTAGAGCTGTATGCGTTGGATCTTTTATATGTATTTTCTTCAAACTGAGTCTTTCCCTTCCCTTCCCCCTCTTTCTCTTCCCAAAACTAAAAGTTCTATAATTGCAAAAGGTAAATAAATACATTTACTCCTCTAATTTGCTAATTCAGGTGTTTCTTAGAGTGTTGCATCACTAATCAATGTTCATCTTACAGGTAATATAGGCACTGAACTATCAGACAATGACATCAGCATGTTTGTTTCTTCTGATGCTGGGAACACTTGGAGACAGGTAGATGACACAGAATCACAGGTTTAAATAGTAATCATAGGAAATTGTCATAGAAATAGATTCAAAATGTAGCTTAATTTTTGTTTCTTTTGGTTCAGAGTAGCTTTTTGCAAATCTATACGAAAGGGAAAACTTTTATTCCCTTCTGAGAAGTAGAGAGATGCCCGAAGAATAAGACTGAATATGTTGTTAGACTTCATATAACAGAAAATTGTTTTTATAATTCTACTCAGTTTGACTTCAGTTTAACCCTGTAGCAAAGCATAGATTAAAATATTAATATATATGGGGAAAGTATGTGTTTCCTTTTACTGTTGTACAGCCCTTGTACCGACCAAACCATTTTTCTCTTCATCCATGATTATAATTTCCAGAGAATTAGCAGTTGCACTAGTCTACTTCTCCCTCACTGTGTGTGGGACTCGTTTCACCTAAGTTCTGTTGTCCAAAGTTAGGCGTCCATATAAACTGGTAATTTTGCCTTGCTCTTAAGTTAATGGAGATAAAACCAGAATTCAGTTCATCCTGCTCTGAAGCTACCCATCTCTCCATTAACTGTGGAAAGAGACTGGATCATGAAGTTAAATCAAGTGCCTAATATTTAGTGAAATCCCACCTGTTAATAAAGCATTGCTACCCTTTAATGTGTTTATCCTTAGAAGAGGAAGTTCTATTTTTCCTATTTTCTGGATAGGATATCAAGTCAGGGAGAGGAGGCGTGACTTTCCCAGACTGACAAGTGCTGCTATATAAACTGGAGAGCAGATGTTTGCAGAAAGCCAATACAAAAAAGACACAGGAAAAGAAAATCTTTTTAAAATATTTGATATTCTAAGAATCTAATTATTTTACAATGTTTGACCAGCCCTCATTTTTCGGTCTACATCACGTATGTGAGATAGGGCCAGATACATGCAAACACATAAAGTTCTTCTTTAAACAAAAATCTGTCATTGAAAGGAGGGAAATTGTTGATACTTGCAAAAATTCATGTTTCTAACTTTCTATCAAGCAGAGGCAGAATGCATTTTCCAAAGACCTTGGAAAAGCTTAAAATAAAAAAATCCCAAAACAATAAAAAAACCCCCAAGAACTTTCTCTATACAGAATGCCTTCCTCTACTCAGTAACTTCCTTAGCACATACCTGTCCTATGTCATGAATGTACTTGAAGAGCTATGACATTTTCCTGATACTAAGGAAAATAGATTTAAATATATGCTTTTTTTTCCCAGATCTTTGAGGAAGAGCACAGTGTTCTGTACCTGGATCAAGGTGGAGTACTGGTCGCCATGAAACACACATCTCTGCCTATCAGACATCTCTGGTAATGACTCCATCTGTTCTAAATGTCTGCTGTCCCTCTTTTCAGATGCCAGGAAGTAGGCAGTTAGGCTGCATCCAGAGTTTTCTGTAGCTACAATCTAGAAAATATCAGTTAAGATGCTGGCAAACATTAACTGAGATAAAGCTAAGAAATCCTGCCAATTCCAGCTTATATAGTTTCAGTTTGGCCAGATCTGAGATATTGTCAATGTAATTCCACGACTTTCCTGGTTTACCGCAACTTGTCTTCTTGGGTTTGGTTATTTATGTAATATGAATCTGGATTATGGCTTTGTCTCTTATTAAGTTGCCAAAGTACTCTTAATTTTCAAAATTATTGATGAACTTGTCTTCTATGTGGCAGAAATCACTTATGAACCAGAATTTTGTTGAATAGATTCAGGGCTATATAGCCAATAAGGCAAAAGTGTTCCCACTAGTTAGCACTCTTGAGTTTATGTGGTGGGTAGAATATAGTTTTGCGATGTTTTGCATGATTTACTTCCACTACAGTCAGCATCATACCAATATCTGAAACACATAGACCCAAGTCTTAGGAAGCGATGAGTGGTTCCAAGCTTTCACTTAGACCCACCACAGGGAAGACTGCTGGTCAGAAGAGGCAAAGCTCTTGTGCTCCAGAAATCTAACCTCCTTAAAATGTCTTATGTTGGGGACCCGAAAAAAAGATGCTCAAAATCACTTGTTTATTTAAAAAAAATCCTAGCCCTAGGGTACGTTTTGCCCTTAAAGCATCAATCTCTAACATAACTTTATTAGTTTCCACCACTTAAGTATTGGCCATGGGTTAGCAGTATGATGCCAAACAAGTTTGATCAATGCTCTGATTTATGATGCTTCCCAAGAAAATAGTTATATAAAGGACTAAAAATGCAGTATCCAAGAATAGAAGCTGCTTCCTACTCTCCATAGCAGCTGTAGTGGACTAGATAGTCTCTTCAAGTAAAGTAGGAGGAGAGTAAGGAAAGAAGATACTAATTCTGCTTTCTCCACTAGGTTAAGTTTTGATGAAGGGAGATCTTGGAGCAAGTACAGTTTCACATCCCTCCCACTGTTTGTAGATGGAGTATTAGGGGAACCTGGAGAGGAAACTCTCATCATGACGTAAGTGAGCATGCCATCATGCTAATGTTGATGGGAACTACACCGAAAATAGCTTATGAACGTTGTTCGTAACATAATAGCATTTCTGGTTGAGGACCAAACCAAATGCTATCTGAAGCCAGGAGAATGCAGTCTTCTCTTGCATCAATGTTTATTTGTGATATGATTGAGGGAATGACAACATGGTTCCTTGCAAGCTGCAAAAACACTATCACTTAGCTTATCAGCATGAAACCTGACTCCTCAAATTGAATGTGATTTAAAGCAGAGTTACTCTTGACAGATGAATATTTGAAAGAAAAATGGTGGGGTATTTTTATAGCTGTGTTTTGCTGCTACTTTCTTTTTTTTTAACTGAGACACAGAAAAATGAAGACATTCTTTTGTAAAAATGAATGACAAAATGTTGCCTGGAGGCTGACTCGTGAAAAATTATTATTAGTTTCAATGTGGTATGCTGAGCTCTGCATGGTGCATAAATCTGAATTCACCCTGCCAGAAATTGTGACATTTTACCTGAGATCAGATTTTCAAAAACAGGAGGAAAATTCAGTTTGTGTCTGTAAAAAATGGACTGACCTGTAATAAACAGAACATTGGCTTGGAAACTAACCTGAGTTAATAGAGATGTATGATGAATGATCCCTTCAGGTTCTGATTTTAATTTGTGTGGAAGGGATTCCCAAAGCTCATAATTGAGATTTCAAACTCCTGTAGGTATAACTGTCTCCAGCCCCATGTCAAGTCTTTTCTGTATTGTCATTTTGGGGATTGACATAAATGGGAGGATCTTGATCCACAGAATAAAAGCTACATGCAATTTTTAAAAGGGTTGTGGGTATTTAGGAGCCTAAGTGTGACTTTCACTATGTCAGTCAAGTGAAAATCAGTAGGACTGGCACTGCTAAAGCAATTGATCTCTGTTGGAAATTTGTGGGTGACTGTACCTCTGTCACTACGAGACTCCATCTGGTGCTACCTTTTACTGTATGCTCTTTCTGCTGTATTCTGTAGAGTGTTTGGCCATTTCAGCCACCGCTCAGAGTGGCAGCTGGTGAAAGTAGACTACAAGTCCATTTTTGATCGGAGGTGTGCAGAAGAGGACTACAGGCCTTGGCAACTCCACAGCCAGGTGAGAAGCAAGGAGGCTGGGATCTGACCTGAAGTAGCTAATGATCCTACAGTGAAAAATCAGCATAGAATCATAGAATCATAGAATCATTAAGGTTGGAAGAGACCTCC
>NW_008825155.1:2117721-2146532 GCF_000699105.1 Pygoscelis adeliae | reverse complement strand
GGCCTCACCAGTGCCGAGTACAGGGGCACGATCACTTCCCTGCTCCTGCTGGCCACACTATTTCTGATACAGGCCAGGATGCCGTTGGCCTTCTTGGCCGCCTGGGCACACTGCCGGCTCATGTTCAGCCGACTGTCGACCAACACCCCCAGGTCCTTTTCCGCCAGGCAGCTCTCCAGCCACTCTTCCCCAAGCCTGTAGCGCTGCATGGGGTTAATGTCTTTTCCTTTTAGGTTGGGGTATCAGATTGTCCCTTACTGGATGGGTCTGTTTTCTTACATAGGCATGTTGGTCTCAGACTGCACTCTGTGAGCCCCAAAGGATGAACAGCTGCCTTTTGGGTTTCATTCTCCATGCAGGCAATTAGCTCAGACTTATCCAGAGCTGAGGAATGCAACAACAGCAGAAGCACTGCTGCTGAAAGAGGCCTGAACTCATTCAGTCTTACATCTCCCATCTAATTTCCCTGTCCTTATCTCCCTTCTCTTCCTTCGTCCTTCTCTGTCTTCAGAGGCAGTGTCTTAAGACCCTTCTAGTTGCTTTCACACTTCTTTCTCCAAACTCCTGCCCTCTTGGCCTTATTTCTTACTCACTTGGTTTCATCCTTGTTCTGTCTCTCTCAGCAGTGATACTTCTGCTGTGGGAGTCGGGCACTTTGTTCCTCAGTCCGTTGCGCCCCCATGCCCTGTCCCTTGCATCCTGGATGCAGCTGCTGCATCACTCCTGGAACCATTGCTTAAGTGCCCAGCAAGGTAACGTGCTCCACACGGTGCCTGTGCCTGCCTTGGGGCACCTTCCCAGCTCTGCCAAGTTTGGCTCAACAGTCTGTGTTATATCAGGTTAGAATAAAATGTGGCCCAAATTCTGTGGTTATATAAACACCACAGGCTCCACTGAAGTCTAAAGTGAAAACACCCATTTATATCATCAAAGGTTGTCTTTCTGTATATATCTTGCTGGGCAAGAATATAATAATGAATATGAAATGAAAGTAGCTTGACTCAGACTAGCTGCTCACACAAGGTGCAACTCCACACTAAAAATACCAGTTATGACTTAGATCCTTAGATGTTGAAAATGAGTACAGCTTCCTTGAAATTCAAGGAGGCACAGCATTTTACACCAGTTGCCATTCAGGCTCTTCAGTTTCATGGGCAAATCAAAGCCGTGAAAAGTTTCTCTTTCCTACAGCGATTTTAACAGCATAAAAGGTAACAAGTGAGACCCCACTGTATTTTGTTCTTTACTTTCTTGTGCTTGCATAAGCAAAAATGCCAAGGATTTTGCAGTATGTCTTTGAGGATGTTGGCTTTGGAGCTTGCAGAACTATTTTTAGGAAGACTGCTGTGGACTCTTGCCTTTTGATCTGCTTTCCATTGAGATTACAAGGCTGAGCCTTGTTTCCTACATAGAAATATTTAGCAGGGTGCTGAAGATAGGAGTGAAAAGACAAGGAAATGTTATCATCCATGTAACAAGTCAAACCCTGTAAAACCTGAACTCATAGTCTGTGGAAAGTATTTACATATACACATTTTACTAGTTCCCACTGAACAAAATTATTGCCGAAGAGATCAGACCAAAGAAATAGACCTGCTCTGTGTCTCAGATTGCAGAGGGATCAGACTGTGTTTTCAGTTGCTGTGAAACCTAATCTATAAATGAGAAATAGGCCTGAATCAATTGCTCATTGTCTTTGGAACAAATTCAGAACTGAATCAGATACATAAGTAACCTCAGATCATTTCTTAGGGTGTATCGGAAAAGCTGTTTTAGTTTCAGTTAAAGCTTCAGTAGCTTTAATTAGCTTCGGTGTACTGACATGGCATTTGACTTCCCATCCTCTTCCCTTGAGTCACAGCTCCCATTACACAGGCTTGGAAAAATTGGGTGATACAAATAGCCTGGTGCGTGTCAGAGAAAGATATTTTTGGTTTTGTTTCCAGGGAGAAGCTTGCATCATGGGAGCAAAAAGGATCTACAGGAAGCGCAAGTCAGAGAAGAAATGCATGCAAGGAAAATATGCTGGGGCTATGACCTCGGAGCCATGCGTGTGCACAGAGGCAGACTTTGACTGGTGAGCAATGAGCACAAGAACTGTGTGCTCTCTACCACACCAATGCAGAGCTCATTAGAGAGGCTGTAGGCTTGCAGAGAGCAGATATTAATAAACATATAAGTGGCTAAATAGGTTGCTCCCTGATAGTGCAGATATGTCAAAAGAAAGAAAGGTGGAACAGATATCTGTAATCTGCTAAGGCTCCCACAAAATTGACGCTGAACAGACCATTTTCCAGGTGACATCTGAGCTCTGTGCAGCATTAAGATAAAAGGTCCATTTAGCACATCTAACCTCAGTAATGACCAGGGGTGGCTGTGAAGGTAGTATGTAAGACATATATAGTGTGCATAAAAAATAAAATAAATTCTTCACACATACACACACACATATGTGTATATGTGTAAAAGTAGATATATGCATATGCAAAGTAGGCCTTCAGCTTCTGGAAATCAAGTATCTAGGGAATTCCTGGGTCATTTGTTATAGCTGGACCATCATGTTTGATAGTATCTAACAGACACTGCCTTCATGATTTGGGTTAATCTCCTTTTGAAGCCTTTTCTCCTCTGCTGTATGCCATAGGAAATAGAGTCCATCGGTGAGTTATGAATGGCATGATAAGATGTTCAGGTTCTAGTTTCATTTCAAGATTGCTGCTGACTCACAGCAATTTGCACAAAAAAGGCAGGGAACCACATTATTGAAATCTCTCTATCACATGTTTTCTCCAAGTCTGAGACAGTCCTGAGTATCCCAGAAGAGAGAAATGGCTGCTCTTTGGCAGTGCTGATAAACCCCCTTTGTGCCTCATCCAGCTACATCTATGCCATGTTATTAATTAAACCCAGAAACTGTAACACGTACCCTGAAGCAGTTCATCTCATAAATATTTTGTTTCTTGCTATATGAGTTCACTCCAGTACCATGGAAATTTACGGCATTTCCCTTCTCACCCTCCCATAACTGTAGTTATATTGATTTTTCTATATAAAATCACAGAATCACAGGAGGCTTTTCCATGTGTCAAAAAAAGTAAATCTTCTTGCACCAAATAATAAAAATTATGAGCATACTTGGGCACTGATTCTCTGAATATGTTTCCTGATGATTTCCCCATCTTCCAGTGAGTTCTTTGTTAGGGAGAAGATACCTCAGTTCTGTGTGTAGTTCATCATGTAGGTGCCCAAAGGTCCTGGATTTCAGCCATTTAACGTATCTCTGGTAATGTAGAAAAGATAGCGTCCAACCACAAAAAAAATGAATAGGAAGGAAATTCCCTGAAGATTTTGACCTTCCTGTATGGCGTGCAGTACATAGCTGTGCCAAGCTCATGCCCAGCTCAAGAAATTAACTGATGGGATTGACTCATGGTCAATCTGTTAGTGGTTAAACCCCTTACATTCTTAAGGGACAGACACTCAACTTTATCACTTCTGATAAAAATATGCTCTCCTTCCATAACTTGTCTCTCTCTAAGAATGTATGTTTTTATTTCATTAAAATTGGTTATGTGGTTTGCTACTACAAAACTTGTTTGCTAGGTACAGAACAAAAGTACCACAGTGACATTTGCTGGGGGAAACATGCTTTCTTTTACATTCATTTCGAGGAAAAGGTCTGCTGGGTCGTGAGACAATCTCTAACAGAAAGCTTGGATGGTTGGGGATGTACAACAGATGTTCACAGTTCACATGCACCAAGACGACCCCTCAAATCTGTTGGAAGAGGCAGAATTAGGACTTTGCAAAAGTCGTCTTGTCAAAAATAGCCTGAGAAAAATACCCTTAAAAATATTGCAGGTCTCTGTGCTGAGCTGACTGATAGAAAGCCTTCCTGACCTAGGAGGGCCTTCCTCCTTCTGATGGAACCAGTTTTGGTTTAGAGCAGACTGTCCGTGATCCCCTCCAATTCTCTCTGAGCTCTTGTCCTTCCTACAGTCCTCAGATCTGGATTTTTACTTTATCCATTTCAGCTTCCTTCCCCAGCGCCTCTGAGGGAAAAAGACTGAAACATTGCTTTAAGTATCCAGTTCAGAAATATTTATCAGCAATATTCATCACTTATTTATCTACTTAATACAGTCAGGAGCATAGTTTTACATAGATTTGCCAGAGGAGGACAGAAAAGCCACAGGGAACAGGAGGCAGAGGTTTATCAAGGAAGGAGAAGAGACATGGCAAGAAAAAAGCAATTCTGCTGGCTCTACTGAATTTCTCAGCCCGGTTTGATTGTGCTAAGAAAGGCAAAGCTGCTGCTGCACTGTAGCATTCAGTGCCTGCCTTGTTGAACTCTGCACTAGGCTTCACTGCCGACGCACCCTGGAGAATTTGGTCCAAAGAGGCATTTGGAGGAAAATCAGTGAATGAATTCTTGCTGTGGAAGGATGTCCTCTGTGGGGTCCTTCCTGCAAAAGGAAGAAGCATTTTCATCATCCTCATTCATGACATTTCAGCAGTGCTTTTGAATTCTCTACTTCTCTTTTTGCTGGGCAGGGCTCTCAGTTGAAGGAGATTGAAGGGGACATGTATCTCCCAGGCAGGGAGAAGCCCCTTAGCTGACTACATGTGATTTTGTAATCTTGAAATAAACCCGGTGGCTTTTTATATTAACACCAATGGTTACAGGACCCAGACTTGTATACAGAATTAAAGAAGACAACAATCCCTTCCCCAGTCAGAGTAGGACTTTCTTTGCTGTTTAGACGCTGAATTTGTATGGAGAAAATTTTATTATCTAAGCTTGTCAGAGCTTGGTGTTAAAAAACATATCTGTGTGCTCAGGTAAAGTGAAAAAAAAAAGTGTTATTGCTGTTAATCCTGTGAGTGCCTTTTTATCAGTTCAGGGGAAAAATGCCAGTTATAAAAGACATAAAGATTTTGTAATGTTTTTTTCTCCTAGTAATATCATAGAACTCCAGGTTCATTTCAAATCTGTATTCAGCCCATGGTAGTTCTTTCTCAGAGAAAAGGGCACATTTGTTTATTGTTTTACACAGCAACAAAACTGAATGACATTAGAAATGACTGTAGTTTCTCTAGCCTTGGGAACCTGAACTCTTCTGACAGTAGACATCTCTTACCGTGGCCTAGAACCAAAACTAGCTGGGGACAAGGCTGAAGCAGCAGGTATTTGTTCTCCGTGCAGGGGCTGAGGCTCACAGCCAGAGGGCAACAGTGCTCCAGGAATAGGGGGAAGTGGAAATGTGCAGAAGCCCTCGGCAAATCTGTTCCAGCAACAGCCTAGAAACGAGATTGTCCTTCTTCATTTAATTGATTTGTGTAAATGGATGACACCGTTACTTGTGTGTTATTAAAGCATTAATTTACCCAGTTTCCTTACGTCGTGTTCATTCCTGCAGTTTGAGCGTTATTACAGCAGTATCTCTTCAGTAGAAACACCTCCTAGATGCGGATGGAAATCTTTGGTGGTGTTCATCCTTCAGCTACCTGTCTCCCAGGTCCTTTAATAGAAACTTTGAGTTCAGTGTCACACTGTCAGTCCTCCCTCTGAACCTACTGTCATTAACACTGAGGGCTTCTCCTATCAGTATTCGTATATCTCACACCTTCGTGGGAAGTATAAGCCTGTTGACGCTGGTGCTAGAGACTTTGGATAGCCAGAGATGCGCAAAGGAGCCTTAGTGCAATTGAGAATCAGGCATATTTATTTCACTGATCATATCAGTAAGGATCTGGCTAGCTCTTTTTTTTATTGTCTGGCACTTAAGTTACAGACCTGCCTGCTAGGTTTAGTTCTTATGCTAAAACATCAGAGTCCTGTGTCATGTGAAACTGTCCTGACAAACCATAGGGAGGTAGAAGGCAGATACTGAATGTGATTAGAATCTGTTGGCTTCGTGGGCTACTGCTCGTCAGTTCAGACAATCATGCAGGTGCCAGCTCTGAAATACACATACATTTGCACCTTTAGGTTAACTAACTTTGCTTTATCATTGAGGTAGGTTTCATTAGCTAATGAATAGTAATTTTGAATGAATTTTTAGTTCATTTTGAATGCTTGTGGAAAATGCAGATTCACTATGCAAAGTCTAGGGTGCATCTCTGCACCTTTAGGGGCCTAGGCATCTACCAGGCATGGATTTACTGGAAAGATTCTGGGGATTTTAGGTTCCATATTAACATAAGCTGGTACAGCTTGACTCCAAATACTGTGATGCAATTATAATCATATGCCTTCATAGATCCATAATTCAAACTGCAGCTGAATCCATCCTTCTGTGAGATAAATCCCGTGTCAGATCCTATAGAACTGGGAAGCAAGCACAGCTCCCTTTTAACACAAATCTACATTTGCATCATAGTTCAGTATTAGACAATGGTATGAAGTGGACAAAAAGGTGGTAAGAAAGACTTTTCCACAGCTGTGGCCACAGTTATTTTTTTCCACAAGGGCTTTTGGAAACTGCAGAACAAAGGTGACTATAATCACAGATACCTCGATTCCACCCCATTTAATGTCTGAACAGTTTGCAAAGAGCAGCATACAAAACCACAAGTAGCATTTTCAGTTTCTGGCATAGTTGACCTTAAGGTGAAGCTGTTAGTGCTGAAGAAGTCCTGTGGCTACATGTTAAGTCATCTTTTGATTTTTAGAAGGTATGAGCATGGCAATCATTCATCTGACTTAACTGGTTATTTCTATATCTTAAAACAGCGGGATTTTAATAATTTCACATGATTTTATAGTTCTTCCATGACAGTATGTTTGTCAGGTCTGTGTTCAAACTACAAACTTCCTTAAGGGATTTCTTTTCCTTTGATTGTTACCTGTGCTGCAAATAATCTTAGATAAGGGAATTTACCATGAGCTTTGAGCAGGGATACAGAACTTCTGGAATGAATTTGTATCTGTCTCTAATTACAGAGAAGGACTTGCAATCCTACTTGACTAAGACAAATAGGATTCCAGTTTAAACCAGTAAAAGTGGCCAGGGTAAAACCACCACCAGTGAGAGCCATGAGACAGGCTGCTTCATACTGATAAAACAATCCCTGCTGATAAATGCTCCACTCTTTTTTGATAGGTACATTATCTATTTCACCTGAGTTCTTTTCAGGCAGGCACAAAATATCATCACTATATGCAAATTCCAATTCCCAGTTACCAGGCAGTGACTCAGCTAGCTGATTGCAGTCTAAAGCTGATGCCTTCCCTGACTCCAGGTTTTGCTATACTGGCTTGTGCTATGGCAATCCAATTGATGCTAATGCTTGTTGATTGCTACAAAGCCTGTTGTGCCAAATTGTAGGCAGCAATTTGTTGTCAGCATCAGTGTTCTGCATGCACCAGCCTGTAGCCAAGGAATTCATTACATTCCAAGACTGCAGAGGTGAACGGGTGGCTAGTGCATCTGTAGAGAGATACGGAACAGCAATTCATGTCATTTACTGGGATGATATTTCTGTAGGGCCTTAATGAGCCAGACGATTTGCAAAAAAGGGGTACCGATCCCCTCTGAGGCAGATTTCACTGTATTATTTTGGTTTGTTTTCACCTAACTGATTACAGAACATTGTGTGTGTACAGTGTTACAGCTTTTTAATTAGAGTGACACATGATAACTTAGCAATACAGTGCTGCAGTGCTGACAAATGAATTACAAAAATACAGGAGTCCCCCTTGTATGTAAATATTTGTTTTCTCTAAGCAAATCAGAATGGTGTTATTCTTCATTATAAAGTGTATTCTGCAGCTATAGTGTTCTTATTCCAACAAAGATGATTAGAGAAGCACATGGCAGTGGGAGAATAGGCTGGCTGATGCTTCCAAAGCAATTAAGCAACATTCAGTCACTAGCATCTGAGTAAATAGATTGATGAAAATTCAGTCAAAAAACTGAGGAAAAGACCTCTTAGGTCATCTACTTCATTGCTGTTTCCTAGAGTATGTTCTCAATTACTTGTTGTAGATATCCCAAGCACCACAGCTGCCAAAATGTTCCTTTGGAACACTTGTACAGTCTAATAAATGCTTAGGAGTTTTCCCAAGTGATATGCAGCTTTAATTTTCTTTTGCTTAATGTCATCTTTTTAATTTCTCCTTTTTTAGATTACCTTAAAACATTTTTTTTCTTGATTCAGAAGGAAAAGTTGCAGGCAGGAGTAAAAAGTGGTGACAAAATTCTTCTCAATGTCCTGCTTTTGATAACAAGTATAAGAAATTTAACAAAAATAAATTGCAAAATATTCTATCCTTTTTTTTTTCTTTGTCTCATATCTTAGATCAGTACCAGTCTTCGTAAAATTGTTTAATAGTGATTCATTAAATTTTTGTTTTAAGCCATCATGCTTTGGTCCAGAAAGAAAAAGGCATTTGAAAAAAGTCTTCATAATGTTAAACATTCTTGTTGTTGTTAATATTCTTCTACATATATCACCTGACGGAGGTGAGGCTGCTGCAGCTCCGTGTCCCCCGATCCAGGCAGTAGCAAGGTTGAGTGTTTGTTCCTGATAGGCACACATATGCATGTACACACAGTACATACATGCATATGTACATGGCTGGTGACACAGATTAGCACAAACAGAAAACACAGCACTCACACAAACAACTGTTGCCTCGTCCTGTTCCCCCCTCTGGTTGATCAAGATGAAATCCCGTTTGTGGAAAATATGTGCACTGTAAACATACAGACAATATTGATCCCACCAGTGCCTGGTCTTAGACACCCAGGTCTGTCCAGTATCTGGCCCCTGGATGCCTTGTCTCCCCAGTTGCTGACAACTGGACATCCCCGCTTGCCTCATGCATAGACATACGCACACATAACAGGTCTCACAAGCAGGTCCAGACCTATATGGCTTTACACCAGTAGCCATTCCCCCAGACCTCTTGATCTCTCCAATAACCAATTCACGGACCTAGTATCCAGCCCAGACTTATGACCACATCAGCACCTAGCTCCCAAGTCTTTTATCCTACTCATTGGCTTGTCTGGCTTGGTGCTCACCTGTGCAGTATGCACACACTCCAGTCATTCCAGTTGCTGGCAGTGCGGGCACATGGACCCCTGTGACCCATGGTCTGAGTCCATTTGCTGAGACAGACCACCACACGCACATGCACACAGAACAGATAGCCCCTCACCCAGGAAAATAGAAATGGAGATGCCAGGTGCTCTTCCCTGGCATGGCATAATGAGCCCCGTACCCCTGTGTGCAGAAACCCTGCTCAGTGATCTGCAAAGTGATCTGGGGAGAACCTCTCCTGCTGACGATCTGGTAGGCCTCACCCCAGCCATGGACTGATGGCTCTCCTGTGACAGCCCTGGGAGGAGCCGGGGCAGGGGCTCCACTGGCTCTGATGAGGTTATTGGGGTTCCTCTGCCTCCTGTTTTTCCTCTCTGCTTCTTTACGTATACAGAGATGAGCCTTTAATCACATAATCTAATGCTGCCCTAATCCTCTTATCTTAGAATATCAGGCTACTTGATAGCAAGACGTTAAAGATAATAAGCAAAAAAAGTGCTTTGCAAAGAAGTGCCATTTTAAGATCAAGGATCATGTTGCAACTGGAATATTGGAATGGAGTTGGTGGACTCTGTATAGCAGTTCTTAGAAATGGCATCCCATTAACTTCTCCGTTATGGGCTATGGAGAAAGCTTAGTAAAAGGAATAAGAATGATTTTCCAACCAAACAGTCCTCATTACTCAACGGCTAGAAAGTAAAACCACATGTGAATGGAATACTGATTAAAAAGGTTTTTTGGTTGTTTATTTGTTCCACAATAACAATTTTTATAGCGTCTTTGTTTACCTGGAATCAAAAACAATTTGAACTGTTGTTTATTTTTAGTAGAACCAAAGCAAATCTGGTCATAACTAAACCCAAATTGGGACAAAAGATTACAGTTTGGCTCATTGTTTCTAACACATGATTTTTGGTAGCATTTCCTTTTCCAAACAAAAATAGAATTGAAGATCGCAGCCGCCTTTTCCATTACCAAATATGCTGTTAATGCCTTCAATCAAGAGTTCTCTCAGGGCTGTAAATTTTCCTCTGCAGCTCACGTGATACAGTTTCCAAATACAATTAACTATTTAGCACTTCAGTTTTCTAAGACATGACTGAGACAGGAGTGATTGAACTTAGTTTAGATCTCTGGCTTTTATTATATTTGAGGCTAGAGTTGAACCTGAGAAGCACTGTTAGACTGGGAGGAAGAATGGATAATGCAATAGCTCATGAACTACCTGGTCTGGTTCTGCTCATTTATACTGAGACGTATGTAAGGTAACTCTACCCCCCCAGAGAAGGCTAAAGCAGGATGAAGAATCTGTTGTTATATCAATAAAAAATCAGAAATCCTAGTAAACAGATTGAGGAAAATCAAAACTTGTATCAGTAGTAGAGAGCATGAGCTAATACCTGTATTTGTTCTTTTGGGTTTTTATGTGACTCTTTCTTTTAATGCTAAAACAGTGATTATGGATATGAACGTCACAGCAATGGGCAGTGTTTACCAGCATTTTGGTATAACCCATCTTCCTTGTCGAAAGATTGTAGCCTTGGACAGAGTTATCTCAACAGCACTGGGTAAGTGACACACCAGACTTTATTTAGCTAGAGAACCCATACGGACTTTAACGCAATGACAACTACAGATTGCATTTACTATAGGTGTCTCAAAGCTGGCTGAAGCCCTTGGGACCTCTTCACTGAGTTTGTTAGAGTGTACAGTCTGGCACTCCAGATCTCCATCATATATGGTCCAGACCTTTCCCTGAAAAATGATGGCTTAAAGAAACTTGGGGGGGAAAAGTGTAAGGCAAAGGCCAAATCATTAAAGTCTCTGAAAAGACTCCTCTTAAAATCATGTAGGATCAGGTGAGGCAGAAACGGTGGAAAACAAATTAGAGGAAAGAGGTGAAACTCATGTATATGTGAACTGAAGTAATAGATGGGTAGCTAGCCTGAATGCTGATTATTCTTTGGCCCTCTTGAAGTCAGTAGAAGATGTAGTTTAAGTTAAGATACTGACCTCAAATTTCATTTCTGATGCAAGTGATTAAAGCAAACAAAGGAACCCAAACTTTGTTTTGGCATTTTGTACACTCAAAGGTAGGCAGAATTTGCTTTTTTCTTCAACTCTCTTATTTTTGTAGCTCTCAAGGGTTGCATCTTTAGAGAGAGTTGCCTCACAACTGATGAGAAGTGGAGAGCATGTGAGAAAAGCTGTTAAACTATGCCTAACAGTATAATAATTGAATACAATTCCATACTGTATGTGTATATCATTTATTTATAACTTTATAGTTATTTAACATGTAACATAGATCATCATATAATTTTATGTTTTAGGCAATTTATTAATATGTGGTATATAGGTGTGCTATGCAGGAAAATGTTACATGCCATTAACAACAGTATTAACTACTTGTATGTTAGGCACATGGGGAAGGCGTGGCCGAGACAAATGCTAAAATATATTTGGGAATCTGTTTTCTTCCAATCTCCTTAGTCTAAAGAAACCTCAAAAATGCCTCCCTGTTCCCAGTTAACCCTGTTATGCTTCCTGTCAGCATCTTGCACAGATTTCTCTTTTCCTTTGCAGATACCGGAAAGTTGTTTCTAATAACTGCACGGATGGTGTGAGAGAACGGTACACAGCAAAACCACAGCAATGTCCTGGCAAAGCCCCCCAGGGCCTTCGCATAATCACATCTGACGGCAAACTGACAGCCGAGCAAGGACACAATGTCACTTTCCTGGTGCAGCTGGAAGAGGTAGGCTCTATTTTTATGTTGCATCCCAGGCCCCATGGGTGTATTTGAGTCTGATTCATGCCAGACAAAGTTTGTAAAATGGTAAAGAGGTAAACCAAGAGGGTGTGGAATAAAGTCAGTCAGCTCCACGATGTAGCTGGGGTGGTGTATGCTCGAAAAGGTAATGGATGATGTATGGAGATGATAAGACTGAAAGTGTGTTGTGTTGCTGGGAGAAGTTGATAAAAACTGGGAACTGGTTTGGTTTGGGAATTTCACAGTAGAACTGGAGAGTGCAGGTTTGAATCCTAATCCCCAACCTTACCTGTGCTTTTGACTTCTTGCTGTGTTTGAAACTGAATTTCCATTTTTACTTGCCACTGTCTTTCAACCAAACATGGCTAAAGGTACATGTGCAGATCTGTCCCTGTCACACAAGTTGGTACATATTGTTTAGGCGTTTGTGGATGAAATCTCAAGATGTCATCAGCAGCGTTAAGTCTGAAATTGATTGCAAATGTGAAGCTGATTCAGACTCTGATCAGAGCCTGTGTTTTTGTTACATCTGTAACTTAACTTGGTATTTCACTGTTCTGCTCCCTCCATTTCTGAATCCTTAGAAAATATGTTTTAGATCTTTTCACCTGTTTTTATTCCTCAGCACTTCTTCATATATGTTTAATTGTAGGCTCCCAAATAATAACATTCACGAAGTAGCTATTTTCTCTTTTTCCCTAATCCAATTTGATTTCTTTAACTTTCTACCCTTTTTCCTGTGTAGCTAGCCAATAAAACCTAAGACAGCTATACTTTTACACTAGGGTACAATGTACATCCCTTAATTAGAGTATTCATGGAAATTACTTCTGGGTCTCTCCATAGTAAATGTCATCTGTAGTGGAGAAAGAGAAATGAGGATGACCTCTGGAGCTGAGTTTTGTAGGGGGTGTGTTGGGGTTTTTACATCTCTATTATTGATGCTTTCCCCAGTAAACAGGTGTCCTGATTTGTAAAGGCAATAACATATAATAAATCATATCTAACCTGAAGCAGTTGTTTGACCTGAATGTTCATTTTCTCCACAATGTGGTCACTTTATTTCAGTAGTGACAGTCATACAACATCACTATTGTAGATGCTGTCATAACAGTATAAACACACAGTTTCAGCTGGATAAATTATTGATTTCTGTGTTTAAAGATGAAGAATAAAAAGTCCAAAACAAGATTCAAAGTCTTCAGGCTTTACAAAAAAACCAAAACCCAAACAAGAAAGATGTTGTTATATACCCCAAAAAAAGTGTTCATTGCATTGCCTTTCTACTCTCAGCAAAGTTTTGAAACAGATTGAGAGAAGGAGATGGGTAATCTGAGAATTCAGTCACAAAACTATCCCAGAATTATGCCAATAGTCAGAGGGAGAGACAATTCCCACACCCACAGTGTGGGAAACTCAGGGCAAATGTCCTGCTCTTCCTGCTCTGAGCATTTGAATTCACATATCCTGTGAGAATGACCTGACCACTGTGTTAAACAGGGATCTCCTGTGAATTGTTCTGTCTTTTCTGTTGATTCTGATCTTTTTTGATAACCCTGCTTCAGTATTCACCAGAGTCTGAAAGCAACACCTTCTCCATTAGGAGATGGAGTCTTCCTCATGCTGTGTATCAGGGAGTACATAAAGTATGTTTTGATCAGTGAGTCAGCTTCTGTGGAGATCTTAAAGGGGGGCCTTCTTTCAGTATATCTGATAAGGAAGAGGTTAGGAATTGCTCTGAGGGCTGAAACAATATTGATCAACCTCCAGCCTTTCTGATTACTCTCCCTGCTACATGAATCTTGACCTCCTGCTCCTAGATTTGTCAATATAAAGAGTTTACAGAGCAACCAACAAAACTTTTGGGTGAATTTGACCCAATCTGACAATGACTTTGGGCTGCTGTTCCAGCAAAAGAAATATTCAACAAAGAAGAAAATTGGCCCAGCTATATGCAAGCTGCAAGACAATAAACTGTGGTTATAGCAGCGTAACTGTATATACACTAAAGCATTTACTGAATTAACTGTTTCAGTAACAAAAATCACACCACTCACTAGAAAAGTTAAACAACCCAGCAAAAGAACAACCACCCTTTTATGGAATAGATATTGATTTCACAGAATCACAGAATAATTGAGGTTGAAAGGGATCTCTGGAGATTGTTTAGTCCAACCCCACTTCTCAGAAGGAAGTTTCTTTCCCTTGCAAACAAGGCAGAGGTATCACAAAACAAGAACTTGCCGTTTTCTGTTTAGCTCTGCCCTGCACAGGTATACAGCATAGTACAATCCAGGATGTTCAGCATCCACAAAATCTGTGCCACCCCATTTTTGCTGAAGAGAAGGCATCAGGCAAGTTGAAAAGGGCTGGATATTTCTGTGTATGCACGTGCGGTTTTTCCCAATGGTATATGAAGAAAGTGTGTCCTATTCAACCCTTGCCCCCTGGAGTGGTGGTCAGTATTTTTAAGTGCTTGACCCTGGTGGGGACTCTTCCTTTAGCCTGTGTCACAGCTAATATCTTTTAGGATGGAAAAAACCAGCGGCCTTTGCTTATGTTGTAGTCCCTTTGCATCTTAACATCTCCTGTATCCCTCCAAGACACTTTGTTTGAAGCCTTCAGATCTGCAGAGCTGTTCCATACATTGCAGCCTCCCAGCTCTCTTTTTTCATGCCTTTATTCCACTTGACCTGCAGGAAAAAAAAACGATAAGAAGCTGGTGAGCCAAGGTACAAGAGTTCGTTTGAGATTTGTACTCCTATTATCTTGCTAGGGTATTCTGCTCCATCTAAGGTGTCTGAAAAGAAGAACAAACTGCAGAGGCAGGCTCACTGGAGGCCCTGAAAAGTAACTGCATCTCTGTAGTGGAGGCATTTGCTAAGAGGGGAGGGAGAGGCAAATGGCGGCAGTAAAAAAATGTTTTCACTCAGGTGTGGGATTCAGGGGCAGGAACTACAGCGCAGGGGTTTCTTGTAGAGCCTGCTTGTGCCTGTGGTGATGCTGAGGGCCGGGACTGTCTCATTCTGACAATGACACAATGTCAGTAAAAGATATCTGAAGGGAAAAACAAAGACAAGGCATTCAGAAGTGTTCCGCTATTGAAGAAGACACAAAAGGAAAATAATCACTGAAGTCTGTGCAAGTGAAGAGGGGGCAGGCACAAAAAACAGCAGTGTGTAGAGCATTGCTGATTTCTGAGAGCTGGGATTCTGGCCCAGTTTCTCTAACCCTGACTCATGAAATTTTCCTGTGAAGCATTTATATCTGGCAGCATATAAATATCATTAAAAGCAAAAACAACCAACAACTCATATTTAAATGATCTGAATGTAAGAATGCTTTCCAAAGTGGTCTAATTTTCCTGTGACCTTTTAGAGTTTCTGTATAACTTCTTAAAAACTTTTTGCAAAGTCACCTTGCACTTAATATCTTTGGTCCTATTATTGGGAAGGTTTGTCCAGGTTAGTTCTCCTATTAATCTGTGTGTAATCATCGTGATATTCTTACTGGGTGACAACATCCAGGAAGCATCAATATTTCCTTTTATAATTCGCATACGTCCCATTGTATGAAGCATTATGGAAGTTTTTAATAAGCAGAGCACAATACTTACACTGGTAATTTTGCTCTTAAATTTCCATTGAGCTAAGCAGGATAGCAACAGCCTCTCTGTCAATAAATGGCAGCACAGGAGAAAACTAGTTATGCTTAAAAGCAAATTTTCCTATTGCCTCAAAATGCTGCCAGTTTAAAGGTTAATCCTTTGCCCTGGCCAGGGCTGTATGCACAGACCCATGGCTGTGCATGGGTACCTCTCACACTGCAGTGTTCAACAACAGAGTTGTTTCTCAGCCTAAACAACCTGAATCCTTACTTCATTTTTGCACAGCAACAGAAGAAACCCAAATCCCAAAATTACAAAGACATTTTCCTACTGAAGTTCTTCAATCCAATGTCCCTGACATATTTTGCTGCTCTGTTGTAGAAAATAGAGGAATTTTATTAAGTGGGTGTTGTTTCTCCGTGCCTTCCTCATCACATAGTCATGTAGGTCTCTTGCCTATCACAAACCCAATTGTTATTTGTGTGTTTGAGTTATTTGTATGAACATCAGACACTTGTGCTTGCTGTACTGCTTCAGCAGAGACACTGAAAGCTGCAGCCTCCAGAACAACGCTATTCAACACAATGGCTTTCAAACTTGTTTCATCTGATTGCTCATACATCTTTGCTGAGGAAATGGACGGTAAAGACATTCAGGGCAGAAAGGTTCAGGGCTTTGGCTGTTTCATTACAGATAATTCACAGAGAAAGTGCCTCCTTTAATTTATTTTTTGTCTCGATAAAATGACAGCCAAAAGTCTTTGACATTCCAGGTCTGCCTCAGTTCTCACTTGACAAAGTCACTCCACTGGGAGTAGATTTTGGCTTGCTTTTGACTACTTGTGCTGTTATATGATGCTTGGATTAGACTAATATGTGGGGAAAGCTCATTTGTTCCTACAGTTCAGGCCACAGGCTAGAATTCAGGCAATCTGAACTCATTCCTGAACCACACTCTGAGCTCTTTCTGCTTGACCTTGAGTAAGAAACTTAACCTGTCCGGTTTTTTATTCCCACATTTGAAAATAGAGCTTTGCTTTCTCCCTGATGCCTTCCATGTCTTTCATTTTTGTGCTTAGTGCTCATAAGGTCAGACAACTCTCTCTTACCATGTGAATATACAAATGGAGCCCTGAATTTCCTAAAGACCACTATGGTTTTCTGTAATGACGATGTTAATAAATGGCTGTACAAGGTTGTACAAATGCTGTACAAGGCTGTACAAATGTACCTGTATCTCAGGTACATTTAATGAGCTTGGGGACCCTGCTGAGGGGGACAATACCATTAGCATTTCCCACCTCAGCACTGTCATTCAGTGCAATTCAGAATTCAACTCAGCTGAAGTCTCTGGAGATAAGCTTAGCATTAGGATTGTTTGGACTGTTCATGTACCCAAATTGAAGATGCAAAGCTAGTAGTTCTTAAAAGCATAGTCTGTATTTTTTTGTGGTATCCTACTATGTTCCCTTTTTTGATATCACAAGTTAGTTAGTAATGATTACAAAAATATGAAACCTTCATCCTAACTTTCAACGCACATGCTGAATCATGACTGCTTATCTTAGTAACACCACCACATTCCTGTTAATAACACACAGATCAGTACATCCCCTCCCCCATGCCACTGTCATCTGAATTATAATTGCGTTTTCTGTGTTACTCATGATGACAAGCTGGTTGGGAGAAATCAGAGCCTTTCATGCATTTTTAAATTCACTGCTGAAATTCCATGAAAATGTATGAAAGTTGACCTCACCTTCATGATGACATACAGCACTACAGTCTTCTAATGCACCTCCAGTCACACAAGTTGAATTATTCTGAATAATCCTGAGAGGCTGTACATATTGATTCCTGTGGAGCACAAAAGATCTAGGCCTGTAGAAAAAAGCTCATAGCTGAGTCGAGCTAGTACAACTGGCAGTCAGAATGAATGATTTGATTAATACAATTAATGTTTTGGTGTAGAAAAAGAAGCACATGTGAAAAGCATCAAGCTATTTGCTCTGATAAAAGGCATTTCTATTCAGTTTCTGATTTTAAAAAGTTAAAAGCATCTCTCTGAAAGCAGGAATTTACACACGAAAGCATATTTTTCAGTACTTGATCAAGTTGGACTGGAATATCTGTTTAAAATTAAGCATATGCTTTAAACAGACCTAGACTAAAGGTATCCCATGCATAAATGTTCAGTTGCAATGGAAATATCTTTGATGGATGTTTTCTGATGGTGACAGGAAAATGCCAAAGAGGGAAAAGGGTTAATCTAAAGAAAGCACAAAACATTAATCCATGAAGACAGTCCAACAACAGCAGCGTCTCTCTCTTGCAAAGGATAATTAAATCCATTATCAACATCTGTAAGGAACACACAAGTCGGTGCATAATTGAAGACTTAAAAATTAAATCTGAAACATGGGAACCAAAATTAAAAACCTTGAACTGTGTTTCATTGTTTTAACACTTCCATTTAGATACAAATACTGGCACTGAATAAGGAAAAATTCATTATTACAGCCTTCTGGGCAAGATTCAGAGGGAGTGTTTGAGAGAGAATCCTGCTAGGTAGGTCTCACATGCACCAAAATACTGAGAGCTGCATAAAAGTAATCAAAAAGTAAAAAATATTGTTGCAAACTGTATGGGCTATTTCTTGATATACCCTGAGGCTGGAAGCATGACACATTTTATGGAAGCATCCAGGTCTTGTGTACACGCTAGACTTTTATTCTTTTGGCAAGATATAGGAAAAATGTGCATTTGACTTGGGGGGGCGGGGAGGGGAAGGAGGGAGGGCAATCTTTTATTTATGCTTGGAAACCCCCTAGATGTTTAATGAGAAAATCCCTTAGAAAACAGTAAATTTCTGATTTACATTTTAGTATCAAAGGTTGTATAGGTAAAGGGCATAATATGGGGCCTTGGGAAACTTGTTTTTAATTCCTAGGGCTTCTTTTCAGGCTAAAAGGAGTATTCGTGCTTAAAGTTCAGCATCCGCTAAAGACTTTGGCTGGACAAAAGCCTTTATCAAGATTGCAGTGTACTTCTTCAGGTTATATCCAGGCTTGTGCATATTGCATATACCTAGTACAAGGTAAAAAATATCCATCAAAAGTACTTTCATTTTTTCAGTTATTGTAATTGGTTGCTGACTAGCTTAGTGTGTTTAAAATACAGGAGCTGAATGCAGAGATATCACCACAAGCAGCGAACCTGGCAAATTTCTGCCTTGACGCCTAAGAGCACTGGCATTAAAGACCTCTTGCAATGAAGGCCAGAAAGGCTGCCCAAAGATAGCTCAGTGCTGATTGCATCCAAGTGCTTCGCTGTGGCTACAGAACTAAGGCAGGGAGTTTTGTGTCTGCCTTAATCAAGCTAAAAGCTTCAGAAAACCCCTATCATGTAGTATTGGACTTGTCGAAATGACAAGGAGAAGCTGGAAAAAGCAACAGGAGAGATTTTTGCAAGATGTATGTATATGCATCAAATTGTTGCAAAACAAAACTTCTCTTGGTAAAACAGCCACTTGCAAATGGCTCTGGAGAGCTGCCTGAGACACAGACAGCTGGAGTTCATGTAGATCAGGTGTGGGCTGTATGGGAAATGTTTTGATTTTGGCTCACCTGCTTTCTCTTCCTGTCTTATACTACCCCTGCTCTTAGCTGGCACAGATAAAACATTAGAACAAGTCAAAACACAGACTCCTTGTTTTCCTGACTCTTTTCTCTCCTGTCCTAAGCTAGAATTTTAAATGTCAGCTTTTCAAAATGTGGCATTTTCAGAGGATTGTTATAACCTGGATCTTACTGAATGCAAAATGTATTTCCAGTTCAAAGGGTTTTAAAACAAAACAGGAAAGGCCAAGACAAATGAAAAAGACTGAGGGAACAGCAGCTGAAGCTCTTCTCCAATTAGATTTTCAGATGTTTCTGTCAGCATCTTTTCTCCATAGGGAATTTGGAAGAAAAGTTGAAATCTAAATCTTGCATGCCTTAGAAATGGCTCCCTTCCCTGGCAGCACCTGTAGACACCATGGGTTTCATGGCTGTGAAGAAAATGAAGACAAGAGGAAAAACACTCATTAGAGCAAAAATTCTGACACTTGCAGAAACAGGGCTGTTCTAAAATGCTGTCACCCTTTTCATCTTACTCTGCTACCTCAAATACGCAGAGGAATATACCTCGACCTGAAATGTACTTCAACTGCATGACCTCAAATATACTCAGAGATGATAAAGCCAGCAGGGTCACTATGGTGGTGCAGTTTTAACCATGTGAACAGCTTTTGTCCCAGCAGTATGGCTTTACTGAAAAATGTTTGAAGACATCATCTCTTTTTTAGTAACAAAAGATGACTAAAACCCTAGTGATGATGGACCTAGGGGAACTGGGAGAGCCTCTAAGGGTACTTCAGAGATCTCTGTCTTTGGTCTGAGTCCAGCACCACGCTTGAGAGACTATATTCCCCCTCTGAAAGGGGTTCAGAGCTGAGGAGCTCATGTACACTCACTTCTGTCTGTGGAGGCATATCCCATTTGATGCCTTCTGTTGGCTCAGTCAAACAGTCAGGAGTGCCCAAGCCACTGCATCATGTTTGAAACGGTACATCTTCTTTCACGTAACTCAGCTCAATGAAGGACATAATTCCGTACTTAAGACCATCACCTGTGTTCCTAATGGCTCTTCATGAGGACTGGCGTGATCCCCCTAGTTTGATCCTCTGTGTAACACAGGTAGGAGCCCTTGTCTCAGTGATTTGTGTCTCGAAGAACGTAAGCAGGTGCTTAAACTTCTAGTAAAGCATCCAATGGAGAGTTTGCCAAGAGCTTTGCTGAATGGAGGCCTTAGTAGTTTGCATTGCTCAAGCACCTTTCTCAGGTTTGACAATATGTCATTGAAAACTCCAGATGTTACCAAGTTAATCGCTAAGAGAAACTTAGTTAAGAACTATCCAAGGGCAACCTGGAGCTGGGTTAACATGCAAGATCCCCGTGTTTCTTTCTAAAGGGATATTCAGGTTGGCCTTCTCACTAATGTCTCAGCACCTCAGGGGTCCTTTTCCCTTGCTGGTGCTCTCAAGAGGAGAACAGGGAGTTGCTGTCTGTACCTTCAAGACACCAGGAGGGAGATGGCATGAGGTATCTGTATGAATCCCCAGACATGTGCCTCTGTCAGGGGATGTCTTTCCCCTGCCACACCTTCAGTCTGGGATCCTCTAGAACAGAGCAACGCAGTTATTTTTGTCTCATCCATTTGGAAGAAACTGAACTTCCAGCAGGGTGCCAGGGCAGTGTAAGGACTACAACTTCAGCCTATAAAAACAGAGCATCTGGAAAAATTTGTCTCTCTTGCCATCCCCAGGTATAGCTCTGCTTCTCCTGCTTTCCATTCAGGCAAGCCTCCGCTATTTATGCCTTCACAACAAGTTATAAAAAGACTGTGAGAACATGAGGAATATAAAGCTTATGTTACAATTCCCTCCCATACTCACACACACGCATTTCCCTTTCTGATGTGGAATCCTGCCTGATGTCAACTGTTTACACGGGTACCTTTCATTCCAGCTGGGCATCCACAGGACTGTTTCTCTCTCGAGGGAAAAGAAAAAAAAAACAACAAAAAAACAACAAAAAAAAGGAAAAGGAAACCAAACCAAAGTAAATTAAATGTCCTTTCAGCCAATTTTATGAACTGCCCTCAGCTATTAATTTACCGGCATTCTTCCAGACAGTGACAGCTGCTTCCGCACGCCAGGCTGTGGAGTGAGCCACTCCATGGCAACAGTCAGCAAGCATGAACCTACCCAGCATAAGCATCATGCAGAGCCACTGAGGGGCACTTTCAAAAGGAGCAAGAATGCTTAAAGTTAAGACAATGTACTGCATCTTACCTGAAAGGGAGAGGATCTATAGCAGCCACAGTTGTTATGTAGGTCAGCGTAGGCTGTGCAACTATTCGGCTGTCAGAAACTGCCCTTACCATAGGCATATCACTGCCTCAAGTTATGAGAAATCTTACAGGTGTTTCTAGTGTGTGAGACATAGATTATAGTGATTTTTTTGTATACAGGTGTGACTCCTTTGTCTTTTAAACAGGCTTGCAACAAAAAAAATTGCTTTTCATCTGTAAAGCAGAATCAGGATATTGCATCACTCCCCTCTTTTGGGTTTTAAAAGCCTTTTAGGGCTGGATGACTCTGACGCTGAGTTTGACGAAGCTGCATACACCAAGCTGGAATTCAGTTTCAGGAGTGGAAGATTAAAACCTATCTTAAGATTGTTTCACATTAGCAGATCCCTGATATCCTTGGCTTTTGGTTTGTGGTGGGGTTTTTTGTTTGTTTTTTTGTTTCGCAACTGTGATTTTAATTTATTTATTTATTGTAATTTATTGTAATAATTCTGAAACGTGCTAGATTAGCAGCCAAGGAGACTAACGCCACAAAGTGGCAGTCTGAGTTACACCACAAACCCACTCTGCTGGGATTATCTCTAGGCAGGAGGAGAAGAGTTTAATCAGCTCTTCATTAGCCCTTCCCTTCTGAGGCAGGCACAAAGGGTCCCACTTAGTGTCAGTAGTGTTGGTAGCTGTTCTGAAATAAATACAAATCCAGCTCATTTTAAATCAGGCACTGAGCAAGTCATAAGCTGCTGTAAGCTGTCGTTATCATGTGAGGCTGAAGTGGTTCTTTTGACACCCCATGACTTTGATATAGTTGACCCTTCCCTGAGGACTTCTCAGTTTTATCTTTCTGCTTTTTATGGTTTTAAATACAGAAGCTCACAATGTGGGGCGTTCCAAAGACTCCTGAGGCAATCTCAATAGCTACCCATGTCCTGAGCGCTTGCCGAGATGAGCACCATTCCACAATACAGCCCTGCTCTTCACTGTAAGGAAACCCAGGGGAAGGAGCCAGTGTATTTTCCAGAAGATCCCCTAGTCCCCTGGCGATTAGGAGAGGAGGGCTACAGCACACACCTTGGAGGACACCTTCTTCACAGTGCAGCTGAGTCAACCTCAAGAGGGGGGGGTCACTTTTTCTCCGCTGACTACTGAGCAAGTTGTTGAAGTGACCACCTTTCCTCTGGTAACGTCAGACCTTGTGACTATCCTCCAGCTGTGGTCTAGGTCACCCCACTGATCCAGCCTTTCTCAAAAACAGCAGAGTCTATTCTGACCCTTTCTCTATTCTATCGCCACAGGGAGACCTCCAGAGATCCCTCATTCAGGTGGATTTTGGAGACGGCATCGCTGTGTCGTATGCCAATCTCAGCTCAACAGAAGATGGGATCAAGCACATCTACCAGAATGTGGGCATATTCCGAGTGACCGTGCTGGTGGAAAACAGCCTGGGATCTGACAACGCTGTCCTCTACCTGCATGTAACGTGTATGTATGTTCATACTCGTTGTTAGCTTCTGTCATTCTTTAAAAAATTAATACTTGTCCTTAGAGATGACATTTGGGGCTTTGCAGCTGAGAGCAGAGTGATGGGCTATGATGAGTGTTTGTCTGTCCTCCAGCAGAGGACTCCAGAATGAGAGAGGGGCCACAAGCAATAGTGACATTTGCTTTTTAAACCATGTTCAGCCTCTAATTTTGGGTAGTCTAATTTGGGACACCACAAAGGAGTGTCCAGCCCTTTCTGAAATGCACCTTCATTAGCATGTTTTCACTTCCAGAAAAACAAAGACATCCAGGATCTTTAATCACTTTTAAAAGCCTTGACTTTTACTTTGTACATCTGTTTTGCCCTCTAATGAAATACAACCACATCTGGGATACAAACCAGTGGATTTCAGTCTTTCTGTTGTCATAGGAACCAAAATCTTGGTGTTAAAAAGTATTACAAGAAAAAATATTATCTTCACATTGCTCTTCTGCTGTTCTTTTTAACCTTTTTATACTTCAGCTCTCTCTGGTTTACAACTGAAATGTTTCTCAAGTCCTTGCATAAAACCAGCAATGTGTTCTTTCATATTTATTCTAGCACATGGTTATGAACCCAAAGGGTCAACCTATTATTGAAATTTTGTAACATCCCTAATGGATTTTGTTTGGGGCCATCGTTTTCTTTATACAATGGGGTTTTTTTTGTCAATTATTTATGTTTTCCACTGTGTGCCTCTGTGCTATATTAACTGAAAAAAAGGAAATTGCAAAACTTAAAGTTATGATTACAGAAATACCACTTACCCTCTACCAAATTAACTCCACATATTGTCTAGATAATTTAGCACATTCAATATACTTTAACTCTAGTTTTGGAGTTACTTCATACAGCATAAAAGCAGCTGCCTCTTCAGGGGAAGAGGGCAGCTCTTTAATGGTGCACCATCGTATCAACGGATGGGAGCAGTGGGAGGTATAGCTGTGGGAGGTAGGAGGTTTATGAGGGAGCACTAGAGAAGCAGGAGCAAATATGTCCCTGAATGCCTCCCTTCAAAAAGACCTTTGGTTCGTGATCATAGTGTACCATTTATGATTCCCTAACCTGATAGATCCCGGCCTGTGGCAAACTTTTATGTCACATAATCCTTCAGCGCACCACGTGTTTCAAAAACTCATAATACCTTGCAAAAATAACTGTACTCATAAATTAGCTTATTGTGAAGCATGGGGTTTTGATTTGAGGGCTTAGCCTATATCACTTCTGTGCTGAGGCACTGGTGCATCAAGGTGAATTCTCAGCTTTTAGGTGACTACCGATTAATTTATTTTTTTTAGTTATTTAAGTATCACCCTAAGTAGGGTAGAGAAAAGGACCTCTGCTCAGAATAGACTTTTATACACTTCTGTGTAATTTCTTCGGTTCTGGAGTCATATTCTAGTTTGCCTCCCTGTGTGTGCTTGGGTAATTATCACGGGAGCTGCTGCGGGCTCTGAATGCAGAAATCCCCCTCCCACTGCTGCTGGTTATGAAAGTCAGCTCAACAGGAGCCGTCGGCTTTTTTTTTTTTTTTACTCTTTGTAAAGGTCATTGGAAACAAATGGAGAAGTGTTTTTGTGGTTGATATTTCACAGGAGGCTCTGACAGCCTCATGCGAGCAGGTTTTGTAATCATTCGCTGTTTGACAAGAGACGATTCCATGGGGACCATTGCAAACCCTCAGCCTACCTGCAAAGTAAGGAGGCCATGTGAAGCAGCAGCTGCTTTCTCATGCAACAACCACAAAATGGGAGGAGAGGGCAGGTGTCCAGCCTTCACTCTCACTCATAGTGGCTTTCTGGCTTATAGCTGTTTTAATCCGTTTTCTTGACGCATTGAAGGCTTAAGAACTATTTTGATTGTTTTAGCAGTACAAGAAAGAAACCGTGAGTAAGTTCATGTGACTTAGCAGCTGATAGTGTATGTTTCTGTGTTGTGTGTAGGTAATGCCAGCATGGGACTTAAATACTGAGTGATCATTGCAGCCAGGCCCAGATTATACACGCCTGACCCCCTGGAGAAATGACAGCTGTAAGGGACATGTCTCACCTTTCTCTACATGACAAGAATTAGGGACTTCAAAACAGGTTGCAGACCGAACATGGTACCACTCAGACTAGCAATAGATTTGCTGAGGACAGAGATGTACAGTAAATCCAGTCCCCTCCAGAACCTAACACCCAGATCCACAAAAGCTTCTAAATCCTATTTAAATGCTTGCATTGCCACTCAGCTCTCTGCTGAGTATTCTGCTTGGGGTGTATGAGCTTGGCCTTTGGGGAGTTTTGTAAAAATATCTGTCCTTACAATAGACCCACACACTGTATTGATAAGATTCACAGAAAAGCAGTGTGCAGCCTGACCATCCAGAGAATTTTAGGAAGGGCTACTAACTGAGTGACCCCTTGTTACAGGGTTGATTTACATGAGTGTGTGCAGCCAGATCTGGGCCTTCCAACACCCTTCCCTACCAGCGGCCAGCAGCCTTGCTGAGGGGAAAACTGCAGGCACTGAACCACGGTGCTTATGATCTCAAAGATCAGAGTAAAGCCTCCACCCGGTGCCCTTCTTACCCTGCTGCAGCCGTGGGGCCAGTGCACAGTAGCAGTGCCTTTGCTGCACTTGGTCCAGGGATCCAGAAATGCAGGTTATTGTGAGGCAGGAGCATTTTGGGGTGTATAGAAAATAAATTGTATATTAACTGCTTCTCCAGCCAACAGGCTGTATCTGAACTGTCCTGACAGGTCAAAAATTTCCCCTGAAAAGTCAGTTATGCATTCATCTGAATGCTTCAAAATATCACCTGCCTAAGCAAACCTTTTGAAAAGCTTCTCCCTTTCTCTTCTCTGGGGCTTGCACACAGTTTTTTTCCTGGGGCAGGTGAAGGTCTGTAGTCTCCATGGCTCTGCATGAAGCTCAGAAAAGAATTCTCTTGAATTCTTTTCAAACTTACCTGGGAGGAAGCAGTCTCCTACCAAGCTAAGAGCCTATCCAGAGTGAGCTATCCCCATCTGCTGGCCAGAAGATAGTTCAGCATTTCAGCCACTTTGACCCACGTATTGGGTTTGCGTGGCAAGGTTTTGGTAGTGTGGGGGCTACAGGGGTGGCTTCTGTAAGAAGCTGCTAGAAGCTTCCCCTGTGTCTGATAGAGCCAATGCCAGCTGGCTCCAAGATGGACCCACCACTGGCCAAGGCTGAGCCCATCAGCGATGGTGGTAGCACCTCTATGATAACATATTAAAGAAGGGGAAAAAAACTGCGCAATTGCAGCCAGAGAGAGGAGTGAGAATATGTGAGAGAAACAACTCTGCAGACACCAAGAAGGAGGGGGAGGAGGTGCTCCAGGCACCAGAGCAGAGATTACCCTGCAGCATGGTGAAGACCATGGTGAGGCAGCCTGTCCCCCTGCAGCCTGTGGAGGTTAACAGTGGAGCAGATAGCCACCTGCAGCCCATGGAAGACCCCACGCCGGAGCAGGTGGATGCCCGAAGGAGGCTGTGACCCTGTGGGGGACCCATGCTGGAGCAGTCTGTTCCTGAAGGACTGCACCCTGTGGAAGGGACCCACGCTGGAGCAGTTCATGAAGAACTGCATCCCATGGGAAGGACTCACATTGGAGAATTTCATGGAGGACTGTCTCCCGTGGGAGGGAGCCCGCGCTGGAGCAGGAGAAGAGTGTGAGGAGTCCTCCCCCTGAGGAGGAATGAGTGGCAGGAACAACGTGTGATGAACTGACCGCAACCCCCATTCCCCTTCCCCCTGCACCACTGGGGGGGAGGAGGGAGAGAATTCGGGAGTAAAGTTAAGCCCGGGAAGAAGGGAGGGGTTGGGGGAAGGTGTTTTTAAGATCTGGTTTTATTTCTCATTATCCTACTCTGATTTGATTGGTAATAAATTAAACTAATTTCTTCAAGTAAAGTCTGTTTTGCCCATGACATTAATTGGTGAATGATCTCTCCCTGTCCTTATCTCGACCCACGAACCTTTCATTATATTTTCTCTCCCCTGTCCATTTGAGGAGGGGGAGTGATAGAGCAGCTTTGGTGGGCACCTGGCCACCAGCCCACCACAACCCATCAGCTATGTGCACAGAAATACTCAAGCGAAATTGGCTTGCTTGAGCCATTCTTTCATGCTCTTTCCTAGCCGGCATATGGTGGAGGTCCAAGGAGGTGCCAGGCACTCTCTGCAGTGCAAGATCATTTGAGATGTATTCAGAGCAGCTGTGCAGTTATGTTGGAGTGCATTAGACTTGACATGGGCTCCATTGTCACTGCTGTCACCGCATCCGGTGTTAGGAAATCTGTTCCTTTAGAGGGCTGTGCTGACATTGGGCATTTGGCAAATATCCCAAAGGATACCAGAGCTGCAAAATATTTAACCTGGGAAGCTGCTGTTTGTCAGGTCTCAGGGTCTTTCCAAGAGCAGGCCCAGCCTGGTCACAGAAATGTGTCTGAGCAGGGGAATGCCATTAAAAACATAAGGGTGGAATTCTGGCTTCCCATGAATTTTCAAGAGCATTGACTGCTGATTATAAAAGGAAAAATGAGCTATGGTCTGGTCTATAGCAGGCTTTGGTTAGTCTGATCATGGATAACTCTTAATTGGGCTGCATCAGGTTAAGCAGCAGCTGTGTCTACATCCCAGAGAAAGCTGCCTTTCAGTAACAAGTCAGGAACACTGGTCCTTGTTCATACTGCCATTGTTTATACAGTCTGATTTGGGATAATTTTTCCATATGTCTCTCTCTCTGCCTATGTGTGCTGTATAGGGCTACAGACTGCTTGCTCCAAATGTGTGGTGTTCCTTTAGGTTGAAAAGCAAGGTCTAAGTGGTGATACATGTATGGGATATGTCCTGAAAAATCCTCTCATGAAATATATAAGATCCTCTAGCAATGTATCTTAACTCCATATGGACAATGCAATCGATCCTTGCAAGCTGTGGTCTCTGCTTCTCATCACTGGGGAGCTTGCAGATGTAGGACATGTAGATGCGGCCTTAATTTGTTTAAGAAACCATGTTCCCATGTCACCTGGGGTTTCTTTCTTTTTCTTTCTCTGTCACTCTCAGGGCAATTGTTTTGTTCTCTAAGTGAACAGTCAGAACATATTTTAAAAAATAATCTATAGGACAAGATGTAGCAGCAAAGGCCCATCTGTCTCCAGAAGATAGAAAATGTGTAACCCTGGGCATAATGTCACTTGTCGAATGAATTATGTTCTGTTTATACTCAAGAAATAAAAGAGTTTATTGAGGAAAAGAAACGAGTATAAGGTAACATTAAAATGAAGGCACTCAGTGAATAGCTGCCTTCAGACAGAGTTTCAGATGATATAAATAGATACACCACTGCTGAAGTTCACCAAATTATAGCAGTTTGCATCAGCAGAGATGCTTCATGTCCACTGAAGCCATTTGTCCTGCACATTCTTATGTCTGCCTGGTGAAGGCTGTATTCACATAATAGGGCTCTTCCCCTATTGTTTAAGTTGTATATAAAGTCTCTGAGTATATGACATTCATGCAGTAGAGAGTCCAAGTTTTTCAGCTCCCGGTACAGGGGTAGCTCCTGTTCTATGAGGAACAGATTTAAGCTTGCCTCTGTAGAAATGGCACCAAGCCAAAATATTAACTGTCATGCCCCACAGCGATTTTGAGGACTTCTCTCCCCTAAACCAATGGATGTCCCCTCAGTTCCCTTCTCCCCCAGGCTGACATTTCAGATGGAGGGAGGACTCACCTGCTGCTTCTGTCTCTGCAGGCCCCTTGGAGCATGTTCACTTATCTCTCCCATTCGTCACCACAAAGAACAAGGAGGTCAACGCCACAGCAGTACTGTGGCCAAGCCAAGTGGGAACACTTACTTATGTCTGGTGGTTTGGGAACAACACGGAGGTTTGTATTCCCTATGGGCTGAGATCAAAATAATCCTAGAGGAGCTCTCTG
>NW_008825155.1:2090305-2117679 GCF_000699105.1 Pygoscelis adeliae | reverse complement strand
CTGGGAGTGCTTCTAAATAGTCACACACAAGAAAATTACAAACCAGAGACTGAGAGACTAATGGTTCTTTGACGTACCAACACTGATGTGTAAGAACTGCTTTGTGTTTGTTGCTGTTACTTAGCTGTAAGGTTTATTGCCATTTCATGCAAATTGCCCATAGTTTTCTCCCTGCATTTATATCTAAGGTGGACATAGTGAACCAAAATCTGGAAGAGTTTCTAGTGTGTTTTTCCCCACTCTCCCTTCTTCAATAACAACAAAAAAAAAACTTGGGGGTTTCAGGTTTTTTTTAGGAAATTAACCTTTCAAACAGAAGCTGTTTTTATATCTGGAACTGACTTGACATACATAGCCCTAGAGTTTAAAACTCATTTCTCTGATGACTAACAAGGGAAGAGACCGCCATCAGTTCTGTGCCTCCCCTTAAATATGCCCTGAGCCCCCACACTCTATGCTAAACCACACATGCCAGAAGACCTTATTATCATGGGCTATCGATGGATAAAATGGTTCCCAACACACCTCCCTGCCTCTGGCTCTGCTCAGATATGAGAACAGCATGCACCACATTCTGCTGCCTGTATGCTTGCAGTGTTGGTAAATCTGCACAGGCATTATAACTGTTATTTTACATATCTTTGTGGCTGAAGTACCCAGAGATCCTAATCAGTTTCTGGGGGGAGAGATTCTCATGGATTTTGTAGAGCCAAGAGGGACCTTCAGCCACACGTGGTTATCTTCTGTATAATGCAGGTCAGAGGGTTTCATAGTACTTTCTGCTTTATTTAACTCTTTGTGATTAAGACAGAACCCGACTTTCTGGTTTTGTTCTTTTGCGTTAATAATTTCCCTCAGATGATGGAGAATTCACTGCTTCTCTTTCTTACCCTCTCCCCCAACTATTTCCCCACAGCTAATTATCCTGAGCATTAAACACATGCACTATGTTTGTAGTCTGAATTTATCTAGCTTCGGTTTCAAGCTGTTGGATCTTGTTATGCCTTTGTGTGTAGATTAAAGAACTCTCTGTACTATCAGAAATCATCTCGCCCTAGAGGTACTTACAGGCTGTGATTGTCACCTTTCAACCTTCCCTTTGATCTGCTAAGCTCATAAGTGATCAGAGTTGGTCTAACTCTGTTCTCATTGAAGTGAGAGTTTTACTACAAGACTACAATGGGAACTGAGTTTGACTTAATACTGGGTGCTTTGAAGATCTCACCCAGAGTTCATCAATAAGCAAAACCACAAGTTAGGGCAGAGACTGCTGAAAGGGGACACAACTATGATAAACTGGTTGGCACAGCAAAGCAAGCTGAGGAGACCTGTCCCCTCTCTAAATACCATCACTTTCCAAAAATGACTTCTCCATGTCTAAGGATAACATGGGAGAACAACTGAGAAGTCTTAATTTGCCTCCTCGTTCTGTTACAACCTCCTTGAGCGACCTTAAACAAATCACTAACAGCTAGATCTGGGAAAGGAATGTGACACCTGAGCAGTGAGTCTTGCAGGCCCTCATATTAGGATCTGGGCCTCTCTGGGGAGTTCAGCAAAGATGGACACTTTAACATGGGCTCCAGAACAGCCAGCATGCTAAGTGGGAAGGAAATACTGGGATCTTAAAACTTAGCTCCTTTGGAAATTATAGCACCTTACTCTGAGCTTCAGGAGGACGTCCCTATCTGGATCCCTGGGTCCTCTCCAGAAAATAGGCTTCCATGTCACAGGATGCCTTCTGTCATAAGTTTCCAAGCTGGAACTGACTCCCCAAACCATCCCAATAGGCTAGAGAGCCAAACTCATTTTTGCTTTTCCTTTCCAACCAAATTGACTTAATTTATTCTTTTCTGATATATTTTCAGCCACTGATCACATTGGAAGGGAGCATCACATTAACATTTTCTGTGGAAGGGATGAACACCATCACCGTTCAGGTCTCAGCAGGGAACACCATTCTTCAGGATACAAAGACTATTGCTGTGTATGGTGAGCTCTTCCCCCTTCATTTCATATAGGATTCTCCATAGTCAAGAGCTAGAGAGCCCGGTTAGCTGAAAGCAACATGAGGTCTTTCTCCCAGGATGCTTTGAGTGAGATTATAAGCTCGGTTCCAGTGTTACCAGTTCAGCATAACATCTCTGAAGACACTGACTGACATTAGTCCAGACTGAGATGATTGCAGAACATTGATCTCCTTCCCAGAGCCCTCTGCCTCTGCTCTATCACTATTTGGCCATCCTACAGGATTGTTAAAATGTTAGGTTTTTTTGCGAGCTGATTTTCCCCCTTCTTGGCCAGTAGAGGCCTCAACTCATGCAAAAGCTGCTTAGCTTGAAAGATTAGGCAATGCTGTACAGTTCTGTACAGAAATCTGTACTGATTTGATATAGTACTCATGCCTCAGAAGCAGTTAGGGCACACAAATATCATATAGTGTAGATGTAGTCTAAGAACCACTGGGAATCCCAGTTTTAGCTGTTTATACTAAGCACATGGTCTTAGTGATCAGTGTGGCCATCTCTGTTAACAGCAACAGAGATTAAGAAGTACGTTTTCCAAGGCTACTCCTCTCCCCACTTTTATCCCTGTCTCCTTCCAGTTAAGATTTCAAGTGTTTGGGGCATGTCTATGCGAGTACAATCACAGCTTGCCTGCTTCAGAAGTCAAGATTAAGGTAGCATTTCAATTACATTCCCAACACAGCTCCCTTTCCAGTGCTACTCATCTGTTAAAGTAAGGACCGATCACCATTTTCGGTTCCGTGACACTCGAGCTGTGAATCTCTCAGATTCTCCAAATCTCCCAGTGAATCTCTCAGACACACTGCTGGATTCTCTGACAGTCTTTGCATCACCTGCAGATTGATTAAGCAAAACATGGTCTGCAGCAGGTTTCACTAGGTTCTGCCCGCTTGTTTGGCGCTAAGGCATTTCACAGTCTTTACTCACCACCATGTCATTGTGTCTGCAGAGCAATTTCAGTCCCTGCGGTTATCATTCTCTCTGAACCTGGATGACTACAATCCAGATATCCCAGAGTGGAGAAGGGACATCAGTAGAGTAGTCAAGAGAGCTCTGGTGGAGGTAAGCAATGTGCATAACCTGTGTTACAATGGTTCTAATTTCTGCTTTGTGCCTACATTAGGACTGGATCAGCAATTCTCTCAAGGTGTCTCTCTGTTTCTACCAACTATAAAAGGAGACTAGACTAGTGCTTGAGGCTAGAATCCTAAATTTTAGACAGGTAAAATTATCCCATCCTATGACAATCTGGTGCTCAGAGTCAGCCTTCAGTTTATTCTTTTTAATGACAGTGGATTATGTGGAATATTTCTCAGCTCAGCAGAAAAATAATGAAGGGAACTGTTTGAAACGAGGTTTCTGCTTTTTTTAAAATAAAGATACTCAGATTTTGAAAGGATACAAGGCTGGTAGATGTTATTAGCAAGCCTATATGTTCATTTATGGCATCATCTGTGCAAAAAGACTGGAAAGACATTGTGCACTGATCAGGTACACACAAAGTTGTCTGGATTGTTTCTGAGATTTTTTTTCATCAATTTCCTCTAAAGACAGGAGGAGAGGAGGAAAGGAAAAAAAAGAACATTTTTTTGGAGCTCGTTCTTGACTTATTTATGTCTGTATCAGGTGTTCAAGGATCCATTTATGTTCAGGATCAATTTTCAGAATATAAACAACTCAATAAAACAAAATCAAGCTATAAAAAAAGGATTATAAAAGTACAATACCAAGGCTACATTCCAAAAGCAGAGCAGTGAAAATACAAAGAGCCTTTTTGTTGTTTGAGTTTAAAAAAAAAAAAAAAAGATAGCTAATTATCCCTCTTTATATAGCTAAATGATTCACCTTAAACAAGCCTTTGTGAGAATTTCCTGTAAAATTTAAAGATAAACCCAATAGATTTCTACAGCAATTAAGTAAACTGTATAAAAATGGGTTGAATAACTAAATAATTCAATAGGAAATTATAGCTGTGCTAAAAGCTATGAACTTTTATTAAGGTATTACATTCTTATTACAGAGTACCATAGACTTGCATAAAAATTCTGCATAAGAAATCCTAGTTCTCTACTAAAATCTGATATTCTCTCTAAGTAGGGATAATTTCAGATTATCACAAAATATCCTATTTTGTATTATGATCATAATTATTTGCTCACATCATTGTTTTTTCTCACTTTTGATGAAGAAGACAAAAATGAACTGAGTGAATCAGCCCAAAGCTTCCAGAAAAAAAAAAAAAATTCCCAGCCTTAGAAAATGAAGACTTCCCATTGACTGGCAATACTGTGTCTTTTTCCTGACACCTGATAACAACCTGTTAGGCAAGCACAAATAATGCAAGCCCTGGCTTCACAGAGTACTTGGAAAGAATATGTGAGACCTTTATATTGTTATAGTTTTTTTTCTAAATCCACATTAAAAAAAACAACAGCAACAAAACCCTGTGCTTTTCCTTGGCGTGCAGTGGAGGGGAAGGGTTCCCTTTTCATAGTTCCACAGGGTATTCCCTGGGCTGTCAGCAGTCGCGCATGGGGTAGCCACAGAATTAGCTCAGATAATGGTGATTTGTAATCAGTTTCACTGACTCCTTGTCCTCTGTCCTTCATTTCCTCCAATGAGCAGTTGCTCCAGAACTACAAGGGAGAGGAATTCATGAGTTTTAAGTCAAATTAACGTCTGAGAGGATTGCAAGTCCTGACTGCAGGGGAATCTCTGTGCTGCATCCAGCTGCTGTAGTCTGCCCTCATATCTGAGGGCACTTTTTTTTTTTCCTCTAAAAGTGACCTACTAAATTCAGCACTTGGAAACTTAAGATTTAAATCAAAACCTTCAGATTTAAATGCATTTGCTGGGTAATCCACAACCCAAAGAGGCAATGGAGGAAGGTTCAGCCAACTACATTTCTCCTTCTTTTGGCTCACAAAACTTCCTGAAGGCCAAACTAGCTCCTTTTCTGGAGAATAACTCCACAATCTTGATTGTGTAATGTCATGGTAACAGCAGCTGAAACCCATGACCAGAGATGACCCTGATAGTGATGCCTGTGGGGTACTTCCTTCTGAATTTTGGCTAATTTGTGTTGAAGGGTGATTCGGGTTTAAACTGGTTGCTTAAGTTTTCAGCCAAAAAGACAAAAAAGTAAAACTTTGCAGATTAATACAATCTTTAACACCTAAAGGAAAAAAAAAAGGTCCTCATTAACTTGTGGAGTTGACCCAGGATGTGAACTATAAGAATTTGTTTGGCTGTTGGGATTCAAAAGATTCATCATTTTATCTCTCCCTGAGTCTCCACAAGGCTTTTAAGATGTTTTGGCTAATCACACCTCTAGAGTGCAATTCTGCCCACATACCTTGCCCTTTAACATGCTGCTTCTTACCATTGACTAAACGAGGAACCTCAGGGACTAACTTGGGATGGTCAGATAACTTTAAAATAGCTAAATTTAGACAAAGCAAATTGTACCATATGCAACTATTATTTAGGAGCTCCTTTTGGTACGGCTGATTATCACTGTTGCCTTAGGACCCTGCATATTTTACTGGAGAACATGGTAAAATAACTTAGATCAGGAAATTATTAATCCCTGACTTTTTACCTGCAGTGGATTTTAACAAGATTCTCCCTGTTGTACCAGATATACCCTACATCATTTGTATAAGTACTGTGATGCCTTAGCAAAAAAACTGTCAGCATTCAGTGCCATCCCCACTGTTTATCTGTCCATTAATTGTCTATGTATCAGGCAACAGGTATTTCAAGCAAGCATATTCTGGTCGCAGTGCTCCCTGGTTTGCCCACATCTGCCGAACTCTTCATTTTACCATATCAAGATGCCACAGGAGAAAATAAAAGAACAGCAGCAGACCTAGAGCAGGTATTGTGCCCATTACTTGGAGAAGTGTATGCTTATGCATTTGTGTGTATATATATATGGGATTTCCAAGACAGGTTAGAACAAATAATTGTGGTACAAATGCATCTGATTCACTGGGGTCTAAACAACGACCGTGGTACATGCTACATCCTCTTTGGTTTGTTTTTTTTGTTGTTGTTGTTGTTTTGTTTTTTTGTGGTTTTTTTTTTCTCCCAGACACTGGAAGCAGGCTTTGGAGCTGTATTTGGGAGTGGAGACTCCCATTTGGGTTCCCTCAGTAATGTTAGATTGGCATAGATTTGTATGATGTCATGTCTCTCCCTTTGAAGTTCTGTTCTACTTCATGGAAGTAGGAAGAAAGCAGGAAGGATTTAGGGGATGATTCCTGCCAACACGAACTGGAGTAGCCTCATAAGGCAATGTTTATGAGACTGTCAAGAGTCTAGAAAGCACTGGAGGACAGAGCTGGGTGGTAGACCTGGGCAGATCAGAACTTCATTACTTTAAGGCACAGGGATGGGGTTGGATTGTCTCCCTGCCCTCTTCATGATGCTGGCAGTGGTGTTCAGCCACTATGGATTGTTTTCTCTGTGCAAGGCTCTAACTGGAGGACTATATCTCCCTGCAGACCCAAAAGGTCCTGCCCACCAGGTGGGCCTAACATGATTGTGACTAAAAGATAAAACACTGTGCTGGGCAAAAATCCTGAAATATCTCTCAGCTTATTACCTCAGATTCCAGGGGCAAAGATGACTAGCCCTGAGTGAAGCACCACGGTACCTCTTCCTCCCCATACAGCATGTCCGTGGCTCAAGCAGACATACCCCATGCTGGTATGGGCTATATGAGCATTGGGGTAGAGGGTGTCATCAGCTTGCAAATATCAGCCTCAGTGCTATAGTGAAATCCTCAGCATTACTGGATGCCTGCTACTCTACTGGATGGCACAAGGGTCCTAGCATTTCTCTTTGGATTTGTCCCTCAATTTGTGAATGAGTGAAGTCTTCCCATCAGTGCATGTATCAACAATATCTTCCTTTTGTTGTATTCTTGTTTTCTAATAGCCTTTTCATCTGCCTGACCGCTTATTGGCTGTTGCAATTGCCTCTTGCAGTGGTCTAAAGCCTTGTTAACTTAGCTGTGGGCCTCAAACCACTAGGTCACCCATATTCTTAAGCTTTCCCTTGCTCAACATCCTTAGCCATCATCTTTTTTTGACAAATGACTTTCCTCTGTGTCGTGGTTTAACCCCAGTTGGCAACTGAGCACCACGCAGCCGCTCGCTCACTCCCCCCGCAGTGGGATGGGGGAGAGAATCGGAAGGGTAAAAGTGAGAAAACTCGTGGGTTGAGATAAAGACAGTTTAATAGGTAGAGCAACAGTCGCGCACGCAAGCAAAGCAAAACAAGGAATTCATTCACTACTTCCCATGGGCAGGCAGGTGTTCAGCCATCTCCAGGAAAGCAGGGCTCCATCACGCGTAACGGTTACTTGGGAAGACAAACGCCACCACTCCAAATGTCCCCCCCTTCCTTCTTCTTCCCCCAGCTTTATATACTGAGCATGACGTCACATGGTATGGAATATCCCGTTGGCCAGTTGGGGTCAGCTGTCCTGGCTGTGCCCCCTCCCACCTTCTTGTGCCCCTCCAGCCTTCTCAGTCGGTAGAGCATGGGAAGTTGGAAAGTCCTTGACTAGTATAAACACTACCTAGCAACAACTAAAACATCGGTGTGTTATCAACATTGTTCTCACCCTAAATCCAAAACACAGCACTGTACCAGCTACTAGGAAGGAAATTAACTCTATCCCTGCAGAAACCAGGACACTCTGCAATTTTCATCACCCATGTAGTAAACAAAAAAGATGGAGATTTACTGCTCTGCAAAACCTTTCCTCCCTTTTCTCCTTCATCCCCCTTCCCTTTCCTCCATCACAAATTGGCAAGGAAGCCAGTCCATAAACTTTCAAATTTACATCTGACTCAGCTCCCCTCCGGCACTCAGCAGCTTATTGTATTTTGCCAATTACTCCCTCTCCTTGTCCCTTTCTTTTTTCCCCCTATAAAAACGAAATCTCTGTGGCTGTGGAGAAAGGAAGCCCTAACAGTGCTCTCATGATCCTTTTTATGGACAAGAAGAAATGTCATTTTCAGTGGGACTCCAGCAACTTCTCTGGCATCCTGCAGGGTCCAAACAGTAACCTTTGAAGAGAGAGAAACTATTTGCCATTTGCAGCCAGCTGTTTCTTGTGGAGAAGTATCTCCCCTGCTCCCATCAGGATGATCAGAATGTTGTTCTTACTAGTCTGCGGGTACTGCATTCCCCTTCCTAGGTACTCCAGTAGAAAATGGCATTGTTTTCAGTGGGAACTGCCTAAGGAGGGCCCCAAAAGGTGTCTCTGCCCTCAGCTCTGAAGCATATTCTGATACTGTTCCTGTTTTGTCATCCATTTGGCCTGTAATCCTTCACTCTCCCTTTCCCAAAATGTTTCAGAGCCCATTCAACAGCTTCTCCCTGTGCCTGAAGTCACTGGGATGAGTACTGGGAGCAGATGTTTTTGCTGATGACAGCTTAAGTTGCTTCTTAGGTACGTTATGATGTATAGTGTTCTTTTCTGGTAGGAACAAAAATCTGTTTTGTGTTCATGAGCAAGCAACAAGCTATTCAAAGGCACGTATACGAGTTTGTGTGTTTGCAGGTGCACCCCCAAAGGAGTTATAGTTCTGGATGATTTTTTCTAATTTGGAAGAGAAACTTCAAAATATACAGAAACAAAATGGAAATAGTTTGCACAAACACTGCAATGGAATAAGGTTTCTTAAAGAAGCACTTACTTATATAGGTTCCTTTTTTCATGGTGTCATATCACACATGGAAGCTACTGTCCAAACCTGAGACTTGTGCTGAGCCTGTCCGGAGACAGTGACAAATAGTTTCTGTCCCTGGAAAACTTGCAGTCAGAATAGATCAGATGGAGAGGAGTTACAGAAATTAATGTTTCTATTCTGCAAAAGCCCTTGTTTCAGTAGCCAAGGGATGGAAAACCTAGCTCATTCTCAAAATCAAAAGTTGGTGAAACTGAGTGAAACACCACAGAAGGGCACGAAACCCACCATGCACACTGTAGGCACAGATTTACCAGGAGAATGACGTGTGCTATAGCCCCCTCCTTCTCTTCCCCTCCTATTAGAGCCTCCTAAAGTCGGCATGTGTACTAGCGGTCATATGACACGGACATGGTGATACAGCCCTGAACCCACCATAATCACATGACAGGTACCAGAACAGAGGCAAGGGGCTCGCTGTGGTCCTGATGTTCTGCTCATCCAACCTGGGTTTGAAAGGGAGAAGCCATGTAAATCATGTGGGTGGTGCATGCTAACTTTTGTTAGCTGGAGCAAGCAAGGCTAAGGACAGCTGATAGGGTGGGAGGAAGGGAAAAGTGGTAGAAACAGTAGCTGAAGAGGGAATTCAAACTACATCTCCCCACATTAAACTCCTGAAGTTGCTGCAGGCCATGTCTATCACAGAGCACCTGTGAGGTTTTTGGGCAACTTGCTTAACCAAGCTGTATTTCATCACCTGAGCCAGACCATTATTCTGCCATGGGTAACAACGAAGGGCTTATGTGGTTTCATGCACTTTTGCATTTACCAGTAAATCTGATACATATCTAATGACCATGGGGGGCTTACTTTCTTGCTGTTTGCCCTTGAGGCAGATTAAGCTGATCTGTTTTTATCTGGTACATACTCATTTGGCTTTTTAAGCATACTTTTGGGTCTCTCTGTCCAGCCACCCTGTGGTCTCTAGGTACATCATTCCCATTGACTTCAGAGGCAGCTAGATGTCCACTGTCCCTTGAAAATCCAGGTCTTAGTTTCCCATTTGTCAAAGTCTATAATACTACTCTGTGCCACTCACATTTTATGAGTCTAAACACAGTAAGCCATGAATTGTTGGGTACAGTAATAGTGGGACTGTGGAAGTTGTCCTAGGCCCTGCATCACACGACAAATATACATTTCCATGCAGTTTTCCATTAGGGTGGTGCATTTGTGTCTCATGCTCTTGTTGAGACTGTGGTTAATGGTAGATGTAATTTTCTCCTTGAGCTGATGTACCACTCTCATTCAAGTGCCCCAAATTATTTTTTTGTCTACACACAGTACCAATTACTGTCATATCTGTTTGCAGATTACATGTAGAAATGTGAACTCTACATTCCTGATATTTCCCATGGGAGACTAAAGTACCTTTTAAAAAGTTTAACTGCTCTTGACAGCTGAAAAAACCCACTATGTATGAGGCTGGGGAATTTTTCTCAATGTGCAGCATGGGACAATTCCACCTAATACATAAATACAGAATTTTTGAGGGCCTCAGATTATTTGATCCACTCCACTTTCTGTAGTCGGTGTAAACTTATTATTCACAGCTTCCTAAAAATCAAAAGGTCTTTTCATCCTGCAGAATCCCAAAACATTTTGCATATTCAAAAAATCTTGTATTTATGACCAGAATGTTCTGACTTTGCTTTTTTTTTGTTAATTGGGTCACTTGGTTCCCCTGTTTCATTTCACAGTAACTGAGCACAGGCTACCAACCTGCTTAAAAATGTAGAAATAATTGGCAGTTGTAAAACACTGCTGTTTGATTTTCATGTTGTCACTGCAACACCATTAAAATATCCCAAATCTTGCAAAAACAGCCACCCAGAATGGCCATTGGCCACTTGTGCTGGCATGCAGTTGTTACACCATCTTTATGGACAGGCCTGGCAAATGTGATGATTACAGAATTCAGATCTGCTGCTTTAGAGTAACAAATTCTTTCTCTTCAGTGAAGGGCAAACCTCTAATTAGTAGCATTTCAGGTAATTTTTGAGTAATTTTTAGCACTAATCCAATTCAAAATGAATGTGCGGTAGGAAGATATTCTACTTACAATTCAGTAGAGGGCAGTGATACAAATACACAGATACGATTTCTCAGTTTATTTCAGTGTACAGTTTTATTCTATAGGAAGATTCTGAAGGGTTATCTTTTTGTTTATGCATTTCACAAATTATCTTCTCTCCACATTGTTTGCTAGTGGAGGCTTTTTGTCAAACACAGCAAATGTGTCTCCTGATAGTCAAATGAGATGTAAGCAGAAGGTACACGAGATTTCTAAAGTGATGTTTTCATATCAAGCAAAGGTTTCAGTGTTTCTCTGTGTTTCCATTTAGTTCCCCATTTGCATGCTTTTACCTGGCCTATTCAAAATAACTGTAAAAGCAGAATGCAAAATAAATGTAAGAGCAACTAGTTAATGGCATTTGAGGCCATTAATCTTTTCTCTGAAAAGAGCTATCAGCAATGTAGCAAGCCTGATGGAGTCTTTGGCAAATGGCAACACCAGCTGGTTGGTTGCCAACTGTGCTCAACATGTTGCAGCTGTGGCCAGTATCTGTATCCAGCCAAAGAGATAGGAAATGACATGGATGACAGAATATCAAATGGGCAGTTATGAACTGAGGAGATGAAACACCTCTGGCGAATTTAATACTATGGAGAGTGACATTCAGGAAGCCTGTATGTGTATATGTCTTAGGATTTGTTCCTTAAAGCAGATTTAGCTTTACTTCTGCTTCATTGTAGCTGATGGAGCTTCTATCTTTTTTTATATGTTTTTTTTCACCCACCTTCCTAAGCTTTAGTGTTTTGGCATATTTACTTTCACTACTTTTCTTTCCTCTGATGTATTTCAGATGTGCCTGTCACCAAAATATTTTAGCAACAAGATCATGACAGTGAACACCTTCAAATCTTACAGAAAATGGTGCCAATCAGTCCTGGAAATTAAATTCCAGGAAGAGGGGTAAATCATCTAGTGTTTGCTAGGAGAGATTTTTTTTTAACATCTGTACCTTTGTATGCAGACCAAGTCTTCTACTGGGTGCTTAGGGAAGGTTGGGCCAGTATTTAAGAAGTGAAGGCAGGTGGGGAGAGAAAGGACTAATATGAACCAGAAAACCTAGTACCAAGGGCTTTTTTCCTTAGCCAGCTTTTCTTGATCAGCTGCTTGTGTGCTGTAGAAGAGGCTGTCTGTTTATCTTGTCTTAATATCTTTGAATTAACTCCTGCCATGTGACTATCAGCCTTCTCGCCTTCTCAACTTTTGCTCAGTGTACAGAGCAGCCCTTGATTCTCAAGACTCCTTCTGGTCACCTTTGTTCATCTAAAGGGGATCCTGGCTTTTATGTCCAGGTTCTCTCTGGGTTTGTATCTGCTGGTCAGTTCTTTTCCCAGAGTAACCACAGGAATGTCCTCTGCCTTGTGCCATCACGGTATCTCTGGATACTAACGGCAGCTTGAATTTAGCATCTTTCATTAAAAGATCTCAAGAAATTCATGCTGGACCCTGTAAGTCAGTGATTATGCTCTTTTCAGTGCTAAGGCAAGCAAGCTTTAGAGGCCTCATGTGAAGTAACCAAGGTTATGCAGGGCAAGTGGCACAGTTTAAAGTAATCCACATTTGCCCTGATTCCTGATTCACTTTTGTAATGCTGGTTCAAGTTGCTTCCTACCAATCAATGTGCATAATTCTTTCCTTAGTTGTTTATTGATTTACTCAATGAATTGAAGTGTAGCACTCATTAGTTGAGATCCTTACACAGTATCTGTAAAATTATCTAGATTCTTAACTAGTACATACTGGCACAGTTGAATCACATTCAATTAGTCTGAACCAATTTACACCAGAGGCTTCAAAATTCAATAAAGGTATAGGAAAATGCCCATCTGAGTGATAATTCTGTTTCTTGGTGCACATGGTTCTTTCACAGTCCTAATTCTGACAAAATGCTAAGAGAAGCCAAATTAATTTTTGTTTTGTTCCATTTTTAAATTGGAATCTCTTTTCTTCCTTCACAAATTGTCTGTTATTATTATTCATTATGTGTCCTTTGATGAAAAATGATACATGAAGAATGGTTTCTATTACTGAATTATTTTTGCACATCATGCTTAATTCTGCAAATGAAGCAGATAAAGTCAATGAGGCTCAGTTAAGGACCAAAACTAATTCTGAAAGCTAATTATTTTCACAAGGGAGACTCTTGAAGACTATAAATTAGGAGGTTGCTATTCTAAGAAGTTTTGTCTTCAGCTGAGTTAGTTGCATCTCCAAGACTGAGAGAGGAACAGGGACAGGCCTGAGGCCAACCTGTTCCCCAGCTGAAGGTCTAGCTGTTCAATCAGAGTTGCATTTATGTTGCATTCATTTATGAAACAGGCCAAAGTACTTTGATGTTTCCTTATCTGCTTTTTAAACAAAAATGCATCCATGGTACTACTTTGAATGCAGAAATAAAGGGAGGCACAACACCCAAAATGTTTTCCATTGAAACCTTTTCATTACCTCGGTGACTGTGAGATCAGCCATTGTGTGGAGATTTACTTCAAAGACACTTTATTAACGTTGTAAAATTACAGGAGAGTCAGAACCACTCGGTTAAAGTCTGACAACCTGTGATCCACTGAGCTAGAAATAGACTTGATAGAATAAGAAGGGCAGAAGAGACACTTCTCCAATCTCAGAGCGAGTGTCTTGAGTGATCTGCGGTTCACAGATCCCCTTGGGAGCATGTGAGGACCGGAAACATTGTCAGGTCCAACTTTGGAGAGCAGTGTCCAATCCCAATGTGAGTGTGGCCCTTTCGCTCTGTGTAACCAGCTCATTGACCTCAAATACTGAAGTTTATAAACCATTATATACAGTTTATATTTCAGATAATTTTTAAAGGACAGAAATGCATTTTTCTCCCTCTTTCCATACTGTCTATATGTCTGTTTCAAAGAGAATCTGACTTTCCATGCAAAGAGAAATTAAAATATTGTACCAAGCAAGGAAAAATTTTAAAAACATGTCTGAGTGCATCTGTTCTTCCCTCAGAAATGTGTGTCAGGAATCTCCAGAGCTGCCTGAGGAAGGCAGATGTCCGATTGTCACAAGAACTTCTGGCGCTTTTGAAGATCTCAGGCTGTTACTCATTTTTTGACTTGTTCAGATTCCATAAATACCCAGGCAAAAAAGCTGCACCCAAAAAGCCACTGGGAGAGCATATAATTAATTGAGCCAAGGAAATATGCTGTATACTCTGAGCAGCATGAACAGTTGCTGCCTATTTTGATGCTTTGCATATAGTCCTGGAACAGTGATGGCAATTTCAAGCTTCTGCTGAGATACTGGTGGTTTCAGGCAGAAATAATTTCATTCTGAGTTGCATTTGTACAGGATGTATTACAATGAGGTCCTTGTTCATGATCAGATAACAATGCAATACAATAATAATAAACTTCAGTTGTGACTGTTTCTCTCTGCCTTTCTTCATTTTTCTTACTACTTCACTCTTACTCCCTCTCCCCTTCCTATTATTCCTTTTCATTGGCTTGCCAGACAAGAATATTGGTTGAACTTTCTCTCACACACTCAACTTGCCAGCTGGGAGGCTGCCACAGCACCTCTCAGCTGTAATGTCCCTGCTGGTTCTGTTGTTTTGCCCTCCTCTCTGCGCTGCAGGAGTCCTCAGGCGGGCCAGGTGAGATCTCAGTGTTCCTTCATGTCACCGGTGCCAAACAAAGTCTCTGGTCCCTTCTCATGCTGACTTTCTTGAGGTTCTCCTATTCTTCCATTTCTTACCCAAGTCCTTGATGAAACCATTCTCCAATACTAGATAGCAACATTTGCTAGCTGCATTGTCAGTTATACATCACATTAAGCCTCTTTGTATAGAAGGCATCATGTATGGTTTTTACCTCTACTGTTTCCCTGACCATTTTGTGCAGCTATCGCAATGTGTTGAAGAGGAATGACACAATGTGGTTGGCTCTTTTCTTCAGTTTACTGTCTTGTGATTTCTTTTTTGCATAGGCTCAGCTGCCCCAGCAGTATCAGAACCTCAGAGCACAAAGGAAGATAATTCCTGCAGGGGTATGGAGGAGAGTTGTTAGGTCATGTTTGGGATTGGAAATGGCCAGAATTATATTTTTCCCATTTTTTCCATGAGCCATTAATGTACCTGGCTTACAGCATATCGATCTGCATCTGTTGCTCCAGTTTTAGAGATGAAGCACTCTTTATAGTCATCAATCTTGGTTATTAATATGCTCAAATTCTTAAAGAGGGATATAATTTGCTTCCCAGGCTTTCTTCATGTACTGCACATCTTTGTCACTATCCCTGCTGCTCTGAGCTCAGCAGATGGCTCTTTGTAAGCAGGTGGTATTTTTTCTTGCTATTGGAAGAAATATATTTACTGCTCATTCTGGCACCCATGAAAAAATTGTAAACTTTAAAGAGATATATTAAAAATATAAATAAAATGCCTGTGAGAGTTATTGCCAAATTGATACCGGACCAAAGGCACCTATTCAAGTGATCAGCAGCCAGAAATGTACAAGCCAAGAGTATTGAAAGAACCATTAAGAATGTTAAAAAAATAAAAGAGGCAGATAAATCTCATACTGTGATGAATGATAGCCAAGGAACATCTAATCATATCTGGGTAGCATTTACTGAAATAACTCAGCCAGACAAAAATGAAGAACATGAAAAAGATGGTGTAAAAATTATTGGAATGTTCTTTTTTCTGACAATTTTTCATTAATCTTCAAGAAGAAATACGGATTTATTTAAAACAAATTAAATTAAGTGGTGAGCACTAGAATACGGTTCCTCTTGATCTTGGTATGTCTATAAAAACACAAGGTTCTCAGCAACTGCATATTAAGGGTTGTGGGGTGGGAGTGTTTTTTTGCAGTTTTCCAACCACCTCTCCCTAATAAACCAACATGCGGAACAGTGGCTATGTTCAGTTGGAAAATTGCTCACTGCTGTAAGAAAATGTGAAATACATGAAACATCTAGCGAATGAACATACAAAAGACACAACAAGCTATCAACACCATGTCTATAGACTTCCATTCCTTGATTAATCTATCTGGATTTTTGCTTTTGATGGCAATATGCCTGGAACTTCTTGGATACAATTAAGAGTGATATGGAGGAAGTGGCTCTGTGCATATTGTGACAAACTGACTCAAAAAAGAAATGTTTACCAACAGATTGGACCAAAGCTTGGCTTCTTCACTGTACAAATACAGATTTCATGGGGTCTCATCTCAGCAAATGCTCATCTTTTCTGTTCTGTTGTGTCCTTTAAGGAGGAATAGCCTGTTTCATTTCTGCTAGAGCTCTATTGTTGTCATCAGAGTTATGGCAAGATAATCTAGTGATCTAAAAGCTCTGTGGAATGTCTCTCTCATGAAAAAGAGAATATAAAAGCATGCTCCCTCTGTGTGTAACACATAAGAATAGATGGAACATGCACTTTGTTTAAGCCACTCTGTAGTCAGTAAACGCTTTCAGGTTCGAGCTGGTTCTGGTACATACTTAAGAATCAGGGGGCAGCTGGCTTGAAAATCAGAGCTGGATAAAATGAAATTTGGCTTTAGGACTTGAAATTGCAGTGCAAGCTGGGGTAAGGACTTAAACTATTCATTTTGATTCAGGTATGTCACGTTATGAACATGCTTTAAGATCATAGAGCTGGCCACTCAATGAGCAAGAAGTTATTTGTTATGAGCGAATGAGTGTTAACAACTGAAATGCTTCTCTTTGCTTGAGTAGTAAACAGAGTTCACTGATATGCTGTTGCTGGCTGGTCCTGCAGACACTTACAGACATGGGTGTAATCTTCCTTTGGGGGTCAATTCCCGTTTGCTGCTGGGCCGCTCCTAGAGAGGTGTGACAGGGCAACTTGTTGATATCAGTCATTGCTAACCATACACAAACCACTCTGAACATAGTACTGGCAGAAGTGTTCAGCTGCCACAAACCCTCTCTTTATAAGGTGAGAGGAAATTGTGCTCGGAAAGTCTGGTGCCTCTGCAAAATCTTTTGCTTTGCATGCAGCTCCATTTCCTACCCACCTATTGGCAATCTAAACCAATGATCAAGAAACAAATGCATTTCTTATTTTCTCCTTTTTTCCAGATTTCAGAAACACTGATCCAGAAACTGAACCAAAACCTGGTCCATTTTGAGTTGAAGCCAGGGGTTCGAATCCTTGTCCATGCTGCCCATTTAACAGCAGGTCAGTATCCTCTTTCTGTGCACACCGTTTCTGTTGCTCTGTAGCACAGCAAGCAGTATAATTCCTTGATGATAGTAGTGTGCTATCAGCTGTGTTTTAAACACTTCTCATTTTTATGTCACAATAACGACTCAGGGTATGGGCAGACATTAAAATGCCTGCTCCACCTCCCCTTTCTTTATCATGCCAAAAAGATATGGTGGCATTTGCATTTACAGCTTATCCTTTTGTTTACTTATGTGCAAGAATTTGCTGCTGTTGTTGGAAATGCAGTATAACTAGCAGTAGAAACATGTACTTCTTGGCTGCCTGTGAAATATTCAACAGCTAAGCAGCACCATGGCATATTCAGCCTGGATCACACAGTGCAAAAGTTACCAGATAGCATTGGATATATTCAGATATTCTAGAGTCAACGAACATTCAAAGCAACTAAGTACAGTTCAGAAGTTGTTCAGCTGTCTGAAAGACTAGAATCAATTTACATATGCACACACACAGATTAGGCAGTTTGGACTTTAACTAATCCTATCTCAAAATGAACCATCTCCAAAGTCCTGATAGTTAATTATATGCATCTCTGTGTATTCTGCATGCTAAACCCTCCTTTCACAGCACAGGCCCTATTTAACTGTTACAAGAGATGGGATGGACAAATCCACGCTCAGGATTCTTAGGAATTCCTTTCTCCAGGAGATGCTGATAATTCTGATCAGTTGGTATCAGCATCTTTTGCTAGCTTGCAAACGAAAAGCCTCAGTTCACTTGTACCAGCTTTTTATGGTATGAACTGGTCTGCCTAAGCTGGTGTCAGTCCATGTGTTGCCTTGTCCATAAACAGAGGGAGAAAGAGACTGTTAAGAAAGGGTGTAATGCGACTGCGTTTAAATCCCCCCAGAAGAAAACCCTAGTGTTTGCAATATTTCATTTTTCCTAAGCAGAATTTGCTAATATCTGCCCTGAGAATATTGCTGCATGTTTCTGCTTTCCATTAGCTGTGGAAAGCAGAATGGAAATTTGTCACTATCCCTGCTGCTCTGAGGGATATTTCTTGCAGAAATATGATGATCAGATGCTTACTTTTAGACATGTTGGAACCAAAAGCATAAAAAAGCAGAGATGCAGCACAGCTGATTAATCTCTACAGAAAAAAAAAAAAATACAACAGCTTGAGAAGTCAGTTTAAATTTGACTTTTTTTTCTTCTGTAGATTGTAAAAAAAAAAAAGTAATAGACATATGACACAGAAGAATTGCATGACTTTACATTTAAGATTTAAATGAATATACATTTTACATAACAGTTGTTATAAGGGAAGCAATCCTTGGCCTGAATTTTCAACAATGACCAGTGATACTGGTATGTACTTTCAGAAAATGCTCAGTGCCCATGTCAGAAAAGAAGGCTATCTGAAAGCATCTTAATGTGAGCTTCAAACATGGAGTTGCCTGCGATTGCTCATAATTTTTGAAATTTGTTTCTGTGCATTTACTCTGCCAATGCACATGGCTGTTTTCCATTTTGGTCAATGTTCATTAAAGTCAAGATCAAATCCCAAATGAACTCTCAGAAATTACTCCACTGGCCCTGAATATCCTGTAGGCCTTTTGTAATAAATTATAGTTAGAATCACATTAGATATTCCTGGGAAAGGCTCATCTTTACCTCTTGCTACTGAAGGAACATTCCTGATTTCATGTAGCAGAAACAGATGGCACTTAAAATCACATCTCCATCCGTGCCTTTAATACAAGATGAACCTGAATCCAAGTTTTGTGCTGTACGTAGGAGCCTCCTGCAGCTTCTTGGAGAGGAACTCTGGGCATCTCTGCATGAGGGAGTGCACAAAGTCCCCAGGTACTTCATCCATGCTCAGAGCTGGCTTAAAGTTGGGTAGCTCCAGTCCCGAAGCCAGATAGTTAGTGGAGGTACTGTAGTGCTTTTCTGGGCTACTAAACCTTGTCTGCTGCCCTGCGTGAACCAAAAGGCAGGGTCTATCAGTGCCGCATACTGCCAAGCTAAATAACGGTTTGGCCTCCAGGCACGTGCTGGCCTGTTTCTTGCTAGCTCAGGCTGAAGCAGGGGGTACTCGGCTCAGACATGCTGTGTAAATACATGATCTTTGTGCTCGCCAAAAATGCACATTTTTATTTGTATTTATGCACACACCAGGAATGAGTACTTTTTGTCCATAATAGATGCGAGCACTCATTTGTCCTGCAAGGTAGACTTTGTTGTACTTCTCTTCGAAGCCGCTGGTGAGATGTGATTGCTGTAACTGGCTTCACAATGTCCTATAGGAACACTACAGGATTTTGTCTCTTGCAGAAATATGATTCAGTAAGAATGCAAAATGAGCCTGGACTGCCAAACTAGATTTTAAAAAGCCCAGAGAGCAGCCACTGTGAGGTCTTTGAGGGAATATGGCTCCTTACCAAGCTGCAGAGGTCATAACTCAGTTCCCTGTCTAAATAAAGGGCCCAATTTCATGACATCAAAACTTGGGAATAGTTTAGAATTTGACAAAATGCCAAAAGAGAGATTTACTTTGCTGTTGAAAACTATTGTTTTGGTTGTCAAGGAAGAAGAATTGTCCTTTTGAAATCCAAGCTTTTATAAAAACTTAAATAAAATAAAGCAGGGAAACCTGGAACACAAGCCAGCACCAGAAGCAGTCCCTAGAAAGCACAATCCAGGAGGATGCATACGGTCCAGAGGTGCTGCTCTGGTCTATGGTATCCCTTCTTTCTCAGCATTTTCACTATGACTCTGTGTTGGACTCCAGGCAGCTATGGGCTGTAGTTGACTGAACCACAAAGCTCAGCATGTGTTTGTGTAAGCGCACATGTATGTATATGTATGCCTACATTTATGTTCCCATGCCTCAGTGCACATGTATGTTCCTCCCTGTGTGTGTGCCTGGTCATGCACAGCAGAAATTTCTGCAGCAGAGGAGCTGCAGGGAACAAAAGTGCAGGTATCTAAACTAGCTTCATGTGGATATTCAAGCAGAACCTGTAGAAATGAGCCTCTGTGTGTGTGTGTTTTATGTGAGCATGTGCATTCCCTGGAGCACAGAAGAATGACAGGCGTTAGGCTCAGCACATTTCACACCTCCATTGTCTTTGTTCAGGCCACACTGGAGGAAGGATTAATTTACAGCAATTATGGACAACAGATTGCAATCCATTCATGATGTTCATTCCTTCTTCTCATGAAAGAAAAAATAAAGTAATGTCCCCAACCTAACAGACAACAACCTCAACTCTGAGGCAGAGTAAAATATGCCAATATTCCTTGCAAAGCAGTTAAATAGCTGTTTATTACCAGACTCTCAGTGCAGCATTATAACAAGAACATTGAGTGATGCTGAGCCTGAATCGGTCGGAGAGCCATTTTGTCATGCCACAGAACTGCAGAGACCCACAAAATACAGACACAAAGCGGACAGACTGGAAATGTGTGAGGAATTCATAATAATGGATCATTTCATCCCGGTGCCTCACCTTCCTGAGGATAGCCTGCTTGATGTGGGAAGGAGAAGTTTTTTCACTTCTCTTTGTAAATTTTGGCTTTATCAGGCTGGGTATGACAGCTGAAAACATGTGTGCATGTGATGTGTGTGCCTGAGTAAGTACTTGCTTGCGTGTGCATGTTTTCTTGTGTCTTCTGGCTCTGGTTTAGGATGGGTCTGTTCAGTGCATGTGAAGAGGGGAAAGAGAAAGAGGATGTGTATGACAGTGGTTCAAGTTAACTTCCACTGCCTTGCAGAGGAAGGCGCTTCCTACGCCTTGTTCTGTGTGTAATGCCAGATAGAGACAGGCAGTAAGGATGTGTCTGCTGTGTGCGTTAGCTCTGTGTAATGGCACAGCTACAGCTGCATGTCTGTCTAGAGTATGTTTTATTAGTGTCTGCATGAACAACTGAGACTACTGGACCTATGTGTGTCCCTTTTTGGATGCTAGATGCCTTTCTGTTTGTGTGTGTTTATATGAGTGATGGAAACTCTCTATTTAATACAATTTACTTTGTATTTCTGGGAAAGCCACGCTTCTGGATGTTTTGTGTGGCCTTATTTTGCAAGGGGCTATGAAAAGGTGGTGAGCAAAACTCTGAGGAGAAGCACAGAGAGACTTTTTGTTTGATTAGGGTTGATTTTGGTAGGGTTTTTTTCTTGAACCTGTGCACTCTCTTGCATGGAAGACTTGTGGGAGAGAGAGCGGGGCACCAGGGGAAAGAGAGTAGAACATTTTCAGAAGGGTGGGACAGGTAGAAAGGAAGAAACTGAAACTGTCAGAGGTGTGAGAAGAACTTGCCATGATGAGGCATGGATGCTGAGGCAGTGTCTGTGAAGGGCGCTGCCCTTCTGGTCAGGAAGGAACAGGACTGAGCAGAGAACAATACGCTTAGTGAGCATCGTTGCTTCAGTAAAAGTGAGGAGCCTGTTGCTCATTATTCACTATGCATTGGGAGCTACCCAAACTAGCTCTAAGCAAAATAGAAAGTCGACATGACAAGTTAGCCCATGGGTGGCTCCAGGATCGTCCAGTAAATGCCAGTTTTGGTACCCAAGTGACCTCATTTGCAACTACCTTAGGTAATTGTCTGCAATATGAGAAAGTATGTTTCAGGCAGTCCTCTAATAGGCCAGAGAAGAGAGGCTTCTAAGGAGAAAGCTATGGGACTTCACATCAAGGGGTAGGTTGAGCACCACAAGTGGTCTGAACCCAGGTTTCTTCCCAGGTGGATTAGAATGGGAGAGAAGCCCTGGAGACATGTGGACAGATGAGGCGTGCTACAAGTGCAATAAGGGGAGAATGAACTATGTTTCTGGAGGAAGCAATTTTCACTCCAGGATGGGGGTGGCTCTAACCTTCTTCCCCTCTCTTTGCAGCTCCCCTGGTGGACCTCACTCCCAGTCACAGTGGTTCAGCTATGCTGATGCTCCTCTCTGTCGTTTTTGTGGGACTAGCCGTGTTTGTAATCTACAAGTTCAAAAGGTATGACCCTCCCTGAGCCATTTCCTTCTTCTCATTGCTGCATTTCACTGAGGTGTTTGGGTTTTGTTTTGCTGGGTTTTCTTTTTCACAGTGATTTGTTTCTCGGTTTGTAAAAGCTGATACTACATCATCTGCCAGAGTACCCCACAATGATGGTTTCTGTTAATGTTTTAGGAAGATTCCTGGCCTTAATGTGTATGCACAGATGCAGAATGAAAAAGATCAAGAGATGGTCAGTCCAGTCAGTCAGAGGGAAAGCATACCTAATGTCCCTCAAAGTGAGCTGATGAGCCCTGAGCAACTAGTAGATGAGAAGTTGGAAGTCCAGCCCATAGGTAAATAACTTGCAGCATCCCGCAGCTGGTCAGACTCTGACTTATAATTGGCTAACCCTTTTCTCAGCCTCCCCCCTTCCCATATTCCTGAACATTCCTCCTCCCATCCTCTTCTGCTGCAGCATTAGTTTTGCTAGAGGAAACCTTGCTAACTCTTCCCTCTCCCTCACTGCCATGTGATAAAAGGGAGGGGAACAACTTTAGGCTTTTTCTCTCTCCTAGTTGCTCTATGTAGATCCCCTCCCCTTCTCAGAAATCCTGCTAGCACTTAACTTGAGCTATAAGGCAATTTAATTTCTTTTGCTGGGGCTGATCTAGTTGTGGGGCTAAACCCCACATCCAGGAGAACTTCAGCCGCCCTCACCTGGAACATGGAGGTGAGCAGGTGATTCGGTAAGTCAGATCTAAAAGCTAAATATTTATTGATGTTTTGACTGCTGTGGCCTTTGTGCTATGCCAGACCTTGTTGCCAGCAGCAATGCTAGCCTGGCTGATTCCCACGGAAATCGAGCAAAACCTGGGATCTCAGCATTGGACAGCTGGGTTTGCCCTCAGCTTGATTCCTCCCACAGGCCTCTGTGGTTGACAATTTGCACAGCAGGCTTTCACAGGACCTAAAGTGAATAGACTTGAAGCGGGCGTACTGGGCTCAGTCACACATTTGCTCATGCTTATATGTTTTCTGTTACCCTGACTACAGTAGAAGTGTTGGGACAGAGCAGGGAGGTTTCAGCCTGGGGACATGTTCTGCTAAAGCCAGCATTGCTCGGGCATTGCTCAGCTTCACTTGTGAGGTGACAATTCTGCAGGCCCAGGCCAGAGGTACGGTACAGGACCCCTGCAAATAAGGACATGGACCTATTTTAGAGGAATTAAAGTTTATAGCTGCTTTGACTTAGACAGGAGTGAAGCATAGTCATAACTGAGATCCCTTATTTGCACAATTTCTTCAGCATAGCCAAACCTTAGATCCCACCTGAGTGTTTGCTAAAGCAGGCTTGGAGTCATAGCTACTGCAGAGAGGGAACAAGGGGAAGGGCAATTAAAGGAGGGAATGTGATGTGCTAAGATTGTGGCCTGTGAAACAAGCTGGGAGAAAAAAGAAGAAAGTCTCTTGATGAAACTGATGTCTAAGCTGGAAGCCCCACTGCAATCAATACTGATCTCTCCTCACCTGTTAACTAAGGAGAGATCTGGTAGCTATTAAAAGCTTTTAAACAGCTATTCATCAGCAGACCTGGACATCCCTGCTTAGCAGAACACAGGATGGAGTGAGGGGACCAACCTTCCCATGTGGTGTTCCCCATACAGAGCAACCCCAGGCCACAGTCCAGAACCCAAGGAAAGGAAATGCAACCAAGGTAGTCTGGACAGAGGACTTCCAAAAGGCTTGTGGATCACCAAGAGGTTTCAAGCCAAGACCCGGAGCGGTGGGTCCTAAACTTTAAAAATTCTTTTTTTCGTTTGTTTTTTTTTTTTTCTTTTTCCCCCACAAGCCTCCAAGGCAAAATTGATGCAAGATGCTAAGGGAGAAACACCCAATTTCAGGTCAGGAACTCTCTTTCTAGAGTTAGGTGGGCTTTGAGCTTCCCCTTTCTAAAAGAATGTAATGACCGTGGTTCATGCTGTTCCAGGGGTAGGGAAACATGTTTTCACAGGTCATTCAGACTTGAAGCGGCAAGACTCAGTCACCTGCTAGCTCTATTCAAGGTACCTTCAAAACTGCTCTTGCTGGTGCTGGAAACTAAACTCTTGAAGCCTCTAGGATAAGAGTGGTCAAAAGCCAATTTTGGGGGTAGGTTTTCATTTGGTGCAACTATAGCATTTCTGGCTTTCTACAATAGCCAGTGTTTTGTGTGTTTCTCAGCTGTGCTACTGGACACTGTATTGAACCAGAAATTGGCCTTTTATAACTCCTTGGTTTGCACCTGTAACTGCACTAGCAAGCACAAAAGGTAAATGTGTGGGATATATAGACTCAATTCTCTATAAAAGGAATCAGTTCAACAAACTTCCTAAGAGTGTTTTTCCATCCTGTCAGTAAGACAAATGAGGAAACTGAATCAGAGCTCATTGACAAAACGAGAAGGTCTGGACCTAGGTGTGAACAGAATAGAAAGTGCAAAGGCTCTTCACTCTCCTATACAACCACCTCATCTGTTTCTGGAAATCAGCAGTTTCTTTTTTAATGAGTTTTCTTTCTTTTGGGAAAACAAAGCAAGACTGTAATTGGGTGTTTCTCTTTTGTATGCTTGTTCAGAAGCCATTTTTTTTCAACCCCTTTGACTAACATTCAGGGATCCTTCCTTGGAGGAATCTGAATTAATGTCCCTGGATCATTTAATTTTCTCTCCAAACTCTGGCAGCAAAAAAACCACAGTTCCTATTTTCTGATTGTGAGTGGTTTAGGCTCTTCTTTTGCAAATACAAAGCTTAAGGTTATTTATGAAATCTCCAGCACCTTATTATTGCAAATGAGTTACACATTTCCTCTGAGGACCTCAACCCCTTCTTCCCTCCACCCCTCTGCTCTGGCCTCTCCCTCTTCTGTTCAACACGGGTGAATCATCTTCATTAGCAAAAGAACAGGACATCACCTTCAGTGTTTTGAATGACAAGAAAACATTTCTGGGAAGAACATGTCAGTCTGGAACAGTTGAATCCCAAAGGCCAGCAAAGTGATACCTTCAAACGTCTTCCTTGGTTATACACACTTGTTATTTACTGACTCTTTTATTTTGTTCTTTCTTTGCCACAGGAAGTATTTCCACAGCTGCTGAGCCCCAGAGCACAAAAGAAATCCCTACCTATGTAAATGGTTGAATTGAGGACACCGATACATATCTATACCTAAAAAAAGAGGAGAGCTCACTGCATTTGGACTTTTTAATTCTTCAGATGACAAAGGGTTTTTAGCTTTAAGCCTGTGCATGTGGACATTATACTGAGACCATAGTGGAACTGCATTGTACAGGTGTTCAATTTTAGGGGGGGGTGGGGGGAGAGGAACTGGTACCACTATTCATTCCTGCGGCCCTTCTCCTCACCCCTCCACTCTCTCTTTTTTCTGATCTGTCTCTAATTTGTAGAAAATTCATAACGATATAGGCCAAGAATATGCATGGGGGTCTCTTCTTTAGGGAGAGGGGTGGGCTGGGATGTGGGGAGAAGGGCTGGGGGAGGTGGGAGGGGGCATTTAGGGTTCTTGGCTTTAGATTTAACTGCTCTTTTAGCACTGGGCTGCAGGAGGGCTAGCTGCCCCAGCAGACTTCCATAGGACACACAGAAAATCACACTGGAGTTTAAAGGCACTGAAAATATTCTTGGTCCGTCTGGTTTATGTCTTTGTTTGGACTCTGCCCTTCGTTCCTCTAGCTGCAGCTGCTGCCTGTGCCCCACAGCTGCAAGGAGGCTGAGTGCAAGTGTGGGCGATCCCAACCGCAAGGCCAGGCTCTTTCTTAAACAGCTTTTTTAGCCTACTCACACCAAGGCATCCCACTGATAGCACTGTTGAAAGATAACTTTTTGCCTCCTAACCTTGAATGGAACAGAACTAGCATGCATTACAGGCAGGGAGATCTGTCTATACTGCACTTGTAGGAGGTTCTTGCCAGCAGGAACTTACACTGTACTTTGTACCAGCCTTACAACTTCGATTTTGGCTAAGAGAAAGCCCAAGTAACACCCTCAGCTGCATTTAGTGCTCATGTTTGGATTTGTCTGAGGAAGTCCCAGGAGACCTCTGCCTCTGGGAGTCACCCCAAGGCCTGTCAATTTTTTGAAAGACACCTTGTCCGTAGAATAGGGAGCAGGGAAAGGTCTATGTGCAGTTTTCTATGGCCTTCTTAGCAACCCCCCTTGGTTGCAGATCTGCAAACTCCTGCCACTCTGGGCAGAGCAGGGAGAATAAAGGAGGATTTGGCCTGAGATCGTTGCCATGAATTTTGAGCCCCAGAACCACAAGGCTACTCTTGTACAAGACTTAATTTCTTACCAATAACATAAGCTTCTATCTTACATTGCAACTAGAAATGAGGCTGCAGGACATGTTCACGTAGACTATGCAAGGGAACAGCAGGAAAGTAGGCTTAGCATACCTTGAACAAGTCTTCCCAAGACACCGGATATCTGGCTGAAGCCTAACCCGTGGTCATCACAGCTGTTGGTTTCCAACCCAACTCAGGTAAACCTAGCACGAGGATTTTGGTTTGAAGTGGAAAGAGAGAAAGACAGTAACCAACGTACACTTACTTAACTATGTTAGGTGAAGGCAAGTAGGGGCCGGTTCATAATCAGTGTAGCACACTTAGGAGGCACCCTGATTCCTGACATGAGTGGGTTTTGTTCAACAGACATAGTGCATGGCAACCTGAGTCAAAAACAGGAGAAAGCAGCGTTGTTGGCATTGCCCAGAGTCCTGGGGCGGGGGTTTGGTGGTGGTGGTTTGAATTTCTCTGTCACAAACTGGGCATGAGCCCAAATCAACCTACTTACTGGCAAAGAAAAAAGTGATACCAAGTGTAAGAATATTAGACCCGTAGTAGTTAAAGGTTAATAACAGTAGAGAGTCCTCTGCCTCTTTCTGTAGTTTCTCTGAAGACAGGTAGGACCACAGCAGTTTGTATGGCTTTGCTATTGTCTTTGCAACTACAGCTTTAAGAAAGATGGGAAAGTTTTGGCAGCAACTGTATAATATTCCCCACTGAAGTCCAACATTAGCCAACTTATTTTTATAGTAAGCCGATCAAAAAGTTTTCTTATAGTGTTGGAACTATTTCTAATTTTAAAATTACTTTTTCTGATGTACTTTTTCATCTTCTTTTTCCCTTTCGTTAAATACAATGTAGTGTAATGTATAATTGCTATTGTTTATTGCTTTTACAGTCATATTTATTAAACAGATTATGTCTGTAAATGAAGGTCATTGTTTTTGTTGCTCATTTTAGTTCTCTGTCCCTGACTGGGATCACTAATGACGTAAAAACGGTGG
>NW_008825155.1:2086685-2090238 GCF_000699105.1 Pygoscelis adeliae | reverse complement strand
TGATAGTATGCTTCTAGAAATATATTTCCTAGAAGCAAGATGCTAATATGAAGGTAACTTTCTCAGCCCTCAGTCAAAGTGCTTTATAAAGTGAAGCTTGATTCTATTATTATCTCCATTTTATGGATGGGGAAGCTGAGGGATGCAGAGGTACAATGCTGTTTTTCTGGTTTCCAGACAGTTAATGGCAGAGCTCTGAGCAGCTCCCTGGAACTCCAGCTCTGTTCCCTGCTCATGGTTATCCCTCCCCATACACACTCACTGTTAAAGGTTCCTTTAAAATGTCTTTTTTGACTACACTTTTGCCAACGCTGATGAAGGAAAGTTTAAATTATTTGCATTACTGATTAATCAGGTTTTACATGTGAAGAAAATGAAGCATAGGAAGTTTCTGTCAGCTTGCCAGATGACAGTGGATGCACGTTGCTGAGAAAAAGAAAGAAAACATAGCTTGTCTGCTTTTCAAGTCAGGATGCAACCACCAGATTGTTCTGCCTGTTATAACTGGCTCCTGGTTCAGTTCTCTAGCCTTTTTTGTACCCCTGGCATAAACATTTATATACGCACATAAATAGTCAAAGATCTGGGATTCGGGCATCGTCAACAACCAAGGCCGTGGTATCGCATGTCAAGTCCAGGAATGATGAGTTTGCTTGTTGGAGAAGTGTGTAGTTTTCACATCCTGGGCAAATCCCAGTATAATTACAATTACCAGCCTAAAATGTTAAAGCAGACACTGCAGCCTTTCTTCACCTTTCATTCAGGCTTAACGAAGGGCTGGTGCAGCCATGGCCATAGTGCAGGTGATTCAGAGACGTATGTGTAGACTTAATCTGCTTTTATATTTTAAGTGCCCACCTGAATTAGCAGGCATCTGTTCTAGCCATAAACAGCCTGGTTTTGGCAAGCATCTCCAAAGCATTTTCAGATTGTTCTCTTCAGTTTGTGTGTCCTGAGGCAGAGGCTGATTGTTATTTGTAGTTGTTGTTTTCTGGTTTGTATAACAACACAGTGATGCACTGCTAACGGCTGAACACTGAGACAATAAACAAAGAATATACCAAATACTTGTAAAATCCATTATGAAATTTCTCTGAGGATATTATCGTACCTTGAGAGAATAAAAAAAGTTCATTATCCTTTGTCAGAAAGAGCAGGGAGTAAAAATATGGTTAAAAACTCAAATAAAATATTTTCCTAATTTGATGTTGATTCTCTACCATCATCCTAACTGCCAGAACACAGATGTATGGATAGGACAGACATATTGGCTTCAAAGGGATTTATACTTCTTCACCTAGCAGCACATTTAGGCTAAGATGCTGGATTGCCTTTCCTGGAAATCAGTAGGTGTTGGTGTTTAAAAACTTTTGAGGATCTGGGCCTCAAACAATTGCTTGCTGTTAATGTGGCTACATTTAATTGCTTAAACTTTTGCTGGAAATCAAGACTCTTAAAGCATTGGCTGAAATGCTTATGTAAATGAAGCAGGAATTTCCAGTGACCCTAAATGAAACCTGTCTTTGTCCTGTCAACTTCTGCTGAGAATTTCTGACAATTGCATTTAGTCTGGTACCTAGAGCTGATAACAAGGGATTAGTATTTTATCTGTGTGCTGTCATATCTCATTGAATGCATGGAAAGTCTCCTTGTCACATTATCTCTCTAGGTACATTCAGTGTTTTGAACATCACCCCTGGCTGCAGAGCTACCATGTTCATGATGTTAAAAAAGAAAACTTTATTTTCCTTCAGTTAATGAGATGCTGTCCTTGCATTTCTCCATGAAATAGAATAGTAAAGCATGTGAATAAATAATACTTGAGCTAGAACAGATCCTTTAAGATTAGAATGTTGGTATGATCCTGGCCATAATACACAAAAGAAAAGGCTGAAGTCAAATTGTTTTCTGATTGATAAGATCAAAGTGCTATTATGTACTAAGTCATCAGCCTAAGAGACATGTTTCATCTGGAGTTTTAACTTTAGCTCTTTCTTTTCCCTTATTTCCTACTGGAGAATATGGCTATCTGTTACTCTTCACTGTGCTGAAAGCAGGACCTAGAGGAAATCTGTGTTGTGTACTTCTCAATGTGCGAATTTCAGGATGTTTTCCTTGTTGTTTGCATTGTGCTACAGCCACCCCAGTGCTAGGTGCTGTATGCACATAGGCAGTAGAGGTGACATTGTAACTGGATAAAATGAACAAAGTAAGGGAACACGTTTTCTCACCTCTGTATTGCAGACTGAGCCTCTCACATTGTAATCTTGGGTCATTTTGACAAGTGGACCTTAACCAGACCTTCTCTACATCAAAAAAACCCAAACAATAATGTGTACGAGAGCTCTGAATGAGATGGACAGCCCAACATCTAAATAAGCCAAACACCTGAACAGCCCAACTCAATATAGGATTAATGACTTGAGTCCTAGGAGGTACAGATGTGCATAGGAGACCAGCCTAGGGCAGTAGCTCCATGCTGTTCTGGCTGTGCAAAGGCTTGCCTTCTGCTGGGATAAGTTAGAGAGATTTGAAGTTTGTGCTAATTTATGTTCTGTTTTCTCTAGAGAGAGTAGCATGACTAAAATACATCCAGTCAAATATCTAACCTTGACTCTAAGTGCTTAGAGAGTAGGGCCGTGCGTGGATTTGTATAATGACCTCCCACCATGCTGTAACAGCCCAGCCATGTGTAAGCAGAGTAGGAGTCAGACAACTGTTGGATTTCTTCAACTTCTCTGAGGCCGTAGCACATCCAGCCATCGTGGACACAAGTATCACTAACAGTAGCCAGGATATTGCTTATATTATGCTTCATATTTGAATTAATTGTATAGAAGGATCCTAACCAGAATCATTAGTCTGACATACGAGGTGCTGTATCCACCAAACTGCAGAGAAAAGCTACAATCCCAAAGTTTTGTAGTTTTTGTAATGTTTTATGGAGAAGCCCTGAGAGACAAAGGTGCAAGAGAAAGAATGTAGCAAAGCTGGTGAGAGGAGAGTCATGATTGCCTGCTTCGGTACAACACAGATGCAAGAAAAACCCCTCCCTTTTTGTAACAACATCCTCCTCTAGCCTTCCCTAGACCAAGTTGGATATGGTGGTGTTTCTGGGAGTGCAGCTACCCTGGCAAATAATTGCTCTCCAGCCCAAAAGCGTGGGCCGCTTGTCCCATGTCATTCCTTATCGTGCCCCCCAGAGGCAGCTGGAGGGTAGAGCTCTGAAACGCTAATAGGACTGACAGCTGCCTCCGCTCTTGCTGCAAAAAGATGACTGTCGTGGTTTAACCTCAGTTGGCAACTAAGCACCACGCAGCCGCTCGCTCACTCCCCCCCCTCCTGATGGGATGGGGGAGAGAATTGGAAAAGCACGTGAGAAAAACCTGTGGGTTGAGATAAAGACAGTTTAATAATTGAAATAAAATGATGATAATAATATGATAATAGTAATAATACACAAAGCAAGTGATGCACAGTACAATTGCTCACCACCCGCCCACCGATGCCCAGCCAGTCCCCGAGCAGCGGCCCCCCCAGCCAGCTTTCCCCA
>NW_008825155.1:2044762-2086115 GCF_000699105.1 Pygoscelis adeliae | reverse complement strand
GATGACTGTCGTGGTTTAACCTCGGTTGGCAACTAAGCACCACGCAGCCGCTCGCTCACTCCCCCCCCTCCTGATGGGATGGGGGAGAGAATTGGAAAAGCACGTGAGAAAAACCTGTGGGTTGAGATAAAGACAGTTTAATAATTGAAATAAAATGATGATAATAATATGATAATAGTAATAATACACAAAGCAAGTGATGCACAGTACAATTGCTCACCACCCGCCCACCGATGCCCAGCCAGTCCCCGAGCAGCGGCCCCCCCGGCCAGCTTTCCCCAGTTTAGGTACTGAGCATGACGTCACATGGTATGGAATGTCCCTTTGGCCAGTTTGGCTGTGCCCCCTCCCAGCTTCTTGTGCACCTCCAGCCTTCTGTCGGTAGAGCATGGGAAACTAAAAAGTCCTTGGCCAGTGTAAGCACTACCTAGCAACAACTAAAACATCGGTGTGTTATCACATTATCCTCATGCTAAATCCAAAACACAGCACTGTACCAGCTACTAGGAAGGAAATTAACTCTATCCCTGCTGAAACCAGGACAATGACTAATGCATGCAGCACATTTAAATGTAGTGTTACAAAGTGTTTTAAGGGAGAAACCCTTTGATTATTAACCCTGCCTGCATGGGAGGAACATCTTTATTGTGTCACTGCAGAGAAATCCTGAACTGAGGGGCTGAACCCTTATCTCCACACCAGAAGGGTCTGGGATGCAGCGTGTCTCCATCTCTCTGCATGTGCAGTGCACTCCAGACGGAGGGTCCCTGCTGCGTCTAAGGCAGTCTCAGTGCGGAGTCCTGCTCTTGGCATTTTGGCTGAAGCTGGAAACCTTCCTTAACCTCTGTAGCAGATGCGGATATTACACGGACTGCCCATTCTAAGTAATTCCTGCCTGATGTCACCTCAGGTGAGTGGATGAGACTCAGCACTGTAAAGAAATGGATGCTGCACATCATGTGGAATGTTGTGGAATACACCAGATGTTTCACAACAAATGACTCTTTTTCCCACTTCCCACACCTGCCTAGTCCCACCCAGGGAGTGCGAGATTCAAAACACTGTAATCCTCCTTCCTGCTCCCCTGAAGCTGCAACATGTCTATAGCAGAGACATGAGGTTTCTCCCCTTCCTTCTGTGGCCTTATGTGTGAGGTGAAGCTGTTTGGTCTGAGCTGCAATCCCATAACCAGCTGCACCTATGCCTGTCTCTGGAAAGCGCTTGCTCAAGAGACCCAGAAGAAACACTAATAAATGTAAAGCCGAAATCCTTCTTCAGACCCCGCTGCAGAGCCACAGGATTGGAGAGACTGACCTGTGAGACACTGATTTCTTGAACAAAATCTTGGAGTGAACCATTCATGGATTAGGTTTTCCCCTGCTGCCGTGTTGGTTTATGTAGATAAAATTGCTGAGAAATCAGAAACTGTATCTTTTCATAAAACAGTTCCCATTTTTATTTTTTTTCTGAAACAGCATCTTAAAGCCTTTTAGAAGACACCTACAACAAAGAGGAAAAATAAAAGACTAGTTCCCTTTATCAGAAAATTTTACTGATAAAGATTGCCAGACTGCCTCCCCTTCTGAATCTTGTTCAATCCTAAAACACCAGCATATTAACAGTTTGTAGATTTTGAGATAAGTAATACCATCACCATCAATAATATGTATAAATGCAGCCAGAAGGTTCCTCCAAGAAAATAACTCTGTGAACACTGAGGATGATTATTAGCAACTTTTTTGTTTGTTTGAGTAGAGTTCTCAGTTGTTGCAAACGTGGTCATGGTTATCATATTAACCAGCAGGCACATTAATTACAAAAGACAAACCTGCAGGTTACTACTGGATTGAAGTTAGTAAAGAATCCCATTCTTAATTAAATTCACTAGAATATTTCCTTAGCCCGAAGACTCGTAAGTAGATCTTGTTTGTAAAATCCCTTTCAGCCAAATAACCACTTAACTAATTTCAAATTAAATATCTTAGTCAGGATTTGAAATTACTCAGTCTTCTCAGGGAATTGCATTTGAATATTATTATAATATCATCTAGGGAAATGTTTTCTTCCCAGCAATGAAAGGGAAAAAAAAGTAAACAAAACATTCTTTTAAATGGGTTTTTAATTTATTTTTCTGAAAGTGAATTCAGCACTTGGCCACCTTGGAAACCAGTGTCCTTCATTTACCTGCAGACTGTAAGCACTAAGACCTGTTCACATCATTATGTCAATGTACCTAGGTCATATTTAACAACATCTATGTCTTTGCTTTTCACAAATGCTCTGTCACTGCTGGAACCAAACTGGTGTTATCTCTTTCAATGAATAGTAAATTTTTCAAAGAATGAGGTTTTGGGGAGAGGAGAAACAACACTGTACACTCATTTGAGGGAAATTCTGCCAGGTGTTTTTTCCAAATTTTTTTTGCAGTTTTTAGTTTAGTTTTTAATATGTTGATTTCACCGGAATGGAACATCTCTATTTCTCCTCACTGAGTTTTTTATTCACCAGAGCACAACAACAGTGAAAAATCCATCTATCTCTATTGCTGAGATGTTCATAGCAGCTGGCAGTGTTTGCTACAGAGGGTCCAGCAGGGCGCACATCAGTCTGTCCGGACCGTTCCCTGCTATTTTAAAGTGCAGCAAAGACAGTTTAGCTCTCAGTCTGAGATCTTTTCCAAAATAATGAACAATAGGAGGAATCTTCTGGAACTCAGTGCTGCAGGCAGTAGGGTTGGGAAGCCCCTCCGGACGGGCCTGTGCAGCCCTGCAGATGCAGTATTCTGCTGTGGGACACACTGGAGTCAGGTCTTCATCGATGTACTGACACGGGCAGGGCTGGGAGCCAAAGGGAAATGCAGATAGTTTCCCACAGCTTTGTTTTTCTCCTGTGTGGGTGCTCTGTTTTCCCCAACTCTTCCAACTCCTATTGTGGTTATGCCACAAGACATCAGCCAGGAAGGATGGTCCAGGATTGTTTCAAGAAATGCCTTTTTGTAAAGATGCTCCTACAGGATGCAGGTGGACTTCATGGACAACCTGAGCTCATCCTGATTTCAGACTTATCCACCAGGGCAGTCAGGGCATGAGGTACCAGCTCTTGCTGGTATCCCCTTTCTCAGCCTGCTCCTGCTTCCAGCTAGCAAAGACAGAGTGAAGATGGAGTGATTAAGTCTTGAGCACTAAAACATCAGAAACCAGAAAATTTCAGTCCAATTCCTGCTTTGAGTTTAGTGATGTCTAGCTGAGCTGGGAGATTTCCTTTAAAAAGAAATCTATTCTTAATTAAAGCACTCGTGTCTTTTTGGTATAAAGATTCACTTTCAGAGGAAAGTAGACTATGCAAGAAAATAAAAAGTATTCAACGGGGTTCTTTGGAGCATTCTCATGGCAGACACCTCATTCAGTAACCTGATAATGAACAAGAGCACAGTGCTCCCCCTTTTCTCTACCACTGCAGCTATGCAGGAAGGTTCAGTCCCTGGAGGAGGTCTGGAAGCCACCAGGACTTGTCTGAGTTTGAACACAAATGGTAATGGCATAACATTTTTTTCCATTTAGTCTAATGAAGGGAAGGGTAGAGAAAAAAAAAAAAAATCAGTGGAAGAGCAATTTGGAAGGTTAACTTCAAGTATTCACATCCAGAAGGAATCTGTCGGTGTGAATTCACCTGCCTCTAGGGTTGGGCTTTTTTTAAATGTCCTGGATTTGTAAAAAATAAAAATAAAAATTAAGATATAGGCTAGAAAAAATGGTTTTTTTGCTTATGAAGGCCATTTGCCTGCTTTCTGAGCAATGTCACGTAATCTCTTGTGAGCAGGGCATTGGGAAGGAAAAGGCTACAATAGTCACTACAAATTCTGCATCCTCAGGCAGACTCAGATAAGTTGTTCCACAAATTAGCCGTAGAAATCCTTCGTTCCAGGAGGTGACGGTGCACTAAGCGGTATAAGAAAAGCACTGCTTAAGTAACAGGATCTGAGCACTGGTTGTCCTAGCTTGTACTTCTACAGTGGTTTTCAACCCATTTTCATTGCCTATACCTCATACTCACTCGGGCAAGTATCCACTCATCAGAACAGCGTAGTTCAGCTCCCAGCCCAAAGCACTTTATTTAGCTATCTCTGAACAGCTCTGAGGGTGAAGCACTGCTTTATAGCACTTTTCATGGTATATATTGTGCTCTTCTAGATCGGAATTACCATGCTGCTTTTTTTTTTTTTTTTTTTAAATCTTTTAATCAAGTCATCAGGAATAAATTTCAGCAAGCCAAAGAATGAGAGAAAACAGAATGGTTCCATTATGAAATGAGAACAGACCACACCCTGCCAAATTTCCAGCACACCAGGCCTCTGCCTTTTGCTTTGGAGGAAGCTGAGAGGGTTGCGGTGAAATGTGCAGGCAAACAAGAAGTCTCTGGGGTGATACTGCTTTAATCACTTCAGTGAGTAGGAAAATCAGGCTGCGGTAGGTTGTCATGTAACGAGCTCATGAATAAAAACCAGTGAAGCAAAACCTGCTGCATGGGGAGACACTGCTCCTTTCTAGAAGTCCTTTCAAACTTAATGCCAGGGTTTTTAGCTGAGTTTGTATATAATTATACTATTTAGTCATGACAACAGAAAGAAAGATAAAAGAGTCATTGGGCCCAGAATTGCAGTCATGTACATCCCATAGGAAAGAGATCTTCAGCCATGACTGGATGTATCTTGCCAGCTGAGGAAAGACCAAGCAATTTCTGGTCTTTCAGATAAAGAAACTTTTGTAGAGCCTCAGTTCAACAAGGTCTTTTCAGTAGCACGTGACAAGTGACTGCTTGTCACATTGATGGTGTCCTAATTGCTTCTGCTCCAATAGACAGACTGTGGATAAGCCTCCTCACTCAGCAAAGTGAGAGGACCTGCTAATTATAGCCTGGGTGTTAATGTAATCTTTGGCCTAACTCAGGGGAGCTTTAATTAGGTTGCTCTCTGACCTTCTGCATTTGTTTTTCAGTACAAATTGCTGATCCTTCTCTGTTGCTGTCTGAAGTGGTAGGCTGTGGTACAGCCATAGGACCTGGTGAGGTATGGCTACAGCAACGTGTTAAAAGGCAAGTTGTGACATCAACAGGAGTAGAGCTGGGAAAAAGCAAGAAAGAGGCAAAAATCCTGCCTCTGAGGCTGTCATTGGGAGATTGCCAGGATTTTGTTCCCATTCATCATCCATATCATCATTTAGAGGGCATCTAATGACTGCTCAGACAGGATATTTTAGCTGTCCACACATTGCAATTGACCTAGAAAAGGTCAATTGATGTCCTACTGAAATCATCAGGAACTGATTAAACATGCAGCAATTGTGGTGAATGGTATTGGGTGGGAGAAACCAATGTCATTCCACTGACAACTTCAATAGGAACCTGACGATTTTCACAGAAATCATCCGAATGCTCTTGAAGTGCACTGGAGTTATGCCATTACCTTCAACAAGCTTCTAATCAGAGCACACATCTGGATAAGGCATAAAATTAGTGTGTTATTCTTTAAACATGGGAAAAAAAATTATATTGGAAATTCATTTTGTTTCACTTAGGCAGATGTGATTCCTCACTACCACCACCCTTCCCTTCATTTGTCCTCATGCCTTTCATTATCAGAATGCTAATGTAATAAAGTTAACTGAATGCTTGGACGCTTAACAAAGGTAGAGATTAAAATAAAACAAAAACTAAAACCCAGAAAAGTAAGACAAAGGACTTAGCTTAAGCACACAAAAAATATTGATAGAAGACCTTTAAACATTACCTTAATAGTTGCGACTGACAATTTCAGCAGCAACATCAGAAAACAAATTAAATGGTGTCTTGCTTTGTGTTTGCAAGGCTGGATGTGAGGTGAAAGGGAAAATAACACTGTGAAATGCTCTAATAGTCTTGATTTAGATGAATATGCCCAGAATACTTGGAGTGATGAATATAACCAAGAGATGGCAGCAGTTCATGCACTATTCATTTACTTATTTAGTTTGCAACATTACTTTCTTCCTGTAAGGTACAAGGAAATTAAGTTGTGTTTATCTTATGATGCCAATTGTTTCCATTATTATTAAAGGAAAAGGAGGGGCAGAGACAAAGCAGAGAGGGAGGAATAGTCTGATGAAGAGATTTGGAAATTTGTTTTAGGCATGCATCCAGGGACTCTCTTTGGAAAGAAATGAGAACTGTTTGCTGTGTAAAAGAGCTAAAAACCAACTCCAGTTGGAAATCTCTTATGGGTGTATGTGTGTACTGTACAGCTACACTACTAACTGGTGAAACACATTTCCTGTGATCTGCTATGGTTCTAGGACCATAGATCCACATCCCATTTTCACAGGGAAAGACGACTGCTACCATCTAGAGAATCTGACATTTGCTTTGAGGGAGGGATGCTCTAAATGATGCTCCGGTGAGTAGCTTCAACCTTGCTTCTCCGAGGAGGGAAACTGCTCCAAGTACAGAAGTGGTGTGCTAAAGAGAGAACCACAAGGCTCATGTTTAGTTACAAATGTGCATCTAAAAAGAAACCCTCCTGTACACTGAATCACTGATTTTGACTCAATCATTCATACTCAAAAGCATCTCTTTCTTCATGACCACATCTTGTAGGGGCTAGACACTTTCCAGTGGCTTCCATCTTTTTTATTGATGAAAATGGGACACCTTTTAAATCTAGCAACATTTTTGGATAGGCAATAGAATTAAAAAAGAAAAGCTGAAACGACCTCATTTGTGAGGGTGGATTACTTCAAAGAGCATGTGGAATGGATGAGGCATTGCTACAACAGTCAAAGGAAAATACTGCAGTTATTAGTCACATCTTAAAAAGGACTGAACACAGGGACAAAGGCACACTCCAACTCCCTGATTTCAAGGTGGAAAATTTTGCATTATGAAAGTGAGTTAAAACATCTTGAGGGATTCAGTAAATGTTTGGTGACTTGGGAAAAGATGATTGCATCAATAGAAAACTTAGACCACAGCTCAGTAGTTCAAACAAATACAGATAATCATAGGCTTGCTTATCTGACAGGTAGATAGCTAGATAAATATACAAAAAACCCTAAGTTATCACTGCTAGACTAAATGCCTTTGCATTGTGATCAGCCAAGTCTACTATCACTGTCTTTCACTGCATCAGCAAATTATGGTTTGCTCCCTTCACTGCATCATAGAATAGAATTATAGAATCATTAAGGTTGGAAGAGACCTCTAAGATCATCGAGTCCAACCGTCAACCCAACACCAACAGGCCCACTAAACCATGTCCCTAAGTGCCTCATCTACTCTTCTTTTAAATACTTCCAGGGATGGGGACTCAACCACTTCCCTGGCCAGCCTGTTCCAATGTTTAACCACTCTTTCAATGAAGACATTTTTCCTCACGTCCAATCTAAACCTCCCCTGGCGCAACTTGAGGCCATTTCCTCTTGTCCTATCGCTACTTACTTGGGAGAAGAGACCGACACCCACCTCGCTACAACCTCCTTTCAGGTAGTTGTAGAGAGCGATGAGGTCTCCCCTGAGCGCCCTCTTCTCCAGGCTAAACAACCCCAGTTCCCTCAGCCGCTCCTCAGCAGACTTGTTCTCCAGACCCTTCACCAGCTTTGTTGCCCTTCCCTGGAAACGCTCCAGCACCTCAACGTCCTTCTTGTAGTGAGGGGCCCAAAACTGAACACAGTATTGGAGATGCGGCCTCACCAGTGCCAAGTAAGGGGCACGATCACTTCCCTGGCCACACTATTTCTGATACAGGCCAGGATGCCATTGGCCTTCAGAGACAAAGGAATAGTCATGACAAAATCCAGAATGCAGATATTCCATTTGAAGTGGCTTTAGGTGTGGTTTAACCCCAGTCTGCAGTCCAGATGGGTGATTACTGAGTATTGCTCAAGCACCTCAGAGCTTACAGGCTGCTCCCCTGGACAACCTGAAAAAAACAAAAAGTCTTTTGTATGTGCATATGCTTAAGCACTGCATATATACAGGAGCACATTCATTTGTCCCATAGATCTTGCCAGCATGGTCTGGACTGAAGCAGAGTGGCTTAGTGCTGCCTAAACGCTAGCAAAGTCCTTGAGAAAGATGCCGATCCAGGAAGAGCTGTCTGAGAAAGTCTTGCAAATGCTGATACAAACATAAAACCATCTTCTCTGAGTACAGTCTGTTGTTTGCCTTGATGATTAGTGCATGCATGAAGGATGTGGAGGATCTGCCCTCTAGTTCCCCTCCTTCCTGATTTTGTTAGATAGGCATGAAAATATACAAATTCCCCATGTTCTAGCTGTGTGTGTTATGCACTGGCCTTCACAGTGAGGTTTCCTCTTCTTTGCTCCACCATGAATTTTGCATTTCAGGGTGCAGAGTGGTCCTGTTTCAAAAAGAAAAGGGTAGTGCATACCCCATTTCCAGAGTTCTCCAGGTCATAATTCAGGATCAAGATTTTGAGCCTTCCTAGGCCAGAGCCCAAATTCCCCATCTTCAGAGCAATCACTTTAAAATCAGATGTAATTCAAAAGGAAGGATACAACAATAGTAGATTTCTTTCTAAAAGTCTTGAGTAGTGCCTCATGATTATTATTGGCTAACTCTAAGTGGCTGTTCTTTCAGCATAGAGAACATTCCTGACTATTTTTCAGAAATTACTATTTCTTCCACTCACACCATTCACTGTCAATGTAAGCTAATGCAAACAGTATGGATTTTTGCCCTAAAGCTAGGTGGCAAGATGATACAGTTAAATAGTTTCAAGGACTTCATTCACATGCTCTTATAAAATGACATAGCATGACATAAAACACTCATCTCTTCACTTGCAACTAAATAAAGCACTAAAGTATAGTGATTCTAATTATAGTATATTTATAGAGAGTACATTTCTCAAACAAATTCCAATGCCATTTAATTTTTTTTAAAATATCTGAACATGTCAAAATTTATATCATGAATTAATGTGCATTAAAAAAATGGTGCCAAATTAGCACTTCAAAATTAATTTAATGAGCAAAGCTCTGCCAAATCTTTTCAGAAACTTTTGTCTCATCATGAATTTGCTTCATAAGCAATGTGGTATCCACGGATGCTTGTTTACAGGCAATAGCTATTGTCAAGCTACAGTTATTTTCAAAATGATCATGGGGCATAAATTCTTAACTTATTGTAGAGATCCTAGTCACTTTTTTTTTCAGTCTTCCACTGCTTTGATTTTATGCTAATGTAATGCCATTAATTCTGTTAGGGTCAAAAGGATGTAAAGCTGTAGTAACTTCTTGTTGGAGGGAGATTGAAAAGGAATTGATTGAACAGGCCAGTCCACTACTGGAATAAGACTCCCAAATGTAGAAGTGGCAGCTTTGCTTGCTGTAGTCCAAAGTCCCTGTGGGGATCCAGGCCTGGAGCCATAAGCTCGTCAAGCCAAGGATGGCTTCTTACTGTGTCAGTAGCACCAGGAACACAACGTGCCACTGATCCTACCTGTAGCTTTTACTGATATTTCTAGAGCCATGAAAGATCTAGAAAAGACTTAGGACCCTAGGACTGACACACTTTCTGTCTACATTGCTGGCTTCAGCTCAGGAAGAGCCTGGCAATAACATTTTCATGCTTGTACAAAGTCCTTACAAAGCTCTTAGTACATATGCAGGGAGTGTCCCGTGGACATTTACTGAAGCAATGAGCCTTCTAGGGGTGGCTTCTAAGGTTTCTGAAACATCTGTTGGAGGACTGAGAATTATCACCTTAAAGTCTTCTCAGTCCATCCAGGCAGTGAAAAGATGCTAAGAAATCCTGGACGTGAGCAAAGCATTCCTGTGAAGACCTCGGATGAAATTTATGTAAAATGTGCAAAGCATGACTGTAACAATAGGGTAAAAATGCAGATAACATGGGGAAAAAAAAAGTAGGCAAGGAGAAATGCAATTTTTGAGTAGGTCTTTTCATATAGTCAAATCTGTGTTAGTGCCAGCAATGTAGGAAGTCAGTGGGTGTCTGATTATCATCTCCTGAAGACAGGAAAATTGCCATTGTAACTTTTTTTTGTAAAATCAGATGAATTTTTAAATAACAATTGAATGTATATATAGCAGCTTTGTTTGCTTTTTTTTTCGTTTCCCTCCACCTGGCTTTCTCATACAAAAGCTTCCCCTTCTCATACCACTGGCAGTGTGGAATATGAGCAATGTATTTTCTTCAGCTTAAGTTCAGTATGTGTTTCTGAACTACTTGGCGGGAAGTGGGGGGAATCCCTTTGTAATGGCTTCTAAATAAATTCAGTATCAATTTAAACTATTAGAGGAAGTTAAATCAAAATAATTAGGATATTAAAATACTTTGTGCATTTCCAATCACTGCTTTATTGCAAATCTGGATCTTTTCCAAGGAACAATCATAGAATGAATACATTAGAATGTTTCCTTCCCCTTAATATGAAACCATTTGCTCATGAAAAGATGATTGATAACTTGCATTAAGCACAAAACCAGATTGATTTGCAGACATGCTTGAGGAGGGGCTGGAAGGAGAGGAGAATAAATGTCACATTAACAAAACATTACACAGACGCACATTCACACACACTAAGTGTATTAACCAAATAAAAAAGAAAACAACATAAAAGCTTTCATAACACCTCTTCTCATTAGAAAAATATACTAACCCTGTGCAATGTAATTGCTAAATACACCTTGGCATGGAGAAAGAGATATTTGGAGATTCTGATTGCAAGTGCTCTAAACCAGTTTAGAAAAAAGGTAGAGCAGGGTACAGAGGGAGATAAATGTAAGCTGATTACAATGTCAACTAAGTTATTGGCTCTGTCTTGTTTCTGATCCCTCTACCATCCTTCTTCACAAAGGGGAGAATTATGTCTTCCAAACTGTGTGGCCTACTGGGACTAGAGAGCATAAATAAAATAAAACTTGCACTGTGCAAGTCCTTGGTCTGCGGGAGTTGCCATGCTCTTCTCTCTGCTGCTGCCACAGAAAGTGTCTGTCTCTGATAGTTGCCACATTTAGTCTTAGGGCAGACTCAAGTTTCCAGCCTTATAGGTCTTTGTTTCGAGCCCTGGTGTAGTGTCAAGGGTGGCAAGTGTTATGCACAAATGCATATGCATCCATGGGCAGGCTTCTGCCAGCTGGAGAGAGCAGGGTTGCAGTCAAAGCCCAGTCTTGAGCAAAATACCGGAGGGTGAGCAGTATCACTTGAAGAGATCTCTGTGTATTTCTGTGACTCCTCAACACCTTTCTCAGTTGTAGTTTTTTTTGTTCTGCTTACGTCTGGGACAGGATTGTAATTTACCATATCCTCCTATTAGCTTTCCCCTTCTTTCTTTTCCTGCCCCCGAAGAAGATAAGAATTGCTGTACTGAACACTGTAAACGTTTCTCTATCTCAGATGGTATCCATTTACAGAGTCTTAGGAAGAATATAAGAAATGATATAAATATTCAGCCATCTGTGGTACATTCCTCCACCTTTCTGAAGAGAAAGCAAACAAATAGTATACACCTTTTCTGTTCACTTAAGTGTATTTAGAATCACTTCTTGGGCCATCAGGCATTCACGAAGTTGCAGAGTCACCCGTGTCTGATGTACACCCTAGATAGAGGTCTAGTTCCTGCTGCAAAGGTCCTTGCACCTTAACCTCCTAAGGAAATCAATCTGTAGGTAACTAATGTATCCCAGCAGAGATAGAAGAGGAATGAAAAGTGCTAGACATATCCACAGCCTACATAAATGGGGAAGAGAAGAATTCTGCTGTAGTGAATTTGAAACAAGGATAAGCATTCTTGAATCAAGTGAACATGATGCTGCCAACAAAAGACTCCGATGAAAAATGTGTATTACAGTATAAACAAGAGGATTCTGAGTAGAGATCAAGATGCTGTATTTCCTTGGCATTTGATAATGCTGCAATCACTGCAGGAATATTGTGTCTAGGTGTGATGTCTGCAATTCAGGAAGGATATCGCCAATTGTTCTGAAAAGAGGAATGAGTGAAGTACTGAAAAATGTGCCCAAAAGACAAATATTTAAAGAATTCAATCTGTTAGTTTATAAAAGAGATGGAGTATCTTCATCCCATTTCATACAGATTTCAGTGGGGAGGACGAGTTTACTATTGAAACTCAAGACAATAAAACTACAGTAAACCCAGGGATTAGAATTCAAAGTTGAACAAGCAATCTGTGTGATAAGATATACATTTTTTAATAGGGAAGATATTAATCATTAGAATAATGCAACGAGAGCTTTCACAGTATCACTGGGCAATTTTAGATTACCATGAAATGCTTATAGATTTTGCTTGATTTTGTTTTCTTTCCTAAAAATATTCTTTTAAAAAAAGTTTAAACAGGATGTAGTTCAATCATGTTGAAATATCCGCATTAAACAAGTAATCCCTTACAAGTTCAGTTTGGGTCCCTTCTGGATTTTATGATGTAGAAGCTGATGATTCCTGAAATACCTAACGTTGTTCAGCTGCACCTAGCAGAGCACAACTCTATCTCTGCAAACACATTTCAGTGCCAAGGCAAAGCAAAACCATACCTGATGCAGTGGGCCATTGGTATTTGAAAGTAAATCCCTTGATTTTTAATTTATATGTCCTAAGATCCCTGTTTAAAAATGTGTTTCCTTTCTCCTAAGTCACTGCATAACTCCCTGCTAATCCCCCTTATTTACATTGAATATTAGCTTTATGGAGAATGGTACTAATTAATCCTGCATAACTATAATTTAGTGGCTGGACTGCACAACAGCATGAGAATTAGCATGGCACTGGGAGCCAGGTTATCAGATTCGTTTTCTGGGTAAGTCCTATTATGTTCTGCAGGACAGGCACAGCACACAACGGATTTAATTACACAGCCTTTCAATCAATCAGCTTTCTTGTAAGCCAGAAACTATCATCTAGCCCTTTCACTTTACAGAAAGCAATGCTTTCTCTGAAGCCACTCTTGCATTGTACTTGACCAGCTAATTGTTCTACCTGGACACTAATTATTAGTAGTAGCTAATGACTAACGACCTTTCCTGCAAGGTCATATCCCAAGATGACACTGCAGTCCACAAACGTTCTCCTAAATTGGTAATGACTGGTAGCAAAGGTTATGATTAACAGCAAACAGTCCGCTTTCTGAATAAAATATAAATGAACATATCACAATAAAAATGATATTACACTGATTAATAGCATAAAGAGTAAGTAAATAAATATAGTCTCAGCTTCACTTCATGATGAATTGTGATGTTGTCATACATCATTCTCTCCAAAGAGGCATTACCCCTTAGATGTTGCCCACTAAAAGACGCGGGTTATATTGCCAGCTCTGGCAGTGACCTGCCTCAATGAATCACTCCAACTCTCTCTGCCCGATCCCCCTACTGCTCCTTTTTACTTTTTTCAACATCGATAGTAAAGTAGTTTTGTTCCGTATCCTGACGCCAACACCCCCAGCAGAGACCCGTCCTATGAAGGTGGCTCTCAGATTGTCTCTGTGCTGTCAGTGGATGCAGAGAGTGTTTTGAGAGGGTACCTCAGATCTACAGTAGAATGGAGCATCCTGTGGAAGTTCTTCTCTAGGATACACAGTACGTAGGCTCCTAGTTTTGATGATTTGGTTAACTACTTTGAATTCATTAAAAGATCCTGGTTTGTGCATGCTTTTTTCTCTTCTCTATCACCCAAGAAAAAAGGGATGGCAGAGTAAGCAAGACTTTTAGACTTTCTTACTGCTAAAATGTTTGGATTATAGAGATATATGACTATATTTCACCAAGAAAGGAAAAAGGAAGCCCAAGCAAGTGAAAACATTCAGAAGTGAGAAAAGCAGTACGGGACTACAAAGAGTTTGCTGGAGATTCTCCTTGTTTCATTATTTATATTTCCCCACAGTGGCAAAAAAACACATTCCTATATTCCATATAAAATATAATCCACTTAATTGATCTAAGTAATTTCAAGGCTGCTGAACAGCAGAAGCCTCCAGAGTGGAATATTCTGACTTAATGATCACATAAAATTGCTCGAAGTGTTTTTAATGTCATTGTAATTTCTGAGTTTATTTAATAGTTGAGGGGGAGAGAGGGTAACATTAACAGTCATCTGCATGACTTGCATGACTGTATATAACAAATGATACATGCGTATGCTACAAGAGCCATCATTTTAAAATGGCTGCAGTAAAAATGCAGTTACACTGAGCATTTGCTTTAGGCCATGGCTAATGGATGATATCAGGATGCTATTGCATTAGGATTCAGGACACCTCAGATTTGTTTCCAAGTGTTTGACCTTTTAAGAAGTCAGATCACTTCTTGATTCCACTGCTTTCTTCCTCTTTCTTTCTGAGCCTCATCTATTCAGTTCATAAAAACTTCATCCAAGAGCTGTCCAACTCAGATGTCCACCACAGTATGGTTGTAATCCACATTACACCTGCAGAGTATATGGTAAAGAGATTTCTGTATTTATTTTTAATTTAGTATGTTGTAAACAGCTGCCTTTCATCCCTAATCATCAAAACTTTGGTTAATTTCAGTTCTTTTTTTTCTCACTGGCCTGAGCCCAGACTCACTCGCAGATGAGGGTCAACACATTCACAGGCCAAAAGTGCAAACCCGCTATGGGCCTATTTTGAAGCACAAGTGGTTATTATGTATGCAATCTGCACGGATGCTTTTTTCAGGGCAGGTGGCCTCACTGATTTCAAAACAGTGATAGGTGGATTAGCAGCATGTGTTGCTCTGCTGGATACCTTTATTCTCCCCAGCCCGGTGTTTGCCTGCTGTTGAAGACCTTTTCCTTAATTTCTACCAACACTGTTCAGAATTATTTTGCAATATTAAAACAAGAATTAAGATTTTAAAGCTAATTCCATATTCTTCTCTACTCCTTCTACCCCTCTGCTCTGTTTGAAGTTATTTTAATCTTCTCTCAACCTTACCATTTTTTTTCCTATTGGACTTGTCTAATTTGCCTCATTTATAAGTCATGATGATATCCTCAAGACACCAATTCATAACTTCCTCATGTTGAAATTGTTCATTAAAATCTAATTTTTACCATCTAATTCTGGCTTTTTAGCTAATGAAATCAGAGTAATTATAAATATCCATCTTGCAACATTGCATATTGACATTTGAATATAAAGACTTGGAATGGAAAAAAAGCACCACTGCAGAACTTATTTTCTTTCCTCTAGCTGCAAAGGAAATCAGCTCAATCATAAATACATACATTAAAATACTCTCATCTAAGTTAATTTCAATATTAACTTTATACTGCCATTAAGGTTTGCCTGAACATGAACCATAAGGGACCACATCTAATTTCACATGAGATATGTTTGGTTTGCTCAGATCCATTATTTAACAAAGAGAACTGAAATATTCAGAAAGGTACAGCTCTTGCTGTATTTGATCCAGAGTTCAACAAGACCTTTAACATTTTCAAAAAAATACTAGAATATATTGAGGAAAGAATCACTCAGGAGAACTTTTAGTGCTTTTTTCTAGTCTTACTTTAGTTGGTGACCCTAGAGTAGATTAACGGTTGAATTTTATGGGATCACATTGTATTAAGACTCCCTGTGACACCAAATACCTACCCCACAATCTTATAAGGTTACAAGAAGAATTTCTTTACATTTTTAAATTTTTGGCAATGCTCACTAGAAGTTATAGACACTGATGGATATCAATATACTGACGCAACAGTCTGAAAAATGTATGGATAGGGGAAAGACAATCAGGCTTGTAATAGTTTAACATATTGTCACCACAGGATGGGGATCTGATCCTGTGTGTAATTCTGCAGTTATGGATCCTTTTGAAATAGTGGGATTTGGAGAGCTGGATGTCAGTTGTGCAGATATACCGCTTTAAAAAAGGCTTCAGAAAACCATAGGTAAGGTATGTAAGGATAATCGAGTAGGTACATTGTTATCAGAAAAAAATGATTTGTTGAAACCAAAATGATTTACCTAGTGGGATCAATTTTTATAAACTTCCTGTAGATCTCTGCCCAGTTTCTTGCCAAACTGCTTTGTGAAGTGTGGGGATGCTCACTTATTGTTTGCCCTCCAGTGAGGCTGCCAAACTTCAGATTGCCTTGCAAGTGGGCCCTGATGGGCTTCTGGGTCCTGCACCACAGAGCCAAGAGTCTGAATGAGCTGAAAGCCCCAGCCCTAGGGAAATTTCATGTCCTGACTGTAATCTGCAATCTGAGAAGCAAGGAGGTTTCAACTCCACTGCAACTAGGAATTGACTTAAAGATGATGATCAGTGGAGAAGTTTAACTGAGCTGACTCCTAGATTTGCCCTTATCCTATTTTTTCAACAACATACAAAGAAATACTTTGATGTTCTGTATCCTTTTGCAGTAGGTATAGTCACTGAGGAGAGAACTGCTGGGAAGAGTGAAGACGCTAGACAGAAATTCTTCACTCAGAGTGCCTCAGCCACCACAGAGATGTTCTCTCACTCCATATTTTACAGAACAGCTCAGAAGAGGTTTGTCTAGTGAAGGCAGCTAAAGTCATCACCGCCAGTCTCCACAATGTACAATTACTTTGTTTCATGCAATCTGCCTCTGTGATAAGATGTCTCACAGTAAAGACATAATAACCACTAAAATAACTGTTTAGTTATTATGGCTAGATGATTCTAAGTTCATTTTAATCAAAAGCTTCAGTGTCAACTGGTTTAATATCTGTTGGCAAAAATACTCTTCTTGGCAATGGACCAATGGATTCACAGAAAAGACACAAGGGAGACTTGTTTCAGGCCCAACATCAATTAAAGGAAAGTATTCTTCATGGACACTATGTCACTGCAGAGAGAATGGAGAACGGTGTGATTCAGTGGTAGAGACAAGAGATTCCTGCATGTAAGAGCATGTTCAGGCAAGCATTCCCTGGGGATGAGTATAAACTGATCCTCCAGAAATTTGCAGCTGCAGCTTTTCATGCTGGAATTGTAGGCATCGGTCTGCAGCTTTTGAGTAGTGGGTCTTGATGAGATAACTGGTGGGCTGCTGACATTGGTTGGCACCCAAGAGTGCAATGACTCTGGGGTTACCATTCATTACCTCTTGTGAAAAGAATGGAAGAATTTAATCTTGCGGTAGCCAAAAAAGAAAGAACCTAACACCTCATACCATGCAAATGCTTGTTCTATTTCAAAGCAGGGAATGTTGAACTTCTATGGCAGCCTGCTGGCTCTGATTTTACTTGGAGTAATGCAGAAGGGTTATTCTGGAAGTCAACTTTCTTTTGGAAATAAAAAGGATCTGGCAATTACTGCAATTGAGCATTAACATGAACAGAAAAAGGATCAAACAAAGCAGTCTTACAACAGCTATCATTTACTTCTATTGCCGATTAGTGGCGTTAATGCATTGCATACATCCATTTCAGAGAGGTCAGTGGTAGGCAGCACATGACTTCTTCAGAAGATGTAAACAACAGAATAAATATTTTGAAAGCATTGATCTTGGAGAATAGCAGTTACAATATCATGGGTGTAAAGCTAATGAAGAGAGGATATGGAAAATAACCTGGACCTTGGAACATCTTTGTTTCCGACCCAGTGCGCAGTCAAGGGTCTTTTGTACCAGGGAGGCCCAAGTGTAAAGATTACCAGAGCAGTTAAGCCAAATCGGGTCCACACTGCAGCCTAGAGCTAAACAAAGAGTTGGTATAATTGTCTGTTGTCTTCCTCTGGGCACCGAGATCCACAACCAAAATGCACAGATGTCAATATGTTGGCTTGTCTGTCCCACTGCAAAGGCCTAAAGAAGGGTTAATATTATTCTTGACAGGATCAAAAAGGCAGCAGAACTAAGGGAAATTGATTCTTTAGGGCACTTAAACCTATTTCTAGTTTTCCTTTGTATGATTATCTGAGCCACTGTCTTTTAGTATCATTGGTGCAGGGCCCAGATATCCATGCCAGTAGCCCGAGTGCTATTGCCAGCAAGTTGCATAATTCATCAAGGAACCATGAGGGGTTTTATGTAATTTATCCTTTTCTTCCATGACCTATGATGCAACTCTCTATATAATACTATAAATAAGCCATCCGGGCTCACCAGCCTTTTCCCCAAGCCTAGATACCAGATGCATGTGAGGAAAAGACCATGAAACAAAAGAATATAAATGCACTTTTAAAAAGGCCTTGGCTGGTTTCATCCCACCTAACTGTAGGTACCTAAACAGAAAGTCTGATTAGGGTGTCTGGTCACCTTTGGCACCTTATGTCTTCAGTGAAGAAACGTGCATCAATCTGAAGAGATATTTTGATCTCAGCTGCAAGCTCCTCCCGTCAAGGCTTTTTTTCCCTGTTTCTTGCAGTGGAAGTGCATGACATCTGGGCACCTGACTTAGAAACCTCAATTCTTGCCTAAAACTGGGTGGGAACCAATAGTCCGTGTTTTTTGCATTATTCCCATTCTCTAGCATATTATCCCTATTTCTTTCCCTGTGAATCTTCAAATTCTTCCTCTACTCTTAACTTTTTTCCATCTCCCATTTTCTCCGTACACAGTATTCCTTCCCTTTGATTCTCACTTTCTTCTTCATTGCACCCTCAGCTGTTCAGCTCCTTCCTCTCTCTGATCGTGTATTATGTATTTAAGTGGACATTGAATTAACTGTCAGTTTTCCCAAAGTTAGTCTTGAAGAAAATAAAAACTGGACTGGAACTTGGCTACTAATATCAGATTTGGTTAATACTGTCAACTGAAAAGAAGACAAGATTTTGAAAATATATATAAAAAATTATTACAAATTTTGTCTTTGAAGTGCCATTTTTGTTGAAGAATGGAAACAAAGGAGTTTTAAAGCTAAAAAATATTTTCCCTTGAAAAGAAATTTTTAAATTATTACATGACAGTAAAAGAACACAAATAAAAAAAAGAAAAATCTCAAGACTTTTAATTTCAAGTTAACAAAATACCTCAGTGAAATTCAAAATCAGTATCTTATTGTTTTTTAGATTTTGTGTTTGTGTTCTTAAAAGTTTGTTGTCATTAAGCTGTGAGCCATTTTTTAAGTCTTTTTTGGTCTACCACAGAAATGAAAGATCTATTATCCACCAAACTCATCTCCTGTTCCTCCTTTCCCTTCTATTTTTGAATCGTCAATTTTCTCTTTGTCTGGCTGCCATCGATATTATATTGTCTCTACATGGTCTAGTCCAACCTCTCACACAATAGCACTCACTGGTCTATAAACACTAACAAATTAATGTTATATTCAATGGAATGAAGCAGTACTGTTGAAAGAGATTGAGGGCTAGCAATAGAGAAATCATAGATGAATTTGCAATGTGATACAGCAGCAAAAGGAAGGGCAATGCAATCTTAGGCTACGGTCAGAGAGACATTACATTATGGAGCAAAAAAAAAAAGCCAATAATTTTCCTCTGTACAGCTTGGCCGTGACTGCACCTGGAATATTATATTCAGTCCAGGGCACCAGAGAGATATCGACAAATGGGCATTCAGAGAGAAGTGCTGTAGCAGTTGATTTACTGGGGAAAGTTTAAATGAGCTAAATAAGACAGCTGTGCTCCTCTGGGCGGCACAGGACAGAAAGCAGCATAGCTGGGAGCAAAGCATGCGCTGCCATGGGGATCTGGATGTGAAGCTATCATCTTCTAAGGAATGTCAGAGCACCGCCGGTCTGCATCTGCATCCTACCTTTTCCTTCACTTATTCCCTCAGGGTAAACCCTTCTGAAACTAAATTTTCTGACAACCAAGCCACATCATAAGCAAATTCCTCTTTGTCTGAGAGCAGAATATTTACCCTCAGAACAACAAAGCTCCAGACCATCTGCCAGAGGTTAGTAATCTCTGCCCAGCTGCACGGGCTGGACCTTTGGGGACAGTTCAGTCCATTCCTTTGCCTGTCACAGCTGGGAGAGGCAAATGCCACAAATGGGTTAGGTAAAAAGGCTACAATTTCCACTTCCCACTTTCGCATCAGAATTTGGCACAAGTTACTCAAAGAATGGGCTACAACAAACAAGATTAATAATGGAATTAAATCAACTGTGTAAGACCCAGCCAAAATCAGGGTCCAGATATTCTTTGGTTGTGCAAATATGTAGCGTGGAAAGCCCTGAAATATCAAGAATTTAAGCAAACATCCTGTGACAGTATGTGATATGTTTGTATCAGATTATGCAGAACATTTGTTTTTCATGAGGCTTTGAGAACATCTGCACTGCTCCTGCGCAAGCTATAAATTGTACTTCTGCAAGCAATCTGCCCCCCCAAAAAACACACTACACTTCACCAGAAAAACAGCAGGCTACTGCCCTAGACCAGAGAGTTTCTCTCCTGGTTTCTGTGACACATCTGAGGAACAGCAACTTTTTTGGATCTGGCTGTAAGAAGCTGTGAGTTGAGAGTAGGTATAGGAACTGAAATTTCCAAGTTGATCATATGATATGGAAAAAGCTTGTATTTTAAGAGCTGAGTACTTCTGGTGCTGGGATCACACTTTGTATGAGGACAACTGCCATGCAGACAATAAACCACATCCTCCTAAGGAGGTGTGAAAAAGGACGTGATCAGGCACTTATTAGCACTTGGCTTCTTTAAGGAAGCTTCCACTCTTCAGTGTTTTCAATACGGCATTTTTTTAGCTCTGTTAAGGCTTTGCTCTCTGTCTTAATTTACTTTGCTGTGCATTGAGTCTCTGAAGACATATACTTGAGAAGCCAGTAGATACCTGGTGAAGCTAGAGAAGTGTGGTGCAGTGGAAGGCAGTGCTCTGGAGGCCAAACCTCATTACCACATCTCCAGGGAGAGCCCATGTGAGAGGTCTGAGCATGGTCCTGTGATTTGCAAGACCACAGAAGAAACTGGCATCGAGGATTTAATCAGACCTAACTGACTTGAAAATAGCCCACATTCAGCTGAACGTCCTCAAAAGAGGTGTGTGGTGACAGCAAGGGATACTGACTTACATGCGACAGAAAGGAAATAAAACTGTTGTCATTTTATAGGGAGGAGATGTATGTAGAACATTTTATTAGGAGAAACAGGAAAAAATCAAAGTCTAGTGTATATACCCAGGAGTTATTTGAAGCTAAGAACTAGTTGTGCAGTAAGAAGTAGAACTTGCTAAGTGGCTCAACTATCATTTAGGAACCTACAGTGAAATGGCTAACTTATTATACAAATTAGACCAAGGCAGAATAAGGCATTCTGTTTAATCATAAAGATTTGGGGGGGTGGAAGTCTTGTATTTTTGAGCAAGACTGAATATTCTATAAAGTCAAATCTCCTCACTTAAATGAAGGTATTAAAATAGAGGGAAGAGAGTGAAAGAGGTCATGCTGTTTCATCAGGATTACTTTCAAGTAGTTAGTCACTAACTCATTGGGTTTTTAATGAGAAAAATGGCTCAAGTTTCTCTTGCAGCTACCTCAGCTGCTATATGGTGCGAGAAGTGGTTAGTTAAATGACTTATATAAACCAAGAAAGGTCAGAATTTCTTGTCAATATTTCTGTCTGGGGGATAAGTATGTTTCCTTTTTCTCTGCTCCCGGAATGTATTATCTATATATATTCTTAGTGACATTAGCAATAAGTTGAATAAGTGCTTGATTCACCAATTGGTTCACAAGTGGAGATAATCCTTATCTTCACAGGCAGGAAAAGTGTCTGCTAGGAGGAAAAGCTGCAGTTCATTTCAAATGTTAATCACAAGAAGCCTGAAGCATATGCAATACTATTCCCCTCAAGGAACTTTGTGTTAATTATAGTCAGTGGGCAAATTTGTGAGGATTATGTTAAAACTGTAGTCCTCTAGTCAGTAAGATGCCTAAATCTCTCTCCATCCTAAACACTTCCTTGTTTTACCTAGCCTGTGCTTGTTTTCTCAACTCAATTATTCTGTGGGAAGGATGCAAAGATAATGTGACTCCTTGGACTTCTCAGGTCATCCTGACCTCCACTGCTTCACTAGAAATAGATGGAGCGAGAGAAATGCCAGCCACCTGAGTCTTCCTTTTCCAAGCAGTTTGAGAGGAAAAGTTACAGAGAGGATGAAACCAGAAAGATGAACACTGCTTTGCCACTGGTAAGTCAGCCAGTGAAACTGTCTTCAGACTTTTTTTTTCTTTTTTGCCGGTGAAGTTCAGTGTGTGAAGTACTGCACAAGACCTGGGCACACTTTGTCTTTTAAAGGCCTAGTCGAAACTTCTATGAAGTCAAGGCAAACTGTCCATTGGGTTCATAGGCTTGGGATTAGGCTTCAAAACTTCTGGCTTAAAGCCATTATTTCAAGATCCAGACTCTCATCCAAAAGTTCCTGAATTTTAGAGATGCTTCTGTGAAGAGTTCCTTGGGGAAGTGTCATTATTTTTAATAAATTTTTGGGATTCACAAAGTAAGCTGTTGTTGATTACATGATTTATACATGCTCTCCATAGATTTGGAGGGGCTTCATGCATTGTTTTACAGTGTTTATTGCTTATTATGGAAACTACATGATAATAGTGGTTTCAATTATAAGCCAATTAGGCAGGTAATTGACAACACAAGTACACTATAAAGTTACACTCTGCTTGCTTCAATACAAGTGCTGCGTTGTGTTTTTTAGGCAGGCAGTGCTGATAATCACTGCATAAATGATTTCCTAATTAACTGCTTCTGTCAGAATCACAGTTTCACTCAACAAGCGAGTTGGCCAAGAGTTCATTTGTCTCTTCCCTTTCCTCCTCAGCTGTATCATCTCCCATGATGAGAAACTCTATTTCAACAGGCGTCTTGCCCAGACCATGGCAGCAAATGCATACTGTCAGTTGTACTGTCAGCAATTACATCTCTTTCAAGTTCATAGCTGCAGAAGATCACTGAAGACAACAGGGTGACAATGCTTGAAAGTAGATTCTGGTCCTTGAGAGATGCTTCTAAGGGAGTCATGGGTATTCAGTTCAGCCTAATGACTCTCAGCAACTTCTCAGGACAGTTGCAAATGATACCTGAGATCTCAAATGCCTTACAAGTTTTGACTCAATTTCTAATGCATCAGAAAAGTTAATAGTGTTTTATGGGATTATAGTGAGGAGAGATCAAATCCTGTGTGAAAGGATACAGGTCAAAAAAAAAAAAAAAAAAAAAAAGGGTGAGGAAAATACCAGGAACAGAATCCAGGTGTTCTGGATGCTTGTTCTTCTCTTTGAAATATGAAAGGTGATAGTTCAAAAAAATATTGATCTGGGTGATTTTGTAGGTAATTAGCAAAGGTCTGAAGTATGTCCCAAAAAACAGTGGTTAAAGGTTGACCAGTAAGGAATGACACATTCCTCCCTTTTGCCAGCTGAGGTGTCGAGATGTCTGAACATGGACTCCTCCTTATATTAATGAGAAGGCTGTACAAGTTTTACAGATGCTTTCCTCTGTATGAAAGACTGAACACAAAAGAAATGCAAGCACTGTCCTCTTTGAAAACTTTTAACCAGGCACCTTGCCTACAGTCTATTAAGAAGGCTCTATTTATGTTATCTCTGAAACTTTCATTATACTCCAGCTGTGGCAGAGCTATAGTGGAGACAATAAATAAGATTCTCATCTTTCTTAATTATTCTTAAACCTTTAGGCTTTCCTAGACAGCTACATGAGACAGAAGCTGCACTTGTGTTTCTCAAAGAAATTCTTACAGATGCTTTCCATCAAATCTCACCCTAGTTTACTCATGACCAACTCAGGGTGACCTTATAAGTTCTTGTTTGGAGTCAAATTTCTGATCTCCCATGGTGAGATAGCATAGATACATTTTGCATTCAAATGTCTGAACTGTCTGCTGTGGAGTTGGAAATAATGTTACACAAGTTCAGAGAAATCATCATTTTTGTCTGCCTGCCACTGATCTTGTTGCTTTCATCATCACAGATCACTGCAAATCTCCAACATGTAGTATGTTCTGTGTCATTTCACTCCATTTTACTCATTTAGGTGTGCCCTCCAGCTTTTCTGGAAAGGAGAGATGCATGAAAAATCTCCTCTCACTGTAACAATTTCTCTTTAATCTCTGAGCGTAAGCTGACTTATAATTAGCAGTTTGATCCATTCTGTTCAGAGAGGTTCTAGTAAGACAAATAAGGAAATGAAATATGTTTCATCTTTGCCTTCAAAATGTTGCTTCTCTTGTAGCAGCTCAAAGGGAGAAGAAGGAAAGAAATACTACTTTGATATTGCCAGGGTCCAAAGACTATGAGAATTACAGTGTTTGTTGGATAACAGGCACAGTAAAAAAGACAAAAACCCCTGTGGTCCTTGTTCACCTATGAAAAACAAAATGGCATCACTGATGGGAAACATCTTTCCTGACTGTGTGCAATTGAATCACATTGCCTATTTTCCTACCTGAAAAGGTCTTCCAATACCACTCTTTTTGGCCTGGAGAAGAGATAGGACCTTCTCATCTAGCATCTGCTCCTCTGTAAGGGCCTTCCGAGGGGTGGAAGGATAAAAGGAGGGAATACGCTAGTTAATAGTTAGTTAAGAGATCTTCTTTTACTGGCCAAGTAAACAGGTCTAACTCACAGGAGGTATTTCTGATGGACAGATGATTTTTTGCATTAGCCATATTTAGAAGTTGTCTGTTTTCACTATTCAAGGTTTCTAGGTGCAGTCATTATTACTAATAAAGCAAAATAATGTGGCTCTATAAAATGCAAGTTTACTTGCAATCCCAGTTATCCTGCTGATCCTAACCCCACCAATCCTGTTATGGCATTTGATTGAAAACCAGAAATCAGCTGAATATTTTATTTCCTACAGTTCACTAGACTGGCAAGAACCTGGTTTCAACTTTTTCGTGAAAAAAAAACAATTCCAGTTATGAAGCCCTCCTCAAGATTTCAGTCTTTCAGGGGGTATGTATGCAACAATCTGTCTGTAAGCGTTTTTGACTGAAAAAATCCTTGAATGAGGAATTTGTTTTCTCGGGTATTTTGAACATTCCCAGCATACTGGATATCCTACTGTAAGTAATTTCATTATTTATTATTTCTTCTTATTCTTACTATATGCAGGTGACGGAGTGACAGCATATGCCTGCTTTCCCCAAGTTCTTTATTTAAGCTTAAATTTCAAGTGCCAAGCTTCATGTTTATAATTCAGTTTAATATTTAAATCTTAGATGCTGAAATAATGTTTTTTTACTTGAGTTCACAAAATTAGGCCCACAGTCCATTTCAGATATTTCTGTCTGGGAGAAAAAAATTTGGCACCAATGAACAAGGGGAGATGGTACTCAGTGCTAGACCGATATCTATCACAAAATGCGAGGTTCAGGCAGAAACACTTAGGAAATGAAACCTGGCCATTTCATGCCATCTACTTAGAATGGCAGTGTTACTGTTTATATGAGAATCGAAGTTAAGATTTCAATTGCTTCTCAATTAGGAAGCGCACATGCACACACACATACACATGCACATACACATGGACATACACACAGAAATTAATAAAACCCAGAAATAGAGAGGACAACAACAATGGGGTGCAGGGGGGGGTTGATTATTTCAGCATGTGGCCTAAAACGCAGCAGATTCAGCAAGATGCAGATTTGCATAATGCAATGAGGCTGGAATCAAAGTATCAGGCAGACAGGTCGAGTGCTAATTAACTAGACACTGCAGTAAAAACACCAGGATGGCAGGACAGTACAATGGAGGAAAACATTCCAGGGACAAATGGAGAGCGGTGTTAATTGCATTAGAAAAAAACTCTTGTCTAGAATACTCTGGAGCCATTGCTACAAACTTTAGCAGACCGTACAAAAAGATTAATGTCAGCTTGAAGTTGTTTGGAGCTACAGGTTCCTGATGATTGCTAGACTGGCAAAGAATCAATCCTCCTCTGAATGGAGCCAGCCCAAATCTATAGCTTAGTGCCACAGCACTAAGACAGAGAGCAAGAAGTAAGCCCTCCATCCCCTCTAGAAATATCTGCTGTTTGTAGCTTGCCTTATTTTTAATCTATGTATGCAGACCACTTAAGATACTTTGTAAAGGACTCCATAGTCTCTTTGTTTGGTGTTCTGGCAGTGTGCCATGGTTGGAAAGGAAGAGTTTGGGCCTCTTCCCTTATTCTGAGGACTAGGGTTATTGTCTCTTGTGTACAGCATCACTGATCCCCCAGAAAATCCTAACAGTTTTATACTCCTTTCTCCTGCCTTCAGGATTCTATAACCAGAGCTAAATTGATAAAAAAGCCTTCTTAATAAAGAAATCATTAATATTTAACAGCTGGAATAAAACTTAAAAATGTATGTGTGTCTATTTTACATAAAGGTCTGTAATCCCCTATCAATAATTTAGGCACATGAGTTTCTTTAGACACCTCCAGCAGTTATATTAAGCTGGTCCTTTCTTTCTTTATAAGGATTGAGTTGGGTAGGTGTGGGTGTGTGGATAGCTGTGCAAGAGGAGAGCAAATTCTGAAGGACCGCTATGCCCCCCATGTACCATGCTCATAAAAAGAGGAGCAGAAGAACACTCTTCCCAAGTCTGAGGCCAGGTGCAGAAACTTCTCTTGAACTCAAGTGGCAGTAGTTTATGCTTTTAGCTCTGACACGCTCCTCTACAGTGTGCCAGCTGAAGCATAAGCCGCCACAGTGGTGTAGTCTTCTTTTCTCAAGGGGAAACCTAGTCCTCCCCTCAACGGCCTGTTCAGAGGGAACAAAGCTGACTTAGAAGTCTCAAGATGAGGCCATTTTCTGGGAAGAGCTCCAGGAAAACTTTTAGACACTTTTAGTTTTTCTTTCATTAGATAAGTGGTTCTTCAATGACTGTATTAGGTGAGCAGGAGAGGCTTCTGAATCCTGCTTAGCAGCTAGAAATAATGACGAGTTCATTAGATGTGTTATACTGGCTACTGCCACCTGACTGCAGAACTGTTCAAGCAGTGAAAAAGGTTATTTGCAAATGAAATTCTGAAATCTGAAAATGGAAAATCATAGGTAATAGATGTGATGAAAACATTTTGACCACCTTTTTGGATAAAAAGGAAAAATTAGTCCCAAATAATTTATGCAGTATGTGATAGGTATGTTAGTTGAGCAGGCTAGCCAAAATAATTTGCTAGCTGTTGTGAATGACCACAGTCCACATACCTAACTCCATGTGAGGATATTCCTTTTTCATAATTTTCTGTGGAATACCTTGCCTTATTGCAACTGGCTCTTATACATGGAGTTTACACACCCTTTGAAGATCATTTAGAGGAGAAACTAGATGTTTCTCAATCAGATAAGAGAAGAAATTAATCCCAGTTTGAAAGTTTTAACTAAGTCAAAAGAGAAAGTGAAAAGGATTATTCTGTTTGATTATTAAAAGACCCCCAAAACTCAACAATGAAAATGCCCACATGCTTACATTTCAGAAGTTTCTGAGATGTGAAATCTGAAACAGTCTTTTCTGTCCATTAGCCGTGGACAGGTGAGGCACCCAGGACCATGGGAAATAAAAAAATATTAAGCCATCATCTCCCTCCTGGAATACTGTTTGTTAGAGACCCAGGTTCATCGGTAGGCAGAAAAATGGGGACACTGAGATGAAGAAGCCATAAAAGGAAATCATGTTGAGCTGGGAAGAGGTAGGGTAAGGGGACCTCTTTTTCTGTCCTCTTATTTCCCTTCCTTTCAAGCTCATTAGTATTAACGTACCTTGATACATTGAGACATCCCACCAGAATTAAAGCTGCTTGCTTAGTGTAATGTGATCCACTGCATCCCTAGTCACTGCACCCAGGGAAATAGGGAAGGTCAGAGGTTTCTGTATACCTGATAAAAATCAAAGCTGAGAAATCTGTCAGCTCCATTTGAATTTGATATCAGTGACAGGTTGGATCTGGCACTTCTTCTTCCTCTTCTAATTTCACATCCATATTTGTAATCAGAAGATACATATCCTTCCCTGTTCCCATTCCTCCTTAGTACTGCCACATTCCAGGTACCTGTTCCTTCTGGAAGCTGCCAATGTTTTTTTCAGAGATGAACGCTGGTGTGTAGGGAGTTTCTACTCATAAACAGTATCCACCTCCTTTGAGATAGGTTCACCTAGTTAGCCAGAATGAACTGTGTCCCTGAACTATATCAGCAGGCATGGGAGAAAAATAAACATCTTCTGAGTACATGGATGAATGCATGTAATGCTCTTAAATTATTTTGAAAGTTTCCTCTGGGTTTGGCTTCTACTTCAACTTACCAAGCCCTTCACTAGCTGGTAGATATCCTTCAGGTAGTAAAGTATTGCCCGTGGCCATACATTATCTGCGGTATTTATCACATATACTCGAATTCATCCCTGCAAATCTCAGGACTAATGCAATACTCAATCATACAGGCAACACATACAGAAAGTAGGAAACAGTATGTGGCTGCCTCCTTAGGGAAAACCTCAATATATCAGTGCATAGTTATTAACTTCATTTGTTAAGGAATATGTCCTGATCACAGCCACACTGTAAGGCTTGCAGCATCCATTGATCTCCTAAGAAAACTCAGCAAATAATTGATTTTAACTATCAGATACCAAAAAAAAAAAATCTGGATTTGATCTCCAATTATTATTATTTTAATGTTATGCAGTGAGAGAAAAAGAACATGAAAAATGTCAGTCAAATGACGCCTATAATCACCTCTAGAGAAATAGGTTTTTGTCCTCTATTTTGTAGGGGTGTATCTTTAACACATTTCTTACCCCTTCTTTGAATTATATTCCTGGCAATTTTCAACATAGGATTAATCTAAAATTTTTGAAAAATGTATTTATTTGTTTGAAAATGTCGGACTAAATTGTTTTGACTTTTCAGGTTTTATTATTTTTTCTTTATTTTTATTATCTCCAAGATTTTGCTCATTATCACTCGGTGTCACCAATTCAACCAGCCTAAACCTGTAATTTATAAAGAAATACTCTTTGGAAAAACAATAAAAGAAATTTCCACCTCAGTGCAACATATTCACTCTCAGTCAAGGAAATTACATAGTGTCAGTTAGTTTGATCCCATATTTGTACAAAACATATTAGCAATCTTCCTCTCCCACTGTCCAAGTAAATTCTAAATTCACATGGAAACAAATTGTTAGATTATACAGTATATTAGACTAACACCCTAAAAAAGTACAAGTCTCAGCAGGTAACTGGCCCTTTCTGCTAGAAGAACATTCCAGTTTGCTCCCAGGCATTTCTCACCCAGCAAGAAATTCAAGCAAAATGTCAGTAAAGTTTGATAATTTGAGAAGTAGCTGACAGGAGAATTCTGGCCTGTCAGGTTGCAGTGGGTTTTAAAATATTTTCTGTATTGCAATTCATTGTTAAAAAAAAAAAGTAAAAAATAAAAATGGCCAAGTGCTGTCAGTCAAAGATTTAATACGATAAGAATAATTATGTTCCCGATCCATTAAACCTGTGACACATATTCTATAAATGCTTCAGGGAATAAGATGCAATATTGTGATGGTAAAACCTGTATCTGCTGAAGGGAAGAGTGCCACTAAAATAAAGGGAAACATTGTAAAGAAATGGAGTTTTTATGAGGTAAGGTATGGCAGGTAAGCATGATGAAATGCTAATTTATGTCCTTCACAGTACAGTCCTTGCTGCTACAGCAGGAACTATTCTTCTCCTGTTAGTGGAGAAGAGCAAATGTTGGAGACAGATGGCACCTGGTACCACATCAGTGATGAACATACCTCTTTTGGAAGTGGTCTGATCAGCCTAGTGCCTCTGCATCAGGAGGTCCTTAGCTGTCCCAAAGGACTTATCCTGACACAGTGCAAAGTTTTCCACAGAGCTAAAATTTCTTCCTAATTCCCTGCAAGATCAGACCCGCAGTGAGAGAGAAAAAGTGGGAAAGCATAGAGCAGCAGACTCCTGGTTTGGAGCTGTTGGGAAATGGACACAAGGAGCTTTGAGAAGTCCTGGGACACCCTGAGGCAGGCCAGGCAAGCTGGACAGGACAGGGATAGAGTCCCTGCAAGGTGAATGGGACTGCAGAGTCCCTTCCTCCAGCTCTCTTCTTCATCAGCATTGTGGCTGCACCCAGCCCTGCTGGAGCTGGGTGATGGTTTTAATTTTAATTTTTAGGCAGTTGGTCAATTCAGTAACCCTACCATGATTTTGTGTTGAGGACCGGCCCATATATTTTGTGTATTTTCACACTCAGACATTCAGATTTGGTGAAGCTAGACCATCTCGTACCAGCGCTTTCTAAATGAGGCATTCAGACTCTTTCTTTCAAAACGGCATGTTTAATTTCAGAAAATGTCTCCTTTAAGAAAGGAGACTTTTCCTTCATAGCAGCAGTTTTGCAGTCTGGCAATGAACCAACTCCCCTCATTATTCACCCACTTGCAGCCTTTTGCAAACACACTGAAATCACATAGAATAGGATCTATGACATATTCTTTATACCCCCACAAATATGGTTTCTGGACGTTTTCAATCTCTGATTTCTGCTTCGGTCTGGTAAGAACTTTTCCGCTTTTATACCCTTCACACTCGAGCAAAGTGAGAGGGCAGTTGCTCCTAGTGTGTGGTTAACAAGAGGAATATAATGGGAGTTTGGCTGCATTATGGAACAACAGGATTCTGTCTTTCCTCACTTCCTTCTTTTTATTAATTTTGCTGGTGACTGAAAATCCATGAGGTACAAAACTTGGGCAGTTTGGAACAAGATAAGAATGACAAGATTAAAAATAGAGCCTTAAATGCTGTTCAGTAGTTTGGGAGCATGCTTCATTATAACCTGCGGAGGAATTCAAATAGAAAAGCACAGCTGCTTTGGATTCCTGTCCAGAGAAACCATACAAGCACAGCTTGCATAAAAATAAATGCTTTGCATATTAAGGAAATGGTCTGTTATTTGCCATAGAAACATTCTAGTCTTATTCTTCCTTTTTTAAATCATCTATTATAAAGCCTCAGAGCTGGTCATTCACATTCTTGTTGGAATAATTTTCATGTCTTTGACCAATGAATGACTCTAATTACTAGCCAGGACACAGATATGAGAACATCAGCCACACAGGTTATTGCTTCTGGTCATCTACTAACTAATCCCAGAGGGCCAACAAGACATCATTTTCTCCTCCCACGAGCCCAGCACAACCCCTGACTCCTCCTTTTCCAAATGCCATAAAATTGTAGATTGCTAGTAGCAAAAAAAAGAGAAAAAGACCTCTGACAGTACCGTGCATCACAGGACATCTCAAAGGCACAACCAATGCTTTAGGCCTGCAGGTTGAAGACATTTTTTTAGGAGCAAATAACCAGATGTTGATGTAAAATGCAGTATTTTCCACACTAAAAAAAACAAGGAAAAACCTCCAATGGCCACTGCTAATTTGCCTGAGGAATTAATTTCTTCCTGACTCTAGCTCTGGAGATTGTTTTCATCATGCCCGTGTGAGCAAGTCACATCAGTCTGGCCCAGAAGAAAAGCTTCTTCTTTCTATAAGTAGTTGTGAGAGCATCTTCCCTCCTGCGTTCATGTCAGAGAAAGGCTGGTCCAGCCAAAGCAGAACTGGAGTATTGAGCAAGTGTCTGGCATGAGCAGGTACACAGTCCTGTTTTATCTGTAAAAGTGTGTAAGAGGTGTAAAAAGTGTGTTAGAGAACTTATAAGTGACCCCAAGTGGATCCTAGAGTGAGCAAAAAGAAACTATCAACATGAACAACACATTTCACCCTGCAAAGTCTCCAGATGCTGACAAGGCTCCACAACATCCCACCAGCACCAATGCCAAAATGTAACCACTGATCTCAGCACTCTGAGGAGCGGGGGAAGGGGAAGCATAACACCAGGAAAAGGTAGAAAATGGGAAGTGTGTACATAACAATTCTAACTGTATTATTATTTTCTTTTTCGGTAATATTTAGCTCTGGTCTACTAATGATAACACTGTTAAGATTTCTATTATGTTAACAATAAATTTTTGGCTTTATATATATATACATATATAAATTGTACTTTCTTTTTTGCCATAAACCAATATTTTTGAGGGTAACACTTCTCATAATGCAGATCCTTTGTACTTTGGAGTCTTCTTCGGAAGTAGAAGAAAAGGTGTTAAAATTCCCAAGCATGGAAGTTCTTATGGGGTTTTCAGCCCAAGTACAAACAGCATCTAAAAAATCTCTCGAAAATGTCTCTTCCCTTAGTAACAATTAACCTAAGTGCTCCTTTACCAGTTTGACTGTCTGTTATATCACACTAAAATTTTATTGGATGCGTACAAAGAACATCTAGTGTCAATCTGGTGTGTTTAAAATTTATCATAGTACATGATGCTTAATGGTACATGTTCTGTTTTTAAGGAAGTTGTGTGAAATGAGGTGTTTAATAAGATGCTGTTCCATATTACCACTTCTGGTCAAAAACTGAATATTGGGGAACATACTATGATTCTTCATCAATTCAGATCTTTACTTCACAGTGACACATTCTTAACATGTGTTGTTCTAGGCCAAATGTAAGGTTTGATGCAAGAATTATCAGGTGATGTTCTTTGGGTTGTGCAACTTAGGAGATCAACAAGAACAGACTTAAAATCCTCTTCTGCAGATCACATACTGAATTAACAACATTTACAGAGGATAAACAATTCTTGTGTTTTGATGAAAGAAAAGTGCTTGAATCTTGAGAAACACTTGACAAGGTTAGAAAACTGGGCAGTATAATGTCAGTGCAAACAAACGCTAATGAATATGAAACCCAGTAGTGACATATTACAAATTCTGCCTCCATGACATTGAACCCCAGAGGACCTGAGCTGTTCCTTGCTGTGAACGCCACATTCCTCAGTGCAAACCTTAGCATCTCTATTTCAATCTCCTGTCTCAGCCAAAAAGGCAAATGTCACAATTGCAGAGTGCAAGGAATTACTTCTACACATTGCTGAGTTTTAATTTCACTGCAAAGCAAAGCAAAACAAAATAATGATTTAGCATCACATGGACACAGAATACTAGATGTGTTCTTAAAACTCTGGGATCCAGATGTATGCTGGATTAATTTATGTAGGTGAAAGCATGAAAATGAGCAAGGTGTCCCTGCAGACAGTGGGATGTGACATAAGCTCTCCTCATAAAAACTCCCCAAGATTTTCTTCCCTGTGCTTTTTTTCCGCCTTCCCAGGCATATTCTACATGTGCTACTCTTATTCCCCCACATCTCCACATTTGGGAAAGTGCTGTTGGAGACTTTTAAGAGTGGACAACAGGGGTGGATACAGCTGGGAAGAGGTAACCAGCACAGGAGGGCATCACAGGCTGAAACAAAACTGGGCTGCCCACGCTTAATATTTTCAGGGCTGCTCTATCCTCAAACCAGTGACTTGTAGCCACTGGGTGACATCTCCTGCTCCACTCTCAGTGGCTCTGAAGCCAGTACTGTTGGACCTCATATACCCTCCCATTGAATAACTACTTCTGATATCTCTGCTTTGGTGCTGAAAGATATGATGGGGCCAAAAGGACAAAGCAGAGAACAAGTGGGACACTTGAAGAACACTTCATCTTGAGGAGACCTAGCACACTCAGTATTTTCTACACTTTGTTGGCCTTGCTCCAGAGAGTTAAACAACTCATTATGGTAGCAGGGGCCTCTGAAGACCTCATGGAGATTTACAATGGTATGTGATGTGCAAATGCTAGAGCTAGAAATAACCCACACATACAACTGCCTAACATTGTTCAGAGATACAGACTTGGTCCCAAAGTAGTACAGTGGCACTTGCATGATGCTGTCTCTGAAATACACTGAACTGTTTTTGCAGAAGGCTAATTAGTCCCACTTTCCTAACCTGACTGTATGATCTCCTGTGCCACTGTTACCCCTAGATCATCTCTCATTGCCTGGAGCATACGTGGCCTAATTCAGGTAAGATAATGTTATCTCAAAGGAAAAAGGGCTAATGCAAAACCTTTTAATGTCTGTTCACTTCAATGAACCTTGTGTCCTAATAACAGTAGCAGAAATCCAGCTGAGGGGAGATCTGAAAAAGAAATTGAGTGATTCAAACAGGAAAAGATACACTTTTTATGAGTCATTTGGAATATATATGTGAGTATTACTCTAAGCCTTTAGGAGAAAAAATTGTGAAATGTATGTGAAAGCAGAGCATCTCTGAAAACATCTCCAGGAGACTGGCAGAGGAGGGATTCATTAGATGGGATTTCATCATAGGAGAATAATAAAAAAACTGAAAACATTTTGAGAGCAAGTCTGGTGGCGTACCTATAACTCTTGCCACTCAGCCATAAGCTGGCACAGAGCATCTTAATTTACTGGAGAGATTTTTCAAAGTAGGAATTACTACTACATGATTTGGGGGAGCAAGATTGAACAGTGTGACAGACACTTATCATTGTGCAAGTCTTATGGTGCAGTCTTGTCTCAGCTTAAATGCAGTCTTTATGGGCTTTTTAAGAACACCGTAGCATTTTAAAATTTACTGAATCTACCCAGTAAAATGTGTGAAAAAAACACATTTGTTTGTTTAAACACTCTTGTACTATTAAAGCCTGTGAACTACCATAACCACCCTGCATTGCAGACAACGTCTGAGGGAAGCAATTGATTGAGGGAAGCATTAAAAATATGTTGATGCCTGTAGTTACCAATTTATCATATCTACCCCCCCTGCTCTTTTTTGTAGTGAAATGAATGATGAACCTATTCCAAATCATCAATTCCCATAAAATATATACCTCCAAGTAGGAATATGCTAAAGGATTTATGAAGAGCACAGTGGGCCTGGATACATTGTCTTGTTTGACATTGCTTATACAAGAAACCTTAAATACACAAATTGATTAATTCGTATATTTCATCAAAGCTTGATTCAATTTATCAAGGGGAGAATGCCAATTTGCATTCATCAATAGATAAAGTCAGGTTAGAGTCGAGCTGCTGGCTCAAACCCTGTTTTCATGTTGCCTTTATTGTACTCCCTATTCCCTTTGGTTAGTTTTAAAGGCACAGGTGTGAAACACTTCTCTTCCTTTTTCAATGTTTTCTGAAATGTTTAGGTGAACAGGACAGTAATGCCAGTCACCCTGTGTCTGTGCAGGACTTGCATAATTGGTGAAGTTGCAGGTTGATCAGTTTTTAGACCTCACTACTATAGTAGTGATCTTTTCACAGCCCTGGAAAAGTCTGTCTAATCTCTCTGCAAGCTGAATTAAGGTGGAGTTTGAGGATTTTTACAGCAGATGTGAGACCTAATGCCTGTGCCATCTCCCAGTTGTGCATATAGGGGGAGATATGCAGCCCATGACACAAATAGGAGTTGTGCATCTAAATTCCATAGTAAGCTTTAAAAGTTTGTGCGCTTTTTCTGTCTCTTCTTTCAGCTGCTATTTCTCTCCTTCATTTGACCTCCAAATCCCTCTGGTTTTTAGGGCAGTAAGTCTTTCTACCAGAAGCCGTGAAATCCTTCCAAATTCTTACCGTACTCCCCTGAATTGAGCCTGACCCTTTGTCAGCTCGGGATCAGTTCAGGAAATCCTTGCTAGGGAAAGCGACCCAGTCTTTAGTCATCTTCCTGACTATTAGATATGGGTGATATTTCTACAGACATCTCAGATGAAAGCCTCATGTAGCTCATGAGGCTTTTTCTCTGCTCTGACTTCCACTCACTGCACAGAGACAGGTCAGCAGTCATCTTGTACGCCTGCAAAATAAGAAGTCCAAACTCAGATAGGTCTCCAAGTCGGCCTAGTTTTCAGCATCTGTGTTTTCTACTGATTTTAATGAAATTTCATAAAAGCTATGCTCTTCTGAATTTCATTCCATTTTCCATGAAGTGTCTCTGTAATTGAGAAGTTGCATAATTCTCAGCCTAATTTCAGACTGATTTAAAAATGCAGTTCTGCTCTTTCTGCAGCTTTATTGGCAAAATACCTTTCTGAGCTGTGTTTTCTTGCTTTTTCATACATAATTAATTATAAGGGCCCCTTGTTATTTAGAGGATAAGATACTCTAATGTAAAGATGTCACATCTGTTAGATAAAGGGACAGTGAAATCTGAAGCATTACCTGTAAGTGAGCTGAATGCCAATATTTGGTGGCTCTGATGTAATTAAACAGTACATTGCTCAATCTAGTCAGGAACATAGGAATAGAGGAACACTATTTAGAAGAGGCTGGATTGTTATTACAGAGCCTTATCCAACAAAGCACTTAAGCATGAGCTTCAGATGAAGCACATATTTAAGTCTTCCTTCTACTGCAAAACATGTTAAAGTGAGCATATGCCTACTTGCCTTGCAGAATATGTTAATTATATTCAGAGAAGAAACTTGCAGGACCCACTTCACTGAGACCATCTCCTAATCTTTAATATATCTATCTTCACAATCCTTCTGTGACAGAAAAAACTGCTATTATGTTCATTTTTTTTAAATCCAAACAGGGAGTTGAGGAACAGGAGAAAAAAGACTAAGCTCATGAAATTATTTAGCCCCTCAGTACCCAACTGATTTTGATAATGTGAAGGCACGTAATATGCTTGGACAATTTTGTGAGTGTCATTAGGAGCAAAGTACGCTGAATTATTTTTGCAAATATGAACGAAAAGGCCTAATCCTGAAAGGTGCTTTGTGATGTATTGGGATCCCAGTGATCCCAACAGTCGATCATGCATGGCAAAGCAGCTGAGCTTTCCTCTTCAAACAAATCTGAAGTGAAACTTCAGTTTACATTTCCTGATGCAGAGCAAGAGACCTTAACCATGCATCTAACATACCCATGTTTACCAAGGCTATGGTAAACAAGACACTCTTAACATCTGAGCTTTTGGTTTTTGGCTATCACCAAGGTGTTCTTCACAGACTGTCAGGTGCTTAGATGTCACTCTGAACTCAGTCCAGAAAAATACACCAGGTCAAATTACACACAGAGTATTTCAAACTCCATTTAAACTGGTATCATAAGATACAGTTGGCTTGCTTCATTAAAGAAAAAGATTTAAAAAATCTAGAAGCTTTAGGGAGAAAATGTGTACCTTTTGTTTAAAAGTGCAGTATTACAACTGATGATCCAACATTTTTTCTCTAGAGCTGAAGAAATTTAACAAGATAAAAGCAAGTCAGGGAGAGTTTCAGAAGTACTCTGATACCACAGTGGAAATGGATAGGAAAAAAAAAGGAGGGAAAACATTGAGCTGATTAATCTGATAAAGTCCTAAATTCGATGAGCTCTGTTAATGAAACAATTCCAAAATCCCACTTGCCTAAATCTTGGTAAAAATGTCTTATACAAATCACTCTTCCACAGTAGCTGAAATCAATCAAAGTTTCAGAGATGGGAGTACAGTCCTTTGGCTGAAAATTCTTCAGAATTTACTTTAAATGTCCAGTATCACGATACATTGTTCTTTCCAGTTTTGTTTTTGGTTCCAAGACAGCTGCCAGAGGGCAGGAAAATGCGTCTAACTTCCATTAGCCTTTTCAGTAGGACTGTCATAAATTTCTTCCCTATCCTCAGGATACATCAACAAGAAGACAGACCACTGTATGCACAAAGTAAAACTAATCTGTTACTCGGAAGAAAGGTAATTTTGTTCCAGTTCATTTGTCGACGTGCATAATTTATTATATTACAGACCAGTGAGTTTGGCATGGAAGAAAAAGAAAAGAGTTGAATAAAAATAATATAAACTGTGTTCTAAAAGCAGCTAAAAGTTTTAATTTCCTAATGAGCTCATTTAATCCAGGTAGATGACTGTGCTCTTTGATAAACCAATTGAAAAATAAATTGCATTTGCAAAAGCCTACATGCACAAATCCACACAGAAGAAGATTATATTCCAAGGAAAATATGTGAAGCATATTGGGATAAGAACTGCAATGACAAGAACACAATAAAGCAAAGTAATATTGGGAACAAATACAAAAAGCTTTGTGATGAAACACCGATTATAGAGCCCTGAAGAATGACCTGAATGGCTATCTCCAGGGTTACTGTTTCATTCCATAAAGTTTATTTTAGGGCTGGTAAATATTTAGTTGCAGATACTGCCTTCAAGCACTGTTAAGAATTGAGACAGCAGCAGAACAATTAAAACAAGCTAAAGAATTGTATGGCTAAACAAGCAGAGACTATTGAGCAGTCCTTCTAGTTACTATTATTATTATTATGACAGTATTTATAGATCCTGTCAATCTAAGTGCTGTGATTAGATTGGTTCTGCTCAAGAAAAACATAGGTGAAATACAGTAGTAATTACAAAATGTGGTTTTGTGGGAATAGAGGTTCTATCCGCATGAAAATACCCCATGCCCTGTTCAGCTGACATTTCACTGGGGAAGAGGGTCTAGGGAAGGTTTGGTAATATGTAATGGAAATGTGTAACAAAGCTTCTTTGATTTTTCATTTCCACCTGAGTTCTAGGCATATATTCAGCAGATTTTAAATATAACATTGAAAGCTGAAAAAGCTTGTGTTTTTTCTTCGCATTTTTAAATCCATCCAAGCATAACGTAATTTCCTCACTTTCTCCCCAGGGTTTTCTGGTTTTAGCCTTGATTAGAAGGGAAATAAATGTCATTACCTCAAAAGCCTTCCTCCTGACACATTTGTAACGGTGCTGCTCAGTCCTTCCCTTTGGAAGATTAGGAAGATGAGACAGAGGAAAGGATGTGGATGGGGCTGGGTTACAGGTACACACCGTGGGTCAATGGCAGAAACAGGACCAGAATTCAAAAACCTGAATCCAGGTCCAGTGTTACAATACTGCACGAGAGCTGAAGTGAGCAGGGAAATAACTTTCACCAGGGGATAGCCAAAAGATACAAAATGCCAGTCATATTTGGGGACAGTGCTACTGTGACACTTAGTGCCCAAGGTTCACATCTTTCTGCTACTCTCTCTCCTGTGCTTTAGCAGCAACCTGTTCAGAAAAGGGACACCCTCTTTCAAGCCTTCTCTTGGAGTACTTCTCACACTGAGCTCCATGAAATGTTTCCAAGCAAGTCAGTTGTATTGAGTCGAGTCTCATTTTGTTTTCAAACACAGAGGGACACACTCTTCATCTAAATACATGGTGAAAACAATGCCTTACACTACATCCAAACAAAAGAAAGCATCTATCTTTTATGGAAATATATTGATAAACATGACACAAACTAGAGCAACACTTACTTTTTAATGTCAACCCAAGTGTCAATCTCGGCTATTTAAAGCACCTAAGCCCCCATAAAAATACTATGTGTATTCCCAGTTTAAAAAAATAAAAAGAGCATCCAAAAATTCAGTATTCAACAACAGCCTCACATTATTTACTGCAGTTGCTTAATGGTCTTCCACTAAAAAGAAAAAACAAACAAAATAACAGCACCACCACCCTCTTCAAACTAAAAATGAACCGAAATTTATTAGAATATCTCAAAAAAGTAAATTCCTGCCAGCTAAGAGTTGGTCAGTGGGGTGGAACAGAACATCATATCAAGGACAGGCTCTTAATCTGTTTCTTAACAAGATGGTGTATGTATCAAAATTGCTGCCAGTTCTCCTGGACACCTTAGCACCAAGAAACACTGGTATGACTATGGTCCTATCTGAATCCATGCCAAAAAGCCCATCAGCTTCTGTAAGACAGAATGCAGCTGGGAACAGGTAATACAGTGAAAGGCTCTTTGCAGGCAGACTTAAGCTCTCCCTGTGTGCACTCTGAACTTGGATGCTGAATAGTTGCTGTATGCTCAAGCTAATAAGCCTTCCCAAAAGACAGGGTGTCTTACTTCAGGCTCACCTGTGTGCAACTTCCATAAAGCTGATTTGCATTGCTTTTTCAGGTATTTAAAGCATAGACAAAGAACCTAGCATCTGTCTGGGGGAAAAAAACAAAACAGGTAGAAGATCCTAAGAAGCTCCTAAGAAGCAATCGTGACCACAGTCATGAGTGAAAGCCACTGGAATGGCAAAAGAAACCTGTCCTTGTGCTGTTCCATGGATCAGTAGATGACCAGGATTTTGCATTCACTACAGTTTAAACAAAGAGAAAGAATCTCACTGGAAATTAAATCAGAGTCAGCCTAAAACCTGACTGATATCACAAGGGGAAGCTAATCAAAGGCAAGGCAACAGTTCTGTTTGTTTAAAGGCTGTAGGGATGCAAAAGGAAATCCATTTGTCCCAAGGCAGGTCAAGAACTTTCAAAGAATATTTGCAATTTTCCTTTGTGTGTGCAGTTTGGCATGACTTTGTGTAATTACTGCAGCATGTAGGGGAAAGAAACTTTCAAAGAACTCTTTGTCGCCAACATTTTTGAACTGGTTCAAAGCACTAAAGCTGGTTATTCAGATATTAGTTATACAAATTATAGTTATACAATCTATATAATATATACTATATATATACACAATAGTTATACAATAAAGTTATAGAATATTCAAATGTTATACAGATACACATTAGCTACATTTCCCAAAGCTTAGTCGGCTGGGCAACAGAGACAGCTGCTTTCTCTTTCTGTGCCTAGCTTGGACAGTAGTGATGATTTTGTAGTGCAGAGCTATCTAGCCTCGTGCTGGGGCTGCAAGTTCCATGTGCAAAACAGCGACTCGGCTGTCACACTGTGGATCTCAGGGTGAGGCAGGAGGTCCAGCTTCTCAGGCATGTTGCTGGGACCTGTGCAACTGCAAATAGTTTGTTAGTGTTTTGTGACTTAAATAATTTCAAATAATTGAAATGGCTGTATTGATATTACCTGTCTATAGTGCCAGCAATAGGCACTAAAACCAGTGGTGTTGGCTCTAATAAATTATGAAGGTGTAATGGGTGTTTGTTATCATGTTCTTGCCCTTTGTACCCTTCATGGAAAAAAGGTGGGGTGGGGCTCTTAGCACAAGAGAGTTTTAAGAGAAGTCTAGATCTTGGGAAGTGCCAACGCAAATGAAGATTTAACAGTGAGACCAAAGACTGAAACATCCGTTAAACCTTCACTGACTGCAAACATATGCTCTCAGCAGAAAGGTGAGTGCATCCATGGCCAGATGGAGCATCCACCGCCACCTAAAATATAACATTAATCGTCTCCCTCAAACCACATGTATGCAGCTTAACCCAGAGCTGATTACCGCCTTCTCTGTTTCAGACTTTACTTTCTTCCCTGAGGTTTCCCGATGCCTGTAACAGCCCATCCAAACTGCCTGCCTGATGCCAAAGGACACCATTCTGCAAAGGGAGCGCCATGGCAGAGGATCAGTGTCACTTTGATTTACCCACGGGTGCTTTCTGCAGCCAGCTGCCAGCAGGGTGTGAGGCTTCACTCCTCATTGCTGCCCAAGGTAAGGATTT
>NW_008825155.1:2030997-2044698 GCF_000699105.1 Pygoscelis adeliae | reverse complement strand
GTGGTGTGCCTGCCAGCGACTAAAATTACCCTCCTGCTGATCGCAAGGGAAGGAGGAAGTCACCCCCTGAGAAGAGAAAAGTTTTTTCACCCTTTCTCAGTGACTGGAGATGTAATGTGCCCATGCAGGAGAAGGAAATTTCACAGATTCTCTGACTGCTTTCGTCCCTTGGGCAGCAACATGCAGAAGTGGAAATCAGTAGGAATTAATGCAAGAAGATAAAAACCAGAAGGGAATTTGAGGAAGGCAAAGAAAGTAAGGGACCCTCTCAATCAATACACAGGTGTTTTTCTGTCAAACAATGCTGAACATTTATGATAATCCTCCAGGTGCCCTAAGGAACTTTTATGTGACATGGCAATAGACCATTAATTATGGGTTAACAAGTAACAGTTACATCAGGGCGATTTGATAAGAGAAACAGCACCTGTGTATTACAGGTGGGGGGTAGAAGAGCCATTCCTCTCTGGCTGGGTCACAAGCAATTCCCCCATTCAGAGAATAGGCACCTTTCAGTTGCCACATGGTCCAATGTGGTGGTCTTTCCTGTCAGAAAAGAATCAATCTTTAATGGCTAGATAAAATCAACAGGTTGACCTGATCACCATAATTATAAAGACACAAATACTGCTGAATGTTTCAAGTTTTGGATGTCCAGGATGGTTCATTGAGATATCAGATCATGAGGAAAATACTTCTCCTGAAAAGGACCCTCCAACTTATATTTCCAGAGTTGGGAACAGAAAGATCTAGAAAGTTCTTTGACCCAGAAGTTTTGTACAAATATGAGTCGCTTATTGACACTTCTCAATTCTGTTCTTTCATAAAGTCATGCTGTACTCACAAGATCCTATTAAAATATTCAGTGCCTTCCACTCCAGCGATGGCTGCATTTCACAGGTGAGTGAAACGATCACCGCATGCAATATCTGTAGAGCACTTGCTGAACTTCTGTAAGCTTTATTATTACTGATTCAATCTGTGTAAGAGGAAAAAGGGCATCCAAATGGCACTTAAGATGGAATAAGGAGCCCTTCATAAAGCTATTAAGAATTTAATAATTACAGGAAGACAGATGTAATGATATCCGGAAGATCAATGCAGCTTTTAATGAAAAAGAATTTCAAGACCCTAAATACAAATTGAGATAAGAAACTTCTGAGGCTCTTCCACATACCCCCCTGCTAGATAAATGGCCAGGGAACAAAGGAATTCCAATGTTGTTACACAAAACAAAGCAATTCTGGGATCCTACTGAAAACATTGAGGAAGTTGGTTTGAGCTGCAAAACCATGTCTTCTTTGATATATTTCTATGCTTGATGTTTACAAACGGTCCTAGTAAGAAAACCTTTAGTGTGCTCACTGCAAATGGGGCAAATGATATGAAAAGTTGCCTCCTGTTCAAAACAGTTTCTGTTCTTCAGCAGAGATGAAAACATCTTAAAGGCTCCCCAAGACTTAAGGAGTTGTAAAAAATACCTCCCACCCTGCAGAAATCTTTATGTAATGGCATTATAGAGAAGGCAAGTCATCATCATCCCTTGCCTGTGGTTGAAGCTAGGAGGAAATGAAGGACACTTGCACGTTGAGTGTCTGTGTTAGGGTTGTAGCTCGGTCAAGGAAGAGGAGGAAGAATATTGTCTCTCCTTTGCTCTCCTTCATTTGCATCCCCTGGGTTTAGCATGGGCAAGCAATACAGGATCAAGAGTCATTCCATTGGGCAGGAATTTTTCTTTACCTCCTATCTGCTGTGGAGGAAGTATACAAAGGGGAACAATAATAGCTTACTCCTGTATATAGTGGGGAATTATATGGGAACATAAGCATAGAGGAAACCAAACTGAATTAGCAAGTCCACACAAAGCAATGATATCATTTAAAAGAAAGCCTACAAAAAAAATCACTCCACTTGTGTCCAGTAATGAAGCAGATACCCTTCACACAGGCAAATACACACTATAGTGAATTGATTGTTTTGTCAAAATACCAAAGAAGAAAAAAAAAAGTCTCCAACCAAACCAAACAGACCCAGAGCATCATAAAAACAGAGCAAGGGGGAATAAGCTATTGCTAAAATCCTAGGGCCTTAAGAAACAGCTGAAAATGGTGATACATAGAAGGAAGGTTAGCATCAGCCAGAGAAAAAGGCAAACACAAATGGAAAATCTTTTTGCCAATGAACTCTGGAAAGGAAATTCTTTCTTGACCTTCTCTCTTCCTGCTCCTTCAGCATTCAAGTACATCTCTGCACTGTCCTTTCCTTATGACTGTCTCCAAATTCCATATGTTTTCTCATCAGGAGAAATAAAAAATACTATACTTGCATATCTCTAGTAGGGACAAAACTTAATTAAAAGCAATGTTTTGTCTGATCAGTGGGGGAGTTGGAGGAAAAAAAAATCAAATTTGTCTTAGCACAAAACAGACATTGAAGAATAGCTGCAGCTAAAACATTGCAGAACACACTGCAGAGAACAATTCTTCACTCACTAAGAAGGCTGGGAGCTAGCTCTGCTCCAGATTTGCAGCTGTTACAGGTCTGCAAGCTTTGCAGGAAGCATGTCAATTCGTACCAGCCAAAGATCTAACTTACAGTGGAGCACATTTGAAGGCATTTCCTGGTCAATATCTGCCTGAAGTTTGTTTCCAGCACTTATCAGAGAAGTTCATTTGTTGTGATGGCAAAAATAAAACCCTCCTCCAAAGAGAAAGAAAATCCTCAATTATCAAATTACTGGCTTCAGCAGTACTCTGTGAAAGAGCAGGTAAAAGGACAACCTCTCAAGGGATTTGGAGGATTAGTGGGGATTTAATAAGAAAGGCACTGTAGACAGCAACTTGTGTCAGTAATTTGAAGACCTGGATGGTCTGATTCAACAGGATGGAAGAGATGAGAATCTGACACTGAAAAAAGGATTTACCAACAACAGAATTGTCACATTATGAAACAGCAAGCCCAAACTCCTTTTCATAAGGTCAATACACATTATCTTTTTTGATCTGCTCCACATCACTGTTACAGTATTACTTCTGGGTGTACATTTGTCAATCGGTAAACATGACAGACAATATGTTGACTTATTTGTAACACACTGAGTATCTGGCTATGGGGTTCAGCTTGGAAAAACTCCCTGTTCTTAAAGTGGGAATACCCTTGAAAATAGAAAACTTTCACCAAAAAAGAAGGATTGCTTAGCACCATATCACATGCGGCCACAGGGTGTGTAGAAAGAGGTGCGGAATGCCTAGATGGGAAAAAGGATGTCTGGGACCTTGTGTGGTCCTCCTAAAAGTCTTATACGGTACAGGTCTAACCCTCAATAGCTAAGATATGTAAGATGCTTATTGATAAGAATTTGAAATTTAAAGTTGTAAAGACATAAGAAATGTGAAAGACATAGCAATTTAAGGACAAGGTTTTCAACGCACGTATATGAGTTTTCTTTTAATGGTGAGTTCTTCCCGTTTTATTTTGGGAGAAGCCTTTGCCTGGCCATGTGTTTTCAAATAGGACTCAGAAGCAGGTTGTCCACCATAAACAAAAAGTTATCAGATTTGATAGCCTTCTGTCTATAGTATTCCCAGATGAGGATGGGGAGGGATTAAACCCAGGAACAGTGCTTACGATGTGTCTGTACTATCCACTGGGTTACCAGGTCAGAGGATTCCAATGGATTATTAGTATAGCCCATAATTTCCTTTGCTTTCCTTATGAGCATAGAATAAGAAAAAAGATATTTCAGATGGAACAGGACATTTTGTATGATACAGAAGAAATGCTTTTCTGTTTGTTTCAGTAATAACCCTCCCCAATTAAATGTTATCAGGGCTGATTTTTCCTTTTATTTGTTGGTGTGGGTATTGGATGAAAAATCAATTATTCATTTCAGCACACAAATAAGTGTCCTCAGCACTTTTTGTAGGGTAATGAATGTACTTAGCGGGATATGAACTTCAACGACAAAATCTCTGTGGGTTCTTTTTGGGGTTTTTTTTGTTTTGTTTGGTGTTTTTTTAAACATGTATGATGTATGAAACTTAGGAGAAATGTGAGCATCTCAGCCTGCTGCTACACTTTGCTATCAGAAACCTGCCTAACATGTTTCTGTGAAGTGGATGGGAAAATCCCCTCTGAATTGCTTTGATTTCCATTGTTCTGTTCCTTTTTTAGGCCTTCCTCCTCAAAAAAAGGACTAGTACTGTTTGGGCAGCACTCATGCAAAACTTAGAAGAAGGTTGTTAACTAACAGTGAAACACACTGCATTTGAGCAGCCTTACCCATATGAACTTCTGAGATAGGGATAGGAAAGAGCTGACCACGCATCTCCAGTGCTCTGTCTCTGAGTTACTGGGCAAAAAGAAAAAAGGAAACAGACAAATTCAATTCAACTTTGGAACTCCTACACATTGATTTAAGTCTTCAGGGGTAGTCTGTGTTATCACAGAAGCCAAAGAAGCCTATCTATCCGATGTGTGTCTAGGAGCATTAAATTTACAATCCTCTTTGTCTCCATTAGTTCTTAAATTATTTTACCTCAAAGGGATAGCAAAAATCAGACAACTTCATTTAAATTCACACCAGTACCTAGCTGTTCTGGTTTTGGCTGGGATAGAGTTAATTTTCTCAATAGTAGCTAGTATGGGGCTATGTTTTGGATTTGTGCTGAAAACAGTGTTGATAATACATACCACCCCACCAGTGAGTAAGCTGGGGGTGCACAAGAAGTTGGGAGGGGACACAGCTGGGACAGCTGACCCCAACTGACCAAAGGGATATTCCATACCATATGACGTCATGCTCAGCATATAAAGCTGGGAGAAGAAGAAGAAAGGGGGGGGACGTTTGGAGTGGTGGCGTTTGTCTTCCCAAGTAACCATTACACGTGATGGAGCCCTGCTTTCCTGGAGATGGCTGAACACCTGCCTGATGATGGGAAGTAGTGAATTAATTCCTTGTTTTGCTTTGCTTGCGTGCACGGCTTTTGCTTTACTTATTAAACTGTCTTTATCTCAACCCACGAGTTTTCTCACTTTTACTCTTCTGATTCTCTCCCCCATCCCACCAGGGGGGAGTGAGCGAGCAGCTGAGTGGTGCTTAGTTGCTGGCTGGGGTTAAACCATGACACTAGCCATACAGAATTGCAATGAACGTTGTGTCCCCAAAACACAGCCAATCTCCAGCAAAATCCATTACAATCACTAAAGATAGGGTCCTGCAGAGCATCCAGATTTTCTATGTGTGTGGTCTGGCAACCTTCCTACTCTGCCACACTTCACAGGAGTCCCATATGAATCCCTAGGCTCTTGGCCAGGACAGCCCAGAGACAGGCTTTGGAAGCCTATCATCTTTCTCATTAGGGGCTGGCATTGGTTGGTCTGTCTGCATTAATGCATCTGAAGCTACAAGTCCATCTGTGTGGGGTTACCCATAACCTGGGCAAAGCTGGGAAGTATTTCAGGCAAGTTCACTTCGTTCTTATCTGTAACCTTACTAAAGAGTTGACTTGTAGTGGCTGAAACCATTTTGAGAAGCATTTGAGCCTGTTAGAGACAGTGTCCTAGGAGCTCAGTTTCTCCTCTAATTTACGCTACTGAAACAGGATTTAAATGTATGAATCATGACTGATAGTGGACTGAACGGGCAGTTGTGCTCTTCACTTACTACTATTACAAAGATGACTTCACTACTCATAACACCTTCGTGTACTGGAGAAGAGAAGACATCCTACTGACAAGTATTATTAGCCATGCACATGCCTAAAAAGGTTATATAGATTGAGAAGGTGGAGTTTCTTTGCCTATGAAGATTTTTTCCTTTCATTCATATCAGAAATGAGTATGATCATCTCTTTGCCTTTTCCCTCCACCAAACTGTTCAGGACCTCTCAAGATTTCTCCTACCTCATTTCCAAAGCAGTAATATATTAGTCCATGCAACATAGCTTAAATATGGCCAACATATGGATGATAAATCAATTTTGATTCCTCATCAACCAAAACATCGTTTTGTCCTCGCTTCCTTTCTCCATCTTCCTCTAATGCCACTCTCCCACTCCCCACTGTACATCCGAAGGAGCACTTTGACAACAACAGGATTCATTAGTCAAGCCAGCTCCTGTGGCCTCATAACTCATTCTCCTTGTTAGTCACTACTGAGCCATGGAGCAGAAGGTGGGTGTCTTGATCCTGAAGGTAGGACAATGATACAATATATTTCCATCAGGTGTTGGAAGAAAGGTTACAACCTGCTTCATACAGAATTCAATTAGGAATCACAGAGAGGGGAAGCAAGTTTGTATTAGCTCCTACAGATGCCAGAATGCTTTCAATCTATTTCTGTTTCATCTCTTTCCTCTGAAACATTTTTAACTAATCACAACATTAGATTAGTTCTGTTACAACAGTAGGTGATCAATTTCATTTCAATGCCTGGGAAAAGAAATTTAAAGATTCCCAGATGTTTCATGGAAATCACCAAAAAAGGCTCAATTGAGAAGCACTTCTGACACTAACTATCTACCCAAGTATTTCCATTACACTGCTATCTGGGCATTTTTGTATCATGAGGCATTTCCTACTTGTTTCAGTAGGAAATGTCGATAGTCTCAAGCAGACAAGGTTTCACCCATTTGTGCCTTTAAAGGCAGGGCTTTACCAAATTAAACTTAATGTTTTGTATACTCCATTTGGCTTTTAGTTCTAAATACCCGGGGAAAAGGCCTTACCACAAAATTAGTTTAACATCTCTGGTTTTAATGCCAATGAATGCCAGAAAGGCATACGAGGTCTTCTTCAGTTGGAGATTAGCAACTGCCTCCATAGAGGAGGGCCAGATGTTGATCTAATGCTATGGTAAAATAGAAAGTGAAATTTTTGTTCCTTGAAACATTCTGAACCATCACCATTTTATCACTTTTCTTATTTGTGTGTATGCATATGTGTGTGGGTATAAAAATTAAAGTATCTGTACAAAGCTGATAAATGCATATATAGAAAAGATGTTTGAAATGATAAAACAGTTTTACCAAAAAAATTAAACATTCTGATATTCCCAAATCTAGACATGTCATTTAAATTTGCTGTTCCAACAAATTGACCTTTTGAGGCAGTTTGACATTTAACTGCCTTCTTTTTTTACAAAACTTTATCAGCTTGGAGTGGTAGCCTGATTCTCTGATGCTACCATTTTTCCTGATGAGTCAGAAACCATCTGGAAGAAAATCCATGTTTTGATACTTGATGGAGATAATTTCTTGTGCATGGATTTATGTCACGTATTTATGTTAACATTACCAGATCTATCAGTTAGTTTCCATAAAGTTCAGGTTCCAGAAGTTCATAGGAGGCATTGCTGAATAATTGAACCCATAGCCTCCTTGTGTTGGTCAATAACGTTTTTGCTCAAGCTTCATATTAATTGTGGCCATAAAGAGAGCTAATGAGAAAATAAAGTTGAAGCTGCATCCTCTGTGCAGATGGCACATATTTGATGGGTCAGATCCTCTTGCATGAGATGCTTATTGCTTTACTGATTTCATCTACTGTCTGTGTCATGTCATTAATCTAAAGTGTAAGATCTTCATTTTAGGAGTTATTTGAACTGCTTGGGAAGGATGGCCTCATGGTAAAGGCACTGAACAAAGGAGATATTTATTTCCCAGATTCTTGATGGGACAGCAATGAATTCAAATTGTTGGTTGGTGTCTCTGAGAGCTGTGTTGTAGATTGTAGACTAAGAAGAGGCTTCTCAGCCAGCAGATGTGATGAAAAGTGTGGTCAGGCTGCTTCCCAAGGACCACTTCATAAACCTCAGCTCAGGATATGGAGAGCACGTTAGATGCATGGTTTAAGAAAACAGTGAGAGAAATTCCATGCAATAACTTGACCCAAAGACTTTTGCAAAGTAGCTGACACACTGAGAAAAGCAAAAGCAAAAGCAAATGTTACCCCTCTGGGCTAAAGCCTAATGCCAGGTCCCTCCTGTCCTGGGAAGCAGAGAGGAAGGAGGAGGAAGGAGGGCTGAGATGGAGGCCTGGAGTTAGAGACACGGAGAGCTGTGTTGCCTGTTTTTGCAGCTCTCCTGAGAATGGGATGAGCAAGATGGTGAGAAGCCATATTCGACACAACCGTGGGTCTGCACCCCCAGTCCCGCTCAGCAGCGAGTGGAGATTTCTGGAGCTGTGCCACAGCAGTGGAGTCACCACCTTTTCAACAGCCCATCCTGATGGCTGAGGAACCTCTGCCTGCTGTGCCGCCACCTGGTCCTGCATGCTATGTTTTTAGGAGGTGTCACACCGGAGCTAGCTTTAAAGTAGCTACCAAATACTGCAAGAGTGACAAGTGGGGCAACAACCAGCAGAGACCAGCTAGCAAAATCTTCACCTTTCTCCTCAGTTCCTCTAAGCTGTGTGGGGCTGCAGCTGGGCTGGGCACGGCAGCACTCCCCCACTGAGGCTGCAGAGGAAGAGAAAGAATTTAGCCCCTTTAGTTACAAGATGTAAATGAATATAATCCTTTTGTTTGTTCAAGGAGGAGGCATATATGTTCCTAGGCAACCATGGCTTCTGGGGGAATTTTGAACCTCTTTTGATTCTCTCTCCTAAGGCATAGACTGAGACCTGACCATTTCAGTTTCCTACTGAATATTTGTTACTATTTTCTATATAGTGCTGTCTAGTGCTTGCTACAACTGGTCCTAAGTTCAGTGAGGACTTTTATGTACCACCAGTAGTATAAACTTAGCAATATTAATGATGAATTCACAGTGCTAGAAAGTGGAGATTTCCAGCTAAATCATAATAAATTCAATAAACCTAACCCTGAATAATCTACTGTGCATTCAGCTGCAATGCTTGCCTGCCATGAAAAACAAATACGAAAATCTGCTTACTTAACCCCCCCCCCAAAAAAAAAAAAAAAAGAAACCAAGCTGTCCTTCCAAAGAGATTGCTCCTCCTTTCTGCCTCCGCCACCCGCCGCTGGTAGCTTAACAGCAGAGAGAATACATAAGAATTCAAACTAGGTCTTCCTTGGAGGGATGCAAAGGACAATCCAACAAATAATGTTGTGGGAGTGATTTGTAGTGTCCCCCAAAGCGTGAGCTGATTTGTTATGAATAGAACTCAGCCTGCTGCTCTGTTGAAAGCCAAATCTATGTGACTGATTTTCTTTTAATGCATTTATGGTAAAGAATGATCCTGCATTTGATTCTGTGACCGATCACCCTGACACATACAGCTGATATTCTACCTGTGCAATCATAATTCTACATGTACCGACAAAAGAAAAGCAAAAAAAGGAGCCATGTCTTAGCTGACTGCCTTACTCTCTCATTTCACTAGTGCAAAGGCCATCTGATTCAAATTCTTTAAAGACACTTCAGTTGAAAAGAAGCATTTTGGGTAACAGTTTTAAGATTGAATTTGCAATGTGGTTTAAAGGGATAGCATATGTGGATTTTGACTAGAGAGACCATTTATTGGAAAGGTGAAACTTAGTAAAAATGTCTGGGATTACATAATTGATTTTTGGATGTTCTTGTTAATTAATGAAGTTTAAAAAGCTTGTAATTTTCCCTGAGTAACCAGATATAAACAAGATCAAGTTTTATGTTTCAGGGTAGAAACTTACTGTCCCTGTAGGACTGGGGGAATTAAATCCTGATATAAGAAGTCATCTCCATTCAGAGTGCTTAAATACAGTCTTATATCTTGGGATCTGAATGGAAATTATTTGGCACAATATAGTGAAAATAAACCTTGTATTGTCCCTAGAAACAGCCCTTCTATACACTGACTTCTGTGGCCAGGGACAAGACCCAGAAGAAGGTGGTTCAAGGCACAGGTAGAGTTTTCCTGCCATGGGTCTGGCCCACAAAGGAGGAATGTTGCTGAGTTCCCATTCTGCAGGGGACATCAAAGTTATTTCATAATGGTGTGTCCTCTGCAGAATGGAAGAAAACCCACTGGAAATATCTTGTGCTTTTAGACACCTGGGAGAAAGGACATTGGATAACTCACCCAGGGGCTGACCCATGGCTGGAAGAGGAAGGAGGTCTTTATACAGATGAAAATGGCAATGGATAGAGAATACAGCATAATATCTTTCCCTCCTATTTTCTATGCATTATACAGAGACGATATCTTGTTTTTTTCTGAGGAATATCATTCACCCGGTTCTGTGCCATCAATCTCCCAAATCAGAGCTAAAACTAGGAAAAATGTAACCTGGCCAGAAGTAACCACTGACCAAATCTTAACAATGTTGGGTCCACGTTGGATTCAGATACTCATACTCAGAGAAAAGTCAAAGTCAGACACCATTTTATCTCAGGAAGCACTTCCTTTTACATCTGTTTTGGTCTTGTTTGCTGCATCACCATTACCTGAATGAACTACCCAGAATATTCAAAGGCTACTCACTCATGATCACTTGTATGTACTAGTCTGGTATCACTCATTTGAGAGATAGAGCCACTCTCATCTGACAGCATTATTTTAATTAAGTTGTTTCCAATTTTTAAGGAGGGATGACAACATCTGTGTCATGAGCATTACATGAGCATCACATGAAAACAGCCAGTGGTGGCTTAAGTGTACTTTTGCAAGAAATCTAGAAGGATCAGTAGCATGAAGTTATGATGACCTGTGAACAAAGACTCTAATTGTAATTTTCCAGGGATATGTTTATAGTGACACAAAGGTATGAGCAAAGTATTTCAATTACATCTAAGTTAGCTAATAGCAAATTACCACTCCTACAACTAGTGCTAACAATATTGTTGGGAGTTGATTTTACACATCACATCACTTCTGGCTATGAACTCAGACTGTTCACCCACACTGACATCTGCTACCACATTCATAGTTTAGGCAAATATCTCCTCTTAATTTCAAAGGCATTTAGAGATCCAAATAATTTTTGAGGTTCTGACCCATAGATAATTTTGTAGGAGATGAGGCTAAAATTGGATGTGACTGTTTCTCACATACCATCAGGCAGCCATTTGTCTGTCAAACAGTGAAATGGTTAATTGGTGATAAGTGGGTCAGGTGTAACAAGAAAGATGCAATCAACACTTGCTAACTTTTTTAAAGGGGAAAAATCCTTTGGCATTAATCCCCATGATTCATAAGAAATAGAGGCAGGCTGGCAAAGTTTAAATGATTGAAAATAATGCCCGTGGCCTTCTGCAAAATCTGATTACAGCTCCAATGATCGATGGGTTGCCATTAGCAGAAGGAAAAAAAAAAAGTTCAGAAATTGAGCCAGGTAAATCAAGAAAGATCTTTCAAGTTTACAATGAACACTTCAACATGATTCAAAAAGTGTTTTAACCAAGATTTCATTTTCTGTAAATATATATTGCCTTCAGAATATGAACTATTCATTTCCACGAGTCCCTTTTGAGCCAGGCTTTCATTTGGCATGAAAAGATGCCCAACTTTCCCTGCCAGCTTTTCAAGGCTTCCTTTGATTTACTTCAATGACATTGGGGGACTTCAGCTTCTGCATCTGAGGTCTGGCAGAAACTCTCCTCTTTTCAGCTATAGGTGGGTCAGATGCATGCAACTTTGAAGCTCTCATTGTGCATTTGCTGAATTCTTTTTCTTTAATACCTGAAACCATTCTCTTTTTTAAACAAGGAAACCATTTTCAGGTTCATGAAAATATGCTATCAATTCCTGTCATGACTGGTAAACTCACTCCACTGCAAAATAAAAAGCAAAGTGAAAAATAACTGAAAATCTGAAAATAAAATTGTTCCAATGTTATAATGAGTGGAATAACAGGTGTGACTGCTTCACTGACTCAATTGAGAGAGAAAGCTCCTTTCATGTTAGGACATTATTTAATAATTTTTTTTTAAATCAGAAAATTAAGAAGTAGGGTTTTTTTTAATTTTATCCCAAGTGAAATATTTCCTTTTGGTTTTGAGCTTTCAAATATATGACATTTATTTGTTTTAGAATGGAATGTATCTAAAAAAAAAGAAAGTCTTTTGATTCAAAACGTACTCATTTTGTTTGACGAGAAAAATATTATTTTCATTTACTCAGAGAAAAGGGACATCCTGCCAGTCACAGTACCCGAGAGAGAAACAGTCTCAGGCAAAATTACAGCTCATCTATGGATGTTTGTCCTAGCCTCAAATCAAGACCCAGCTGTACCATTTTGTAATTTTCCTGTAACATCAGTATCTCATGCTTTTTCTCTCAAGAGCTTCGAACTGAAGTCTCAGCTCTGACACAGACTACCTGTGCAAACCAGGGCCAATCATGGTCTCTTTTTTAATTCAGAAGAAATTATCTGCAGTTTACAAACAATATCTTCAGAGTTATAACAAATGCCGGTTCCTTCAAGTTTTTGACCTGAGATCAGAAAACTTTCTACAATGTCTGCTTTTTGCTGATGACTGAAACTACTCTGAGGTGTCACAGAGAAGATCAGAACAGCTCTCAAGTGATTTTTTTTAGCATACTTGAGTCTACTGCCAAAGCCTAGACAATGTTATTGCCATTTTTATCCCGGAATATGCTGGCCATACATGAAAAATCTTGAAAGCACATGTATCACCAAGGTAGCATCTGAGAACTTTTAAATTAAACCAAACCATGTAAAGCAAAAAGAAGAGCAACAGACAACCTCTTCATTTACTAGGCCTCCTAGAGAGCTTTGTGACATAAATAAATGAATTATGGGTAAGCTGATTTCAGTTTGGTTTTGCTCATACAGTGTAATGTAGTTTTTTGTTAATTAAGAAATAGAGCATAACCTGACACTATTTGGGGAATAGGATTATAAAGATGTGATTTTATGTTAGACTGCTGCGTAAATAGACTCATTCCCAGATTGTGAGAGCAGTGAGCATTTTGATAAGATACCTGGAAAGCCTGATTATAACAACAGTATAACCTTCATAATTATGTTATTGTTGAAAAGATGGCAACATAAATGAACACACGATAGATGAAAAGGAGTGGCAGTATACAGAAGTGCACATAAGCATAAAGGTTTAAGACTCATGCAGAAAGTAGATGAATAAAATTGAGCATTTAAATAGCGTTCTTTGGAACTCCATATGCAAATCCTTGTGGTATTCTTGTCCAGAAAAAATAACATGGGTTTATGGGCAGAAAAAGAGCAGCCCATTTCAGAGTCAAAGGGCTGTGGTGAGCCCCCTTTCCTTTGCATGTTCACAGCACATTGTAAATCCCTCTCTCTTTCCCAAAGTGTATCATCCCAGGCTGATGCTTTTAAACAGCTCCTCCTCATGCTGATGAAGACCCAGGCCTGATAAGACACCAAAAAAAAATTCCATGTGATACCCCTTCGCTCTCTTCCTCCCTGTACTTCATGGCTGGACCACCCTTTGCTGCATCTCTGGTGGGGATCCAAAGTTGTGTCTTGCAGGCTCGGAAGCAATTTATTCCCCTACTCTTGCAGAAGACCCTCTGCGAATGGGAGATAATCCTCACCATGAGATGCAAGATGGCTCCTCCCGCAAGAAAGCCACCAGAGAGCAATGCCATCAGAGCTGCCCTTTAAATCATAGAATCATAGAATCATTAAGGTTGGAAGAGACCTCCAAGATCATCGAGTCCAACTGTCAACCCAACACCACCATGCCTACTAAACCATGTCCCTAAGCGCCTCATCTACACGTCTTTTCAATACTTCCAGGGATGGTGACTCAAC
>NW_008825155.1:2030528-2030925 GCF_000699105.1 Pygoscelis adeliae | reverse complement strand
AGCCTGTTCCAATGTTTAACCACTCTTTCAGTAAAGACATTTTTCCTCACGTCCAATCTAAACCTCCCCTGGCGCAACTTGAGGCCATTTCCTCTCATCCTTTTGCCAGTTACCTGGGAGAAGAGACTGACACCCACCTCACTACAGCCTCCTTTCAGGTAGTTGTAAAGAGCAGTGAGGTCTCCCCTGAGCCTCCTTTTCTCCAGGCTAAACAACCCCAGTTCCCTCAGCCGCTCCTCATAAGACCTGTTCTCCAGACCCTTCACCAGCTTTGTTGCCCTTCTCTGGAGACGCTCTAACACCTCAAGGTCCTTCTTGTAGTGAGGGGCCCAAAACTGAACACAGTATTCGAGATGCGGCCTCACCAGTGCCGAGTACAGGGGCACGATCACTTCCC
>NW_008825155.1:2012031-2026521 GCF_000699105.1 Pygoscelis adeliae | reverse complement strand
GCTCGGGGTGGGGGCCTGGGGCACCCTCGCCCTCCCTGCGCCTTTGCTTTTTGCGGGTTTTGCCGCTTCAGGAAGGGTCCCCCGGCGCGATCCTCCGCTTCGGAGCCCTTCGCCTCGGTGGCTTCACTGAAAATCAACCTACTTAGGATTGTTGGAGCAGCTTGGTGTCAGCTCACTGGAAGATAAGTACTGCTTGTTGAGTGCTATTTTTAATTAAGCAAAGATAGCACTCCAACAATCATGGGACTGATGATGCAGGAACTTGCCAGCTTCATTATAACTGAAAACAAATTCCTAGGTCTGTCCTGGATTGCTCTTCAAGCACCTGTGTAACAGCATCATTCCCCCTCATTTCCAAGGAGACTGAGATTCAGTTCAGTTTGGAACCACAGAAGCATTTAGGCAAGAATCAGGACCATTAGCTAAATGTGCAGGATTCTGAAGTTTTCTGGCTTGTCACCATAGTCTATATATTTACAGAAAATTTACAGGGCACAATATAGTGCCCCAAAGTGACTAATTGAGGCTATTATCATCCTGCTGTGCTGATCTAGCACAGCACACAGAGCTTGGACATAGAAAGCTAACTAGTAGTTGTCTATGAGATTCCTTAGTCAAGATGATACCATTGCCAGGTCATCATTTCCCTGCCTCTGAAGTATTTTACTGAAAAAGCCCACAGTCTTGAAATACTGGATCGGTACAATTCCCTTCAGGTTTATCCACACTGGCTCATAAGAAAAGCCCCAGAAAGGCACTCTGGACCAGCCTCACAGGAAACAGCCAGCCAGCCTAAAAATCCAGCCTCCAGAGCACATGCTTAGAGCATACCCAAACCCTACAAGGTGAGTTAACATCTTATGAACTCCTCTCCACAAGGGCTGGGCAGCCATGGGACTAGAGGTGAGGCATGTCAGCCTCGTGGATGGGTCTGGACATCTCTTCTTCAGCACCATATATATGTTGGCTGCAATTGTTTGATTAAGTTCAGAGAAAAGACCACTTTGTGGCACACCTAGCCTAGTTCCTGCAGTTATAGATAACATCTATGAACCAACTCCATCTTTAATTTAAAGATGTGTTTTCCCCTGTTATAGGATGTATACTGCAGAACAGCCCTGGTCTAATGTTTAAAAAAAATAAATCTGTCATTGCGGTTAGTTTAGACTTGCTTGTTCTTTGGCCAATATCCTCTTTCCAAAATGTTTCTCTTCCCTGTAAAACCTACCCAGTGTAGGACATCATCATTCCTTGAAGTAGCCATTTTTCTTTGACTAAAAAATGCTCTTTTTTCAGTCTCTTAGTAAGACTGGATCAAAGTGTCCTTTATTGCTTACATGATTGTTTGATTTCAGTTCTTTGGACCAGGTATGGGATCCTAACTGTACTTACTGTGCGATGACACCCCCCACCACCTCCCTGGCACATAGTAATGTCACAACATGGTGGTGTTGGGTTGACAGTTGGACTCGATCTTAGAGGTCTTTTCCAACCTTAATGATTCTATAATTAAAGCAGAGTGTGCAACAGGTAGGGGAGCTGGCATTTCACAGCAATAAGAGCTGAATACTGTTCCTGATGCTGCTATTAATCTCCCACAAGAGCTTTGCAGATCCCTGCATCTCCCCTTTTCCTTCAGTTAAACAGATGCAGCAGCTACACTTGCCTCCTTTATAGATTATTTTGAAAGATGCTGAAAAAATTGTACTACAGCCAAGTATGATATTTTTCCACACTATCTTTGCTTAAACTTGCCTTCTATATACTACATGTGTGTACAACTACAATTTGTATTTAATGCAAATGTTCTTTCCTGGCATAAGGGATTCCATCAATTGAAGAAAAATTCACAGCATTTGGGATTAGGGTTATAAAGAACCTCCACACTTGAAATAACCCACCACCCCATCCGTTTTAATTTAAAACCTGCTTAAAACCCATTTTCAAGTTTCCAGAGCAGTTATAAGGTGCTTTAACACACATGAAGCAAATGAAATTATTTTGTAATGAAAGTCTTGTCATACATCATTAGGATCTTCCTCCTACCTATAAGGCCATTTAGGAAGCTGAATAAATCTATCCAGCTTTATAGCTGTAAGAGATGGTACATTAAATTTGCTGGTCTCGGAGTGCCTGAAGAAATCCAAACACCAGTATTCTTCAAGTCCAGGAGATTTTATTTTCTAACCTCCAAACATTGACAGGCAGAGATCTTCAACAGCAAATCCTCACAATTGGCAACCATGAACATGGGTCTACAAGCTTTAAAGAGAAAATTTATCACAAAGCACACCAAAAGATGTGAGTGCTGAATTTATAGTGAACTCAAATCTATCGCTTCCTCACATCCACATTCTTGGTCTTTTCAAGGCACAGAAACCTGGTATTCTCAACCCCTATTTAGTCACAGTCTCCTGCAGTACTGGAGCTTGCTATGAACTGCAGGCAGCTATAGTCAGCTCTCAGATCTGACAGCCTGGGATATTGGACCCCCCTGACCAACAGGGTGACTCTCCCAACATTTACTGCTCCCTCAACTGTGACAGCACAAGTACTTCTGGGGCTGTAGCACTAGCTGGGACACAGAACTGCTCAGTATTAAGCTGGTGATGGTATCCATAGAAGCATATATAAAAAGAAATATTAGAGCTTTTGGGCACTTAGATTTTAAATGAAAAATCGTGGCAAATAGACATTTTTAATAAAAATATGTATGATCAAAATCCCTTTCTTTTTTCTGAAGATGCACCTGTTGGATTTACTTTCCAGCATCCCCAGCTGTATCTGTCTTTGAATCAGGCCTAAATTATTTTCATTCCTGTTATGCTAGCATAATTTTCCATTATCCCAGTGGAAAGGATGTAATCAAACTAATGAATTTATCAGGTTTGATGCTGGTTCTGTGACATTTTGCTTTTTGATCTGCTGGAAAACTGACAGATGCTTGGTTTCATTTGTGTTTCTACTGTAGCTAGTTGAATAATTCATTTTTCAAAGCCATCTGACTCCCTGTGTAAGGGGCAGGGGGAAATAAGGGAGATTTCCAATGAAGTAAGTTTTGTTTCCATTTTGAGGCTGGCTTGTTGTAGTTAAGCAAAAAACCCAAACAAGTGACCTGCTCTTTGCAGTCAATTCAATTTGATGGGTTGCCTGCTCTGGTATGTGGGATCTGTGTGGGGGCCAAGTGTATAAGCTGGCTCAGTTTAAAAGTACAGTGGGACATGGATGAAATACCACCACTTTTATGGACATCAGTAACAGAAACTTTATTAACTAGCTTTTCATTTATGACTTCCATCTAGAATTTGTTTCACCTTTCGCTCACACTTATATTTAGTGTCTGACTTGCATGAATGCAGGCTGAGAAAAGCATTGTGACAGAACCCAAACCACTGTATTTTCCTTCTTTTAGAAAGTCATTGGCTTACATCTAAGATAGATGTTATGATTAGCTTCCTACATGGTTCACATTTTGTTACAGACACAACTGCACTCTCAAACCAGCTCAAAGTCAGGGAAGGACGACCACACAAACCTTTGCAGAATTCACTCACAGGATGATTTAGGTGCACTGTTCCATATGTCTGGGTTTCCATGTAGTCAGTATGATGTTTGTTGACAGGAAGTCAGAAATGCCTTCTTAACCTTCATCCATTTAGCTAAGGTATCTCCTCATCTCTTAAAAGCCAAGTCTTCTGAAACTGGCTTGCATTATTCCTTTTTTTTTTTCCAGGGCAAAATTAATCAGTCTCTATGTGCTGGAAGAATTACCTTGATGTTTATATGAACACTAAGATTAAATCTGGCCTGAAAGGAGGAACTGAGTGTAATGTGTCCCATCAGCTGTCCACCTGCTTCCCATGCTATTAGCTCTGTGCTGCTTGAAGAACAGGCTCAAAATGTCCATCTAGTGCCATGGAAGAGCTGACCCCTGCTAAGCAGGCTGAGCTGCAGTATAGTCAGCTCTCCCTGGACTTGATACTATCATTTTTCCAGATACTATACCAAGATACTGAGCATCCTCCAGATCTTGCCCTCAGACACCTCAGGAGTATGGACAAAGCTGGCACATGAGCATTATTTAATGTGAAAGACAATGAATCTAGACTTCAGTAGGAGCTCAGACTACTGACCTTGTCTGACAGTACTCTGATCCTAAAGTACCCTCAGATAGGAGGCTTCAGCCAAAACAGTGTGTGGCAGCAGAGGAGAACCATCCTTTTTTTGCTGGAAAACAGTAAAAAAGACGGGTATCAGACACAGGTTGCCAGCGGAGAGTTGCAAACCAGACTAGGAATTAGCGTACTTAGTTTCTAAAGCTGTCAATGCATGGGGAAGAGGAAGATGGGGTAAGGAGAACATGTTTTGTTCTTATATCATAAAAATCTACCTAGCAGCTCCTGAAAGGGTGAGGGGATTTAAGACTTGTCTTTGACAGTAACTGTTTGTGTCAGTGGCTGACCTGTTGCTCTATTTACACTCTCATTCTGAGAAACACTGCACTCTTGAGACAATTTAAAAATCCCAAATCCATTTTCTCAAAAGAGTTTCTAACTAATGGGCATCTTAGGGATGAGCAAAACAAGAAAACTTTCCCATTTTTGGGGGGCTGGATTGGTAAAAAGTGTATTTGATTATCTGTAGGCAGAATGGTCTTTTGCTCATTCTTCTGTTCTGGTCTTCAGCAGAGGAAGACTTGGGTCTGTCTAAAACATCAGAACCAAAAAAATCTCATTTCAAATGCATTGAACAGTACACGGTGGGAGTTTTAGAGACTGAGAATACCTATTAGCTCTTTCTTTTTCAACCTAACCAATTTTTTGGTGTCCTAAAACACTCCATACGTATTTTTGTGTGTGTTCTGTAGGGCTTACTCCAATATCTTTGTCAAGCCACTAACATCCAAAAAAATACTCATTTAACTGGGGTTTTTAGCTTTCTTTTGCTCCTTACAGTTAAGGGAGATTGGAGAACCCATTCATCAGCCCCACATAAACTGCACCACTGGGTTAGTGCATGATAACCTTCTAACACTCTCCATAAGTAACCCTGTGACCACAGTAATCTATCATCCCAGTGGTAACACAAGAATGCAGTACATACCCAGTTTAAAATCTCCCTTTGCTCTCAACAGTTCCTTGTAAATTGTCTTAGACTTAATATTAAGCTCAGGTTTTAACTGCCTTTTTGCCTCCACTTTGGAGGCAAAACAATTTTCAAACACTGTTGATAAACAGGTAAAAAGATGTGGTCATTAAACTCTGAGGGTCCTCTGTTCCAAAGCCTTCTTGGATGAAGGTCTGGATACTGCCACAGGAAGAGATTTCCTTTTCCAAAGTCAGCTTCAGATGGCAAGATGGGGAGGCTGATCAAGGAGTAACTTGACAAAAGAGGGTGTAGAAGCTTTCCAAGGGAAATATCCTTAATTTGTCACTATGTCAACTCCCTTCACTGCATTTTATGTGTTTTCCATGAGAAAACACTATGTAAGTAAGCCTCTCCAAAGATCATATGGTACAGAAATAATTACAGGGCTGTCACATGAGAGACCAATAAAAAAGCCAAATTTGTCTTTAAAATATGGAACTAGTACTATTCTTCCATTTCCTGCCTGTTAACTATGTATTAAATTGGCCAGCAGCTACTTCAGAAGTGGCTACTAGATATTTATTGCATGTTACACACTGTTGCTCAATTTTATATGCTCTAGTAAGGGGAAAGTACACATTCAAGCTGCACCTGATGTGCAAAGGGGGCAGAGTGAAAGCCCCAGGGCTGCAGTTATCTAATGAAGTGTTGTATGTTCTAGTGGAATAGAGAAATGCAAATGTTCTCTCTGACCAGCCTTGCAAATTTTTCTGGGCCATCCTGGCAGCTTGACTCCTGGTTTAAAAATCTCCTTAAATTTTAAAGTATCAGATACCTCCTGCATCCAAAACAAACCTCCAGAAAACCCTACAAATTAAAGCAGCCTGCATAACTACCAAGATAAGCAGATGAAAATCCAGGGAAAGTATGAGTTTTGAAAGTATAGTGGAACACAAAGTATAAGCTTCTGTTATTATGTCCCCCTCCCTGCTGCCCTAAGCCTCACCAACACCGCTGTGCTAAGTGGTTTGTAAGATGCAGTGCCAACAGCCAGCATCTGCCCCAAAGGCAAAGCAACATAAATAAACAAAGGAAGGAATACAGGACATGTATTAAGAAACATTTTCTCATAATCAATACCTGAGTTTCTAGAAGGCCTGAGGAAATGCTTGTGCCCAAATATATTTGTTTTTTTTTTTTTTTCAAATATACCAGCTAGTCTAACAGCAGAATTCCTTCTACTGACAGATTGTTTGCCTATACCATCACATGATCTTGGCTACAGTAACACTATTATTTTAGCTCCTAGAATATTTGTATTTACTTAAATTTTATGCTAAGTTAAGTAAATCTTGAGAGGGAAAAGACTTTTGAGAGGGAAAAGACCATCTTATCACAACACAGATAGTCTCTGTGCCAGGTATTAGTACAGTATTCTTACTAGCTTAGAAAGCTGGTCAAAACAAGGACACAGAACAGGTCAAAACCCACTTAAAAATAACATTGAAAATTTACATAGGTATTTCTGAGTCTTTGTATTTTAGTAGTTGAATGCAAGGCAACTATTACTACCCTGCTCTCCAGAGAGGTAACGTGCTTAAGTGTTCCCTTTGAAATCTTGCCATTTACTGTGTTAATAAAAACCCAGCATTTTAAATGTTAAACCTTGAAAGAATCCAGCTCATAGATTTGTAATAACTATACAAGGCAAGAGGCATCTTTTCAGGACAGCCTTAAAGGGATACAAACAAGGGAAGATGAGAACATACCTTTCTTGTCACACCCAAATATCATCTCTGGATAAAGCAATTGAAGTTCTCACCTGAAAAAAAACAAAACCAAACACCACCTGTTATCCACCAGAATGTAGCATGGTAGTCAGGAGAGGAATGTAGTAGAGAGGGAAGGCTCAGTGCCATAGGGGCCAGGGGTATGACAGGAGCTCAGTCATAGAGCATCAGAGCAAGTCAGGGAAGACAGTGCTCCTTTTCCCAGGTTTTATAGATCCCTCTCACCACAGGTGCTTGTAGTCAAGCTGATAAAAGGAGAGAGAGGAAGAGAAGAGAGGCAGAAGGAGCAGATGGATAGGGATAAATGTTGCCATTGTTGCCCAAATGTTTTATTACAGCTCTGCCAATAAACATTAGCTGTAAATCAAGATTCACTGTGATGTATGAAAACAGGCTGCTTATGAAAATCTAGGAACTAAATCTTTTATATTCTTGTTATTTAAAGCCCAAGAAGAAAGGATTAGGAAAGAGCCTGAGGAAAGTTAACAAGACAGTTTTGCAAATGTTTATAAGGAACTCCTCCTGAGCAAGATGAAAGGATGACTGTATCCGATTATCAAACAAATTACAGCCTCCAGCTGCAGCACATCGTGCTTTTAGCCAGGCTGCTCCACAGTAACAGATGAGAAATCTCCTTCCAAATGAAGACTACACAATAGCTTATTGCTTACCTGGTGGTCTAAACTGTCCCTCTTTGCTAAAACACTTGCCACTATTTTACTTTGCCTGTAAGTGTCCATCCTTATCAAGCCCCTTGTTAGTGGCTGAGGCTCCCTCTTATATGTCAGTCTGGAATGAAAGTCCATTACCTTAAAAAAAATATTGTTTCTCCTAAGACTTTCACTTCTCATATAACACACACCTATGGAACTGGTTAGCATAGCTGCAAAACAGTTAATATCTGAGCTGGTTCGTAGCCCACCTCTTACAATGTTGTTGTACCATGGTCAGCGTTTGAAGTGAAGAGTTAATGTGACAAATTTACTAAAACAGATCATAATTAAGGTTTATTTCCCATGGTACCAGAGAAATGACTCAGGAAAGCAGGCCACAGCGTTACAGGGAATTCTGACTGTTAAAAAAAGGCTATTGACTAGCAGTTATATCAGCAACAAAAAGTTGGAAATGAATCAACATTTACTCAACTCCCCCCGTTATGTTTGAACCTTTGGGAAGCCTGCTTCCTCTGAGCTATCTAAAGGCTTCAAGATGACATAAAAGTGTTCTGTTAATGGGCGAGGCTCCCCGGTGTTGGCAGGAGGAAAAGGTATAAAGACAAACCAGCCAGTCCCATGTCTACTCTTTTAAGAAGTTAGCAATGTTACTTTATGATATCGGTCAACACAGAGAAGGTAAGAGTCTCAGCCTTCACCCTGATCACTGGTATCCTTTGATTGTCCTTTCTGCAGGGCTGCAGAGCATGACATGCTGCTGAAGCCCAGATGTAACCTTGCCAAGTAATCGCAGGAAGCCTAGAGCTACTGGCAGGTGCATGGAAGACAAATGAGCCTAATAAACTAGTAAGAGAATTAGTGCTAGCTTATTAAGCCCAAGTCCGTGGTGGTATGTAGGTATTTAAAAATCAGAGGGCATTAGGAGTCTAAATATATGTGCAGCTTTGGTCCTACAGATTAGATTGTTGTACTGGAAGTTTCAGAGCCATCAGGTGGGCTCTAGATTCCCCATGGAAAAATCAAATGAGAAAATAAAACCTGAAGCTCCTTAGAGCTTTTCTTGCTGCAGAAATCTCCCTTTGCTTTGGCAATATAGCTTTCACAACAATTAGCTTCATCTCTGAGATTCCAGTCATCCCATATACTCATCCCAGAAATTCCAGGCTGCATCCTTTTCTAGAAGAACTGTACCAGTTTTTCTAGCCTGACACTTTACTTTCTAGACAGATTTTGCCTATTCAGAGGAATAGTAAAAAAAAATACTACTGTCTCATGAAGAATTTAGAATTTCAGCTATGCAGATCAACAAATGTTCCAGAAAATGTACGTGGACATTTGTGTGGTCTTACCAGAGGAATGGTTGGGGAAAAGATTATGTAAATAACAAAAAATAATAACAAAAAACTAAGTTAGGTGACCCAGGTCAAGTCTATTTCCTTATTTATTTCCCTGTATTGTTCTAGTGTTTATTCCAGGAGAGATAAAAATAACGGGAGAGGGGGAGGAAAAGAATAAACAAAGGTAGTTTATAAAAATGTTGTAAGAATAATGCTGTTCCCATTATCACAGAGCACATCTGTCAACTCTACCCATTTCTTCTAGATGAGGTGGAGAGACCTCTGACATTTCAAATGCATCACCCTAATCAAATCCCTATCCTCCTGAAATGCTTTCTGAGACTGCATTATAGGTCTATAGAAAGCCATGAATGAATAATACTTTGGAGAACAATAAGTAAAGTAGCAGGAACAGAGCTGAAATAACTGGGTTCACCAGCATTAAAAAGTGAGGGAACCATTAATCCCCCAAGATGAAGTATTTTCAGCTCTACACCACTGAGATCTGCAGGGCTGTAGGGAGAATCTACTCAATGTGTTCCCATTTACCACTGCAGAGCCGTAAAATTATCAGCACTTCTCACTCTGCTGCGCTGCCTGGCTGGAGAGTCAAACACTGAGTTTCATGAAGGGCTGAGGGGCCTTTAAAGGCAGTTGTCAGTCTCAGTTTTTGTAGTCAGAGGATTTATCTGACTTTCTTCTCTCACAGCCCTCAGTAGCCACTTTTCAACCTCTCTCAATTGCAGTTTCCCTTGTCCTTAGAGTCAGCATTGCAGAAAAAAAGGTATGAAGTGATGTAAGTCATGGTCCAGTACCTGAAACCATTTGAGTTACATTTGTTGGTTCAATTACAAGCACTGTAATTGGCTTGTTGTGTGATTTTGTATTTCTCTTCAGACACAATTCACCTCATCTGAGCTCAGCCACCAAAACAGGGAGTATCTAGTCTGAACCAGAGACCTGGGCTTCTACATTCAATGAGGAGAGGTAAGCACATGCAGAAAGCAATTCTTCCTGACTCAGGACTCACTTAAGACTAAGTCATTTGACATATATCCTCTTCCTTTTCCCCCTCCATTAGCTACAGAGAAAGTGTAGAGGATAAGTTTAGGTGAGGATTTGTTTCATCCAACCATAGGTGCCTAGAAGTTAAACACTTATACTCCCTAAACAGTGAGAGTAGTAAATCTCTACAAGGTAATTTGTTCCTTCTGTCTTAGACAAGGACCTTAGGGTGGAATGAGTCACCCTCTGGAAGTCCGTGTTTCTGTCTGTTGACTGTTGAGGGAATCTAAGGATGGGTTTCATAACACTTCTTTTTGAGTGTTTACCACACAGGGGCAGCACAGAATATTTAAATTTCTGTTATAATTAATATAATTTATATATAACAGTGTCAAGAAATGAAAGAAATATGATAGCAAGGGAGAGAAAAGGAGGAATATAAAGTCAAAAGGAAGCAGAAAGTAGTCTAGAATCACAAAAGGCCACTAATGGGACTGTGAGAGGTCATTTAGTCCATCCCCATGCTCAAGTCTTGATCAACAAGTAGCCATGGAACAATGAAGAGTTTGCTTTGACTGGGTACGAACATTGCATTGCTATTATCCCAGCTGCTTAGACTCTCGGCACATATTTTTCTTCTGCATCTGGAAGCAGAGTACTCCAGATTTCAAATACAAACAAAAAGGAGTAAGAGGGAGGATCCCAGCAAATGACTTCATGCTCTGTGGGCACATTGGTTTCATCTGTAGTACTATCAGGAGACTAAGGATTTAGGATAAAGGCACTGAAATGTTCAGGTCAAGGCACTTAGTTGATGCTACTGTTTCTGCAAAAGAGAAACAAGTGAAAACAGCTTTCTGTGAAGAATTTAAAGCAAGAAGCATAGTGTATGACAGTAGGACCAAGTTCACGTGGTTCAGCTGAATTCATTAGCAGGATCCCAACTGGAGTTACACTGATTTATGCCATTTAGGACTCTGGTTCAAAATACCTTCCTAACAAAGTAGTGTCAGAGTAAAACTAGTAATGGGACCTTCTCCAAGATGAACTCAGTTAATTTACAACCTTACAACTGCTGAGCAAGGCTTAGGTGAAAGTCTAAATCATGAGCTTGAGCAATGGAACTTGCTGGGAAATTTGAGACAAAATAAATTTTGATGGAAAAAGTTCTATAACTATTTTTCTACAGAAAAGTGTTTTTTTTTCTTTTTTTTAACTTAATCTACTAAAAAAAATTAATATATTTTCAGACTTCTCAGAGGGTAATATTTTGATTAGCTAAACTGTACTAACACATTTATTACAGTTTCCAATTAGGGAAGGGGAGCCTAGGATGTCTCAAAGCCCCACAAGAGTCATAATGGACCTGCCTCAAATAAAATTATTTCCAAGAGGGAGGTTTCACCGCCTGGACTATATCTACCATGATATAATGCAACTTCTCTCCTGACAGTGTTGCAGTATGGGAGTCACATGATTACAACTCCATGTTAAGAGCAGTTTCAAGTGGTTGACATCCCACTGCAGTTATTGCTCTTTTCAAGATGAATTTCATGACAGCAGGTGGAGTTAGATGGACATATTCACAATATCAGAGCCCCTGTATTCCTGAAAAGAAAATAGCACTTGCTGCACTTACCCTCACGCAGATGCTTCTATAACGTGCATTATATAGGAAAAGATAAGGCTGAAGTTTGCCTTCTTCTTAGGAGGTCCAATGACACATCCTCCTCTCATACTATTAGGGTAAGTACATAAATATTACAAAATGACTTAAAGAGCTGTAGGAAGTGCTGCTTTCCCTTTCTCTTCTTCTGAATATTTGATCCAGACACCTGAAAAGAATGAACTCAGGATATTTATCAGTAGGTATGGCCATTGACCAATGCCAAAGACAGCCAAACAAATAATCCCAGCCAATGGCACTGAGCCAGCCATGAAAGAGGAGTCTTTCTGGTGTCTGAGCAGAGGGAAATCAAGACATTTCCATGTTAATTTCCTTTTATAAGCAGTGGCAGCAAGAGGTCACTTGGGGTGTTTTAAGTGGGGATTATGGGAATGCTTGCAGTTACTTGTCTTAGCTGCTATGGTTTAGGGAATTCCATTTATTTGGTGGTATAATGAAGTAAGGACACTCATGTCTCAACTGTGGGAATGGTGCTTGTCCCTAAACACTACTTTAATCAGAACTTTAATCTCTGGAAGGATAAAGGTGCAAGGAAGAAGTTGTTACAATTCAAGACATTCCATGCATCAGAGAAATGCATCATAGTAAAAGCGGTTTGTCACGGGACTTCTGTCATCATCATGTATTAACCTGTTCTCCCTCAGCACTGTACGTGTACAAATGGGATATAGAAACCTTCTACCCTAGAATTGGATCTAGTCCCACACAAACTCATCACTGCCAATTTTAAACAGATTCTTATTCTGGTTCCCACTAGTTTTCATAATAATATCATTCTGGAAGTCTTTTAACTGCTCTATTTATAAAGAAAAGAAATAATTTAGTCACGTTACCTCAGCTCTTGACAGATGAAGAAAAACACCGTTTGATCTCAGCTCAGTTGCTGGAAGCCCATAACTGATAGCAGAACCTCTTATCTGGAATAGCAGCAAAATGGGAAGGTTAAAAAAAAAAAAAAAAAGAAAACTTGAGGAAAAGATAAGGAATTCAGAACTTCTCCAGGGTCTCCCTGAATCCCTGAGCTACAGAGATAAGCTGGATTCATCTGCCTTTTCTGAGGGATGATATTGATTGTTTTCTGCGAGCCTCCTAATTCTAAAACAGGGTATGGAAGACCTGCTGAGATCATGATTAAATAACATCATCTAATCATAACAAAACTAGCAAAGTGTTCACCTTACTCTTTAGGTCCAGGGTAAAACAAATCACCAACCTACTAAGGAAAATATAGCCGCAAATGTTAAGGTCTTGGATGTACAGCATCTTTTCATCTATCTGCCACTGGTGCAAGAAATCTCCATAGTCTGGGCTTCCTAGATGGCCTAAAGATCATCCAGCAGATGGGACAGCAGCCTGAGTAAATGCAAAACATCATATTCCAGTTTATCCAAAAGAGTTCAGCCCTGAGATCAAATGTACAGAGCATGGTCCTGTGGTTACAGTGACTCGGAGGCAGACTAGCTTCACTTCAGATCCTGCAGGCTCCCTGGGTGGTACAGGCAAGACATTGCTTCTCCTTCAGATATCTGTCAGACGGGCATGGTAGTCCTTTTTTTGTCCCGTCTGTTTAGAGACCTGTAAGACAAAGACTTTTAGGCATATGCAGCACTCTCCTATTTGAGACTTATTTTTAATAAGTGCTTAGATACTTATGGAATAGGTCAGAACAAGGAGAGCACCTTGACCCTTTGCTGCAGAAATTTTTCCTGAATTGCCCCACAATTTTTCAGACGATGTTGCTGCTCTTTATCATTACCAAGATGCTTCTGGTAAAGCTATTTTGGCAGAACTTGGACAGTGTTATATATTAGATTGTACTGAATATGATAAAATAGGCCCTTTTGACCTTTCTCCTGCTAAACCTTTGCACCAGAAGGATGCTCTACAGGCAGCATGCCACCTGTGGGGCAATTTAAACTGGCTCACTGTTATATTATTTTAGTTATGACCTAACATGAGGCTGGAAGCTCAGGATAAGGGGGTGTCTGATCTCTCTACTCTCAGCCACTTAGCCTCTAGATCCACCTCCGCATCCTCATGGAAGAAGGGAGTTTCTTGCTGGAAGAAAAGACAGGGGCTTGAATGGTTACTGAGAAATTTTATTTCATGATTTGAAGGATCCTAATAAGGTGACTAACTAGACTGTGTTTACAAAGTTCTCCGATGAGTTGGCTCATTTTGAGTAAATAAAGCTGCTAGGAAGATGGGGAAATGGATCAGTCTTTTCCAGTCTTTTTAGGTTTCATTCTTTACATGTACTCATGAACCATTTTTGTCTTCATTAAACATTTTACATTAAAAAAAAAGTAATCTGGGAAGGAATTTTTAAGGGGGAGAGATTTTTTTGCAGAAAACTGCCAATTTTTGCAGTCATTTTCTGCAAGTCATGAGAAAAATCAACTTCACATTAAAACCAACATTGGAGGAAATTTTTGACTCCACATTATTGAAATAAATAATATATATTTAGGAAGGAAATATTTAACTCCACATTAGGGAAGATTTTCTTATATTTTTTATATTCATTCTTTGTTGTGACTTCCCTCATATCTTTCCATATGCCCTATGCCTAATCTTAGAGAGTTTTCTATGTACATTTCTTGCACACTGAATTCCTCATTACAGCTGTGGGAGCAGGGAAGGGCTAATACTCTTTATTATAGGAAGCTGCACAAATACTAATAAAAAGCAAGCTTATAGATCTACAACTATCTCCACAGGAAAAGGAAATCTGGTTTTCTTACCCCTTGTCATCTAATCTGTTCTCAGCCATTCTGTGTTCATTATGGTAAATGTACTTTTTCAAGACTTGAGTGGTGAAAGGAGCCTTGTCGAACTCTCAACGTGACTCCCCAGCTGTGACATTTCTTTTGCTAATTCTCTGGAAGAACAACCCTGCAGCTCCTAAC
>NW_008825155.1:1984404-2011953 GCF_000699105.1 Pygoscelis adeliae | reverse complement strand
ATCAGACTCTACTCTTCACACTGCTAAGAAGAGTATTACAAACTCTTGTCTTTATTTTTTAGATGCATTTGTTTAAAGCTTGCCAGTAAGCTGTGATGTGATTGTTGTCTCCCATGAATTTTCACTATGACTGAGCAAAATGGTGTCTGTCCTAATTATGATATATTACTTTGCACATGGAGAAGTAATAGTTTTAGGAGTGGCCCAATCCCTCACCTTTCTCTTTTTGCTGTCAAAAATTGTTATTGGCTTTTCTCCTTTCTTTGAACCTTGAGTGAGGCAGAGGAAAGCAGGCAGCCAGTTCATAGGGGCTTAGTCTGTGGGTGCTGTGCTCTGCAAAAGCACTTGTTTTTTGGCTTCCAGCGATCCTGGTCCAGTGGTCCAGGCCAGGGAAAGCTTATGTTAGAGAGAACTGAAGATTAGGGGAATTCCTGAGCCGTGAACACCCACTCCTTAGCTCCACTCTGCCAAACTCAGGGTCTCAGCCCTGTGAGAAAGCACAAGCTGAACTCTCTCCCCTAGAAGGCCCTTTTGTTCCAGATCTGGCTGTTGAATGTTACCTCATGCACACCCTGCTGGCACTCCTGCCACGTAATATCTTCATTTGAAAACTCTTCACAGGGATGAATAGCTTTGCTTTCATTTCTTCTTATAGTCAGTATCACCAAAAGAGGAAGAAAGTACTGTCAGAATGTAAATTTGTTCATGTCTCAAATGTTTTTGACTCAGAGAGAAAAATCAAACCAAAAATCCACCAATAACAAAGCAGAAATCATAAAACTTCAGAAGTCAGAAAAAGAACAGGGAACATAATGGAGAGAAAAGTCCCAGCAGCGCAGCTGAGCTGGAAGATTCCAGTGCTCCTGGGTTACCTACCTCTGTCACAGCATGTCAGATTTCCTCACAATCAAAATTCAAGTTTCTGAGGTGGAGCTGGTTTGCTGCTATCAGAAGGAGCCTGCAAGCTAAGTACTGTGTGACCTGATGAGGTGTAATGAGAGAGGAATATTGTCTTTGCCACCCCTTTCTGACATATCTGAAAGGAGAGTTCAGCATTGCCATCACCTCTTACGATGCTATTCTTACTACAGGAGCCTGGAGTTCATTTGACATTTTATGCTTCACTGCTGCTGTCTTCTGTTGGGCAAGAGGAAAACAAAAGGGTTTCCGCAGCAATTTAAAGATTTTCCAGTGAAGCAGCGAGGTGATCATTTGTAACAGGATAAGTCAGACCACTCCCAGTAATAACTAACCCAAGACCTCTAGTTCAGATTCAGACCGAAACTGAACCTCTTTTAGACATTGTGGAAAGTCAGTTTATTTCACTGTGGAAAGCCAGATTATTTAACTTGACTAGTGTTCGCTGATTTCTGTACTGGACAGTTGAACTGGGACCATGGTCTTTCCTCATGATACTCTTGTCCAGGCTGAAATCCAAGGGATAGAAAGAGAATCAGATTTCTCAAGATGTAGAGCCCAATTTGAAAATGAAAAGATAATGGGTGGCTTCCAGGAACTTGTACAAAAGTACCTGAGTGAATTTTGTAATGTAAAGAAAATGGAACAAATATCTCCTTCCAATCCCAATTTAAAGACCCTTACTTGCATACAATTGCCAGCCATCCTGCTAGTCCTCTAATATGAACCGTAAGTTCGCTGCATAGGGACTATTGCACTATTGCTGAGACGTGCAACGGCTAGAAACATGTATTCACCTGGGAGGCATGTTTTATCCTTGAAGATCAGCAAGGATGTCTCCCATGCTCTGTAATTCCCACCAGCCCTCAAGATATCCTGCAACTGTGGCCTTTTTTTGGCTTTCTCCTACACACAGTAGTAAACCTGCTTTTCCCACTACTCTAGTAGGATCTTTCCATAGGTAGTAAATAGTGCATGGTTTATAGGACAGATTTAAAAATGATATCTAAGGTCAACTTTAGGTTTGCCCTTTGTACATTAGAAGACACCACATTTCACCCAGTTACTCTGTGTATTCGGCTAATTTTAACCCTGCCTTCATGAGCAGCTTTGCTCTTGTCAACTTCTGCTGATAATTGGTTTATAAAACCTGAAAAGGATAAAAAACATAAAACTTTCAATGTGATGGTGTTTAAAGTCATGCAGGATAGCATAAATAACTTTCAGACATGGCTAATCTAAATTGTTTCACTTGCCTTATAAGAGCTGAGGAAGATTGACACAGGCAACCCAAGGACCCAAGTGGACAGTTCTCCATTGAAGGACCTCATTGCTGAAGAGGAGGTATGATTTAGTGTTTGCTAAAAAATCAAGAAATCAAATGCAAATGCTAAATTTTCATTGCACTTGGCTTAGCCCCTTTGAGCTTTTGTTTGAATGTCTTTATTATTTCGTAGTTACCCTTAATTTTTTTTCCAGTCTAGTACAATACACAAGAATTATTCAGATACTGAGATGCAGGAAGGAAGTGTGAGACAGAAGGGGTACCTCAAGTTAAAACATCTTTGCAGAAGTTATTCAATTAGACTTGTCCATCTAATACAAGAGTAGATATTTGCAGGACTAAGAGTGGTAGTGAGGGAAGGGCAGATGCACATAAGTGTTTTGAAGAAGAAGAATCAAACTGAAAAGAGTATCTACCCTCCAATAGATTTTTAAAATTTGTAAGATATTTGCAGAAATAGGGGAAATATAGAAGTGCTTTTCGAAGGCAATGAAACTACTCTTATGGTTAAAGTTAAGTGCATGGAGCAAAGCTTATGACTGCATCACAAGAGCGAGTCCTTTTTGAACACAGCAGTTGAAAGATTTTGAAGCCTGTTACTGAGGATAACTAGTGGTAGAAAACAGATTTGAACCACATATATGCCTATAGGGAAGGTGGAAATAGTTCCCAAGAATTAAGCTCATAAACGTGACTCTAGACACTGGGTAAAATAACCCTACGCGGTAGCGGCACTTCTTTAATGGAATTGCATGAAACCACCTGTTGTTGGTAATGTTTATTTTACAATTATTTTTTTATATATGCGTATAAGCATTTTACTGCATGAAAAAATGTACTTTTGTCTCACGTAACTGGCTCTTCATCAAGCAGTGCCAGACAGCTGCACTGAGGATACTGAATACTGAATAAATAATATACATGGTGTTGCTTATTAATTGCCCAGACACCAACAATAGAAGCATGAACTCAGAGAAACAGAAGCCACATGGCAGGAGAATACAGTGACTAGATCCATAAACTTCAATTAAAGTCCCTGTCAGAAAATAGTAAAAATAATAATGACATCATTCAGTGAATGAGTCTCTCATGTGCATTAACAATTCCTGATGACAGCTCCTGGGAGAAGGAGGGAAATGATGGAATCAAGAGGAGATAAGTAGCACACAACAAATTCAAAATACCACCCAGTGCTGTATAGATAAGACTTTCATTAATGCCACCGAGCCCCCCATGCTGATCACAGCAGAGAAGGTGGCTCCAGCTTCCTGTGGCTATTAGCAGTTTGTCCTGAGTGTGAGGACAGAATTACGTATCTTGCCCCCCCTCTACGCTTCTCACTGCCCCCTCACATACACTTGACCATGCCATTGCTTCCCAAGCTTAAAACCTGGTTCTGATTTGCAATCCCTATTTGACAGCATGCAGTAAACACTATGATGCTTTGCTCTTACTTTGTATGGCCTGTACCGGGCATACCAGTTATTTGTGCTCCAATACAGGAGGATTCAGTGTCATACAGTGCAAAGCACAGCAGGAAAGGTATGTCACCAGGCTACAAGTGCCCTAGCATCGGTAAGGTGGAGAGAAAGCATCTCTGAAGGGAATGTATGGGACTAAACCCATTTGGCCCATGGTCTTATGAAAGGTTCTGGCACATCACAAGACCACAGAAAAACCAGTAGGACGGAGAGGAATTACTCCAAGGATCCTCAGCACCTGAGCTATTTCTCTAAGTAGTGTTCCTTAGTTTCCCTCCTTAAAGTGGGTATAAACTAATGTAAAGCTTCATTCAGGACCTGAACAGGGCAGAGAAACCTCAACAAAAATGAGACTGCAGGACTGCAGGTACTTCCACCTTTAGGCTGAAGCTGTGATTTCATTTTCTGCCTTTGCTCCTAGAACTTTTTATTATAAATTTAAGAAAAGATTATACTGTAATAAAGAGGTTATTCAGTGGAATTAATGGCTGGGAAACTTAGAAGAGATTAACAGGAGATACTTGCTGTGCTGTGTGTCATTGGCTCATGTAATAATTTGCTGTTGTCTCACAGGAGGTCAGCTAGTTAAACACAGTAACTCATATCTGGGAAGGGACTAATAATATATGACCCCTACCACAGCTTACAGTTATGCAGGCTTTAAGCATGAGCAATCAATTTTCATACTTTGGAGAAAAAAGCTACCATTGTAAAGAGAAGGCATTTGAAACTGCCTCCTCCATGCTACCGATGCTGAGGGCTGAATGGAGTCACCCTCCGATTTGGTGAGCAGTTACCCCAGCCGTGACCCAGTCCTTCACGAAGTCACCAAAGGTTTTCTTTTGATTTTCCTCAAGCAGAAAGTCCTCTCACATGCACATATTTCTTTCAGGCTCTTGAAATGTAAGGGTGGTGCCGAACAGGAGGACAGAGAGAGGGAAAAAAAGGGCAATCTTTACTGTTTTGCCACCTTAGGCAAAGGCATATGTAAATGGCAAGAAATCAGACTTGATAAGCAGACATTGCTGGTCCAATTTCCATAATTTCCATGGAAACCTGACCAATTGCCAGACTGTATATGCCAGTGTACATGAAAGCGTTGTGTATGGGAAAGGGATATTGGAGCAATCTGGTTTTTGAAGCTCCTCAGGGGCTTGCTAGCCCCCTTACTAGTCACTAATACCTTCATCCTAATTACACTCCCATCCAGTCAACTAACTAATGAAAATGAAACGTGGACAGAGGTAAATACATATGAGCTCAGCTAGTTATTTGTAAGGAGTGCTACATACATTAAATGTATCTGGGGCTCAGCCAGCACTGTATGCCATATAAATACATTTATGTGAACTGAGGTGCCTTCTTTTGCTCAAGTGACAGAGCACGAGATAAAGGCCAGATTTACGAATTTCTAAGCCAGAAGGCTGCTTGCTGATGGTTTAATGGACGTTTTTAGAATTACAAACCTTTGTGTACAAGTTTTGGACATTGAAACATGTAGAGAAAGGACAAATCTAACCTACACAGGGAATTATTGTTATTTTTTTCATAGAAATGAATTTGCAAGAAGGTTCTACATTTTGGCTCATTTGTGGGACCAAAAAAAAAAAAAAAAGCAATAAGATAAGGAACAACAGTTATTGGAACAGAACAGCTCAAACTTGGCAAGGAAAATGAGCCAGTTTGCAAGGCTGGCAGCTAGTCAGCCAATGAATGGGCTCTCATGGCAACGAATCCCAAGCAGCAACTGAATTCAGCACAGGATTTCTTTCTCAGTTTATAGAGTCCTAGTTTATAGACCTTAGGACAAGGTTTGTTAAATTAGGCTATAATTCCTCCATTATAAAATGACATCTTAATGGTTCTGATCTTTTGGAAGACTTTTAGCAGATTAGGAGGTGATGGGATAGGGGAAAAGATTTACTGCATGCTCAAAGCCATGTGGTAATCCAAAGGGATTTATAGACAGTACTCTTCACTACTTCACTACTTGTGCTGAACAAGGATGTGAATTATTTGATTCTGAAAACATGAGAATCCTCTTACAATACAGTATGAGCTTGACAAAATGTGAATATTGCTTAAAAAAAAATTCAGTAGTAGATTTTTCTCCTTTTCCCATTAGTTACCTCTAAAGGAGTAGAAACTTGGTTTTGTATAATTTTTAAGTCCCTTTAGATAGTTTTTGTTCAGAGCTTCCCTCTGAGTTGAATGTTGTCTTGTTTTCGGCAAGGATAGAGTTAATTTCCTTCCTAGTAGCTGGTACAGTGCTGTGTTTTGGATTTAGGATGAGAACATTTTCTCTCATTCTCTATGGAGAAACATTTTTCTAGCTGTTGGAGTGTGCAAAGCCACTGTAGTTAAAACTTTGTGCAAGGATATTCATTTCAGTTTGTACAGGACGCTTTCTAGGATTTGGGAGAGAATTTTAGGTCAGGGTAGGGGAAACCCAAATTCATGGCCTTGTTCAGCCTAGTTCAGACAAGACACTGGGCTTAATGGTGCCCTTAGACATGCTGTTCTGCTGCATCTGAACTACATTAATTTGTAGATCTCAAGGAGAAAAAACCCTCTCCAAGACTTGCCAGTGAAACTGAATGTGCAGCCAATAGTTACTCCATTTTCATCAGAATTATCTAAGCTATGAACAAAATACAGTTTAAAGAGTTTCTACATAATACAGTGTATACAATAATAACTACTTGTTCATTTGAATCTGAAATATTCATTAATGCATATCAGATTAGATTCTCTTATGAGCCTCATTAATACATAGCTCTGGATTAATTACAGAAATGTTTTCATAACAACTTTAGGAGGGAGTGAAAAATGATTGTCTTAATGCACCAGAGGAGACAAAGGGTTTATATGATCAATCCAAGGTTATAGATGATATTTGTGGGAGACCCAGAAACAGAAGAGCCAAACCCTAATGCTTCATCCTTGCTTCACTCTCCACACTTTGGAAATTTGCTTTCAAGAGTTTTAAAAGAATTGACAAAAGAATTTGTATTCTTAGCTGGAACAATTTATATTCTTAGCTGGAACAGTAGGGAAATCCTAGAGCAGAAATACGAGTGTGAGGGGAAGTTCAGCTGGGAAAGAAACAGCTGTTAGTTCAATAATAATTTAATAGGAGAAAAACAGAACCCAGTTAAATAAGCTTGATACACTTTTTTTTCCTTTTTATTAAATAAAATCACAAGTTTAGTTCCAAAGGGGTCTGCTCTTTAGACTGATCTGAACTGCTAGGCAAGCTAGACTCCCTTAAAAGTTTATGTGGTTTTGGTACATCTGAGTGCTAGGTCACATAGTAAGTACCCAAGAATTTGGACCCATACAGAGGTGATATTTCTCATACCTGAGAGAGTTCTAAGATACCCTGGAAAAGGCAGAGCAAAAGCTGGAGATTGGCAGTGGAAGCCAGACAAATTCACTCTCGTAACAGGCCTTGATTTTTTTTTAACAGTCATGATATCTAATCATTTGCACAATTTACCATGGAACAAAACAGATATTCCATCACTTAAAAATTTTAAATCAAGTCTGAGTGTTTTTTCAATGAGATGTATTTACTAAGCTGGCAGCACCATGCTGAAGCAGGGCAGGAGAGGGGAGAAATTATCTGATGAAATTTTTTACTCTGTATCATGAAGGAAAATCACACAGGAGATTCCTTCTGCCTATCAGACCCACCAGCTTTCTTTGGTGGTATGCAGTGACAGGATTTCACCGTTGTTAGAATCTGCTTTAGCCCATTATGTGTTTCTGAAGAGAGGCAGGAAAGGACTCCAAAGAACTAACTATGGAAAGTCCAATATAATTGCTCAGGTTAACATTTTGCTACCCACACACAGAAGAGTGCTTGTGCATAGAATGAGGTCTCCCCTCAGCCTCCTTTTCTCCAGGCTAAACAACCCCAGCTCCCTCAGCCGCTCCTCATAAGGCTTGTTCTCCAGACCCCTCACCAGCCTCGTTGCCCTTCTCTGGACACGTGCATGCTTCTTTCTGCTTTTACTCAGAGCTAAATCTTTGCAAATATTTATGTGTTTCCATTGCAACTGACAGCTGCTGCATCTTTTGTGATTTTTCACCCTTCTATACCAAAGGATTCAATTTGATTATTTTATTTTATTTTGCCCCTCTGTGTTCTTCCTGTTGGAACCTGATTTGTAATGCTACTTAAAAGCCAGTGCCATTTCAACTGGGGAAGACTCCTGCCCCTCTAAAACATATGTATTTATTTCCTTTAGATGTGGAATTACTGTTCTCACACAATAGTTGCCACAGAGCATAAAATTACTTCAATGCTAAGTTAGCAATTGGAATTACACCCTTGTCGTAATGCTTTTAATTAGTCATTACTCATTGGAATGGAATCTTTTTTAATAGTTCTTTCACTTGATGAGACTGATTTTCACTGGAAGAAAAAGCAGCTGTCCCCAGCCATGCTAAATTTGAGATTATGACAAGCCATAGGGTTGTATCCAGGATGTACAGTATGCTTTATCTCACTGCTTGGCAATAGCTTGGTGCTACAGTCAGCACTGTATGGATTGCCCTGTAATGTGTCTATAGAGTACCTAATAATCTGCAGTGAGTCATAACAAGAGGCTCCTTATCATGACAGTTTTAAGATCAAATTTAGGAAATTCAACAGGTTTAATAAATAAGAGGGAGACATTCACCTCCACGCAATAATAGTGTCAAGTCTATTTAGAGCTCCATCTTATGGGCTGAATTGAATTGTTATGAAGGGGTGATGTGTAACACATTGTCACTCTTGAGTGAGGATCTGAGCTCTGCATAGCAATTGAGCAAGTTGCTAGTTGTTACTTGACTGTCTCAGGCCAAATGCCTGCCAGGTGGCAAACCTGGGAATGGTAGGTGCTCCCCTGTGCTTTCAGTCCTTGTATTTGGGCTCATGTCAATGAGCTTTACAGACCCCAAGTGGGATCGATGGCAGCAGGGCAATTACATCAGTCTCTGGACTCAAGGGATCGCAGTGTTGCAGTTGCCATACTAAACAATCCCTCCCAGTCACAGCTCTGCCTAGCCTCTCTCCCACCTTGCAAGAGACATTGCAATGTCCACAGATTCCCTGTTTAGTGTCAGACATCGTGTTTGGCTATTTGTTCCAGGCTTTGTTTTTACTGCCTGCTTCCCTTGCTCCCAGATCCCCCTTCCGCCTGAGACAAACCCACGTCCAGTGTCTTCTCCAACCTTGGGCATCTTCCCAACCTGGGCCAGCCCAGGAGGTTTAGGCAGACATGTTGGGGTTGTTGGCATTAAGCCACCGCCAGCTACATCCCCTCTCATCCAAAGACATAATAGCAGCCCCTGGCACCACTTCACCACTGTGAGAGGAATTTACTGTTTTTTCTGGTTTTCTGCTTCTGCAGAGATGCAGAAGTAACCTCCTTAGGCCGATTCAAGTCCAGCCCCACTTCATAAAGGGGAATAAGACACTGGAAGTGAGAGTAAATTTGAAGAGTTTGTTCATGTCACATTGACTGTCCACAGTCAAATATACAAGACTGGACTGCAAAGGCAAAATGTGCTTCCATCACTTTATTTCTTCTCTCACATAAATGTTCACACAACACTGGGCTACTTGTTGTCTCCCTGAAATACAGTGTTTATACCTGGTGGTAGATAATAAACATCCCCAACCCTATAAAATAAGAGTGGTCCCTGTCTCACTCCTACTCCAAGCACTTTACAAAAGCAATGCATTAGGCAATGGTAGTTCAACAACTGTCTAGCTAAACAAAATGACCATCAGTCTCTCTGCAATTGGAGCTCATGCAGTTTCCAGCCCATTCTGCTGAGGAAGTAATCCTGTCTAAGACAATGGTATTTGTTTCAGCATTATTTTGAGTTACAGTGCTGCCCTTCACTTCAGTATTTCCTGAAGAGTAATGTGTACATTCTGCAAGGCAGTGGATAACAGTGGATAATCCTGTCTTGTTGGATTAGGAATTTTTCACCAAAATCTGTTTTTTTACTTCAGTACCCCAAACCTGATAAGGGTTAAGGGGTTAGGAAGACTATCTGACAGAGTGTCTGCTTCTGCAGTTCCTACCTAAGTTTTGATCAGCTGGCCAACTTCAACTTCATTTGATGAGACATAGGACTACTACAGTTGTCACTCCTACAGGGTGCGGGTCAAGAATACTCTCAAGGGACAATTATGTGGGCCCTGAACATCCATACAAATCTGTTTTGTACAGGTAGGTTTTTTTTCATATCAAGTAGGGAAACTAAGGGAATTCAAGTAGTCTAAAGGGAGATAAAGCTATTGGCTTGGGGAGGATGTAGGGTTGTAGAGGATGTAGTAGGAAATACAATGTAATAAAATCAAATATAAAGCTCACAGAAAAACAGACCTTGTTAGGTCTATTGCTTATAGGAACAACTAGTTCATTACAAATGCTGGCTTCTGCAAAATTGCTGTTTCATTTTGGACAATGTTATTAGTTACGACTATTTTCAATTTTCCCCTTGGGCAGGAAAGCCAAATGGAAACAAAACATTTTTTAATTTGGGTTAAATTTGCCTAAGTTAATGGAAAGTGTATTTCACATAAATGCTCCTCATTCTCCTCCGTGGAACTGATTTTATGGCCATGTTACCTGTCTCATGAACAGTCACTGCTGCTGAGATTTCCCCACATATTACACTGTTATAGCTAAGATAATTTAATTTTGGACCTACTCCAAACAAAAATTAAACATTTCTAAATGGAATTATGTTCAAAAAATTTTGTTCCAGGAAAGAGGTTCCATGCTTTGTCATTTCTTCCCAATTAGGATAAAACCATGAATCAAAATATTAGAATTTTATATGAGAGGAGAAATCCAATTTCTGAATTAGTCTAGCTGTGATTATATAGTTACTTAAAAATCACATCTTTGTATCTGCCTATTTATAATTTCATAACCTACATCATCCTCTTCAAATAAATTTCTTGATAACAATTAATGAATGACACCATCTTACAAGTGAGGAAATATCACGAAATGTGTTTCTGATGCAAACTCATTGAAATCTTTGAAATTCTCTTTGACTTCAGTGGCCTTTGGATCAGGTTCCTGGTGTGTTTATCTAGCTTGAAAATGTTCCCAAGGTTGTGCTGCCCTGAATGAGAAATAAAGTAATTCAATTCCAGATATTATGTAGCTTAGCAGAAGGGGAAAAAAAATTGAGGTCATAGTGTGGTTATGAATTTTTTGTTCTTTTTTGCTTCTTTTTCTCAGTGTGGAAGTAGGTAAAGCTTTCATCTCTTCTGGGCTAGCAGTTATGTGGATTAGATAATAATAAGAATTTCATTTAATCAGTTCAATGAATTTTGCCTCATTAGAAATTCATGCAAATTGTCAAGTTCTAAGTCCTCCCAAGATTGCCCTGTTTTTCTGAGAAGTGCATAGAAAGGTTTTATCCATAGACTGTTGGGTTCAGCTAATTACATTAAGAGCTAATACGATTTCCTTGTTTATGCTGTTTGTACAGGAAGATGATTGTCTAATCCCTTAAGCAGTACATTTAATTTTGGTTTCTATTTCAAGTCTTTAAATTGTGTTAACTACATCTAGTTCTCAAGGTAAACATAGTTTAAATCTTAAATGTTTACTTCAGAGTAGCTTCAAGGATGAAGCTGGTCTGGTTTCATTTCAGACAAAGAACATCATTTCATGCCCATTGGTTCTAAGCAGGAGGGCAATGGTGGAAGCAGGGGAGAGGGAACAAGAAAACTACTTTTCTAAAGCAAGTTCAGGACTTCATCTGCAAAATTGTTACACAATGGCTGGCTAAATTGTTCATTGCTACACTGCAGTCATTATCATTAATTATCTGTCTGTCACATATGTCTAATCTGGCCATCCATCTCTATCTAAGTATTTTAAATTTGCATTTGGAAGTACATAATGAAATTATACTTGGCCTAGCAAATCTGTGTACAATAATGACATTTCCTCTCTTTGGAAGTTATGTTTCTGTTGTATCTTTGAAATAAAATTGGAGGCAAAAAGAGTCTAAAAACTCTCGAGAAGCAGATAAAAAAAAGTTATTGCCTAAAATTGCATGCAGATAGCATTGTCAGGCTAGACCTCCTTTTGTTTTTCTAGTTTTTATTAAAAAATAAAAATTAAATAAAATCAGGGATGTTGACAATTGTCAGTATTGAAGCCCTGAAGCTTTGATAGGAGTTAAACACCTCTTTTTGTTCTCAACCTCTTGTATTTCACCATTGACCCTTATTCAGATTCTATGCATACATTATAAAGATTTGTGCTGCAATCCAGTAAAGTGTGGTGTCTCGAGGTATCATCACACAAGAGGCAGTAATACTCCGTTCTCTATGACATTTCCCATAGGTCCTCTATAGAAGAACTTTCAGGCGTGATCCATTATTTCTAGGCAACTCATGAAAGGTGACATTAAAAACAAGTTCTTATAATTTCTCCAGAAATCTACCTAATCCAGAAATCTGAATCTCCCCTGGAAAATTTGTAGAAAGAGTCTAAAAAAACCACCCTGAAACCCATTAGTTTCTACTGTTGCCTAAGCATGAGTCTCAAGTGCAGATATACCTACTACACACTAGATACTACCTCCAGATATTGATAATGGAGACATCTACACCTGAGCTAGCTGAAGTTGTACTTTTAGGACATGCTGTAAGGAGAGAGACATGTAAACACAAAGATTAGATTTTAGCTATCGAGCCTATCTTAGATGAGTTTGGTCAAATCACTTCCTGTATTTCCGTTTCTACAGAAGAGAACTGCTGACACCTCTTTTCTTTCCTTTTTCTTGCATGCCTATTTAGGTGATAGACTCTTCATATCGAAGACATATTCTAGGTTGGACATCAATCCTTTAACTTAGTTACACCTAGAATCATAGAATATGTGGAGTTAGAAGGGACCCATAAGGGTCATCGAGCCCATGATCTATCGAGTCCATCTATATACTCTTTCTTCATTATGGCTACAGGAAGCACCCTGAAGGTCGTACCACTGGTGGCTTAAATCAAGCTTTTCAGTCCTCTACAAATTATTAAATTCTCATGGGATAAGAGAGGGAATTCTCTTGTATTAATCAAGAGAAGATTCAAGTGAATAAATATGATGCTAATTTTTGAAGGAGAATGCGGAAGTTACCATGGGATTCCCATCAGAATCTGTGCTGGGACATCCACTGTTTAAAAATTTCATAAGTGATTGGGAAGAGTGAATAATGTTGGGGCAAAATTTGCTGACAATGAAAAATTTGGACAGACAAAACTAAGATAGCTAAAACTGGAGCAGAACAGGAGGAACTATAGAGTATCTCATGATACTGAGTGAGACGATAAAAGAGCCAGTGAAAGCCAAGAGAAAATAATGCACTTGGGAACACTAATTCTAGCTGTATATATTTAGTTGTGGGCTCAAGAGGAAGCTTCTGACGAATTGTCTTGGCTGTGGCAAATCTGAGTGCCTTAAGCCTGCCTCCAGCCAATCATATCCACGTCCTCATTTCTGTCAGCCTAAAACCCCCCTATGTTTTTTTGTTTAATGGTAGAGTTTTTTGACTTTTTTTAGCTTCCAATTATTTCATAGACCTGGGTCAGAGTACAGAAAGAAGAATAATTAAGGCAGCAAAACCAAGAAGAGGTAACTTCTAGTAGTGTGGAAAGGGGTCATGAAGGGAGTAACAAAATAGATTTGCTGAAATGAAAATTGTTCATATCTCAGCAAAAACATTATGGAGTACGTATTTCCCTGCAAACATCAGATTGGTGACAAAAACAATGGAGTCGTTATTAAGAAAACTGTGGAGAACTAAACAGAAAACCCTATTAAGCAACTGCATACATCTATGGTGCACCATCATCCTGACTCCTGAGAGGAGCTCTTCTCATTCTACACCAAAAAAGGGGCACACTGAAAAGGGCACAAAACAGAATGACAACTTAATCAGGAAAGTTAGACAGACAACCATGCAAGGAGACAGTAAAAAGCCTGGAAATTTTTAGCTTCTGAGGCAGACGACAGGGATCATGGGTATACAGTCAGTTCTCAAAAATCACATATTATGTAGACAGTGAAAAAGAGATGATGAGTTGCTGCTTTCCACAGTCTAAAAGCAGAGGACACACAGTATTATTATTGGGTGTCAGAGCTTATAAAACTCGGAACAGAGGAACATTTCCCAACAACACATAACTAAATTGTGGACCTTGTTGACACAGTATTTTGTAGATGGTCGAAGTATTGATGGATTAAAGTAGAAGTTAAATAAGATATAGCCTCACTGGCACCTGTTAAATTCTTTAATCAGGATATAACCTCTAATTCAGTGTTGTCAGAAACTAGAGGGGTATACCACAAATATTTTCAAAAGCATCCAGCATCATCTGCTGTTAGCAACCAAGAAAGAGACTGGCTGGGACTTTGCCTGACCTAATGCAGCTATTCTTATGTTGTGTTCTTTTTCTTATACCAGTACTGGAATTATCTTAGTCATTACTGCTCTATATTCACAGAACATTGAGCCCTATATCTGGGTCACAGTGGTAACACAGGTCATTCTTTATCCATATCATGTCATGTAAACAAAAGACACTGCATTATAATTATCAACATGTGTTTTATAGAATTGTCACTGTCACCATCATCAGAATGTGCCATGGACATTTTTCATCTGTTGAAAGAAAGAACGATATCTATATTTTATGTTTTAGCCAGTAAGGAGTTTTCATATTATCACTTTTTTCAGAGGGGGAAACAGAAATAAGAAAAAAAAAAATTTCTCATTAACTCAATTTTCTATCAGTAAAAACAGATGAAATTATTGCGAGCTAGTATTAAGAAATGTTATTCAGAGCTAGTTTAGATTGTTGCACCTTTGTTAATGATTTCCTGGCTAAGATAATGAATCACATCTTGATATTCTTACATCTTTTTCTTAAACAAACACAAAGCTGCAAGAAACTGGGATGATGCCAACCCACTCATCTCACTTGTAAGTCATTCTTCACCTGCCATTGAAAAAAAGTAGCTGTAGCAGACTTTTTTCTCTGCCAGACCTCTGAAGGAACTCAGCCTTACAGGTGCAAAATCTACTGGATGCAATCCTCTTCTCCAGTCAGTCCAAGAATGAATGAAAACCATATTAGTTTGATGGTTTTTAACCTGATCATTTCCATTACAGTAATGGACAGCAGAAAACAGAGTAAACAGAAATGTGTTCATCTTCACAGAGGATCAGGCTGCCAGAGCTCAGGCCCTGAGTTGTCCTGCTAGACTACAGAGGAGATAAAGGAGACCTTTGACTCATTCTTGCTAGTGATAGCTCACCAGCAAGGGAGAGATGACTTTCAAGCTCCCCCCTCTGCCTCTGATAATCTTATTATAAAATCAGAATTTTGATGAGACACTGTTTGTTGCAAAAAATAACATAAACAATTTATGTCTTTGTAATCTCTTCAGGACGCAGAGTAACACAGCTGAAATGCACTAGCCAATATTAAAAAGGCAGAATAATTGATGCAGTAATTCAGGAGGTTACCTGGGTGTATTACAGGTGTAATGTGTCTTATCAAGGACACTGCACATTTACCTTTATTTCCAAACTCTTTTGGACATGAGGCTAAAATAGAATATCTTAGACTGGTCTTGAAACTCAGACTAAACAGTTCAGTTGGGCTTTATCAACGCTTTTTTTTCATATTCTTTTTAAATGGGCAAAAAATTCCCCTCATTTACACTCGAGTATTGTCTTGTAACCTCTAGATACAGAATTTTCATTTGGTATTTAAATTACAAAAAATTGCATTGCATTTGTATGTAAATCATAAATTTGTAGCTGAAAAATATGGTGCCTAGTTTGCAAATTCAGCTCAATAAGTGTTTAAATTCAGGTTGTGCTTTAAGTTGACTGCTTTCTCCTTACTACCTACATCACTAGCATGAATATTGATGCAGAAAGGAAATTCCTTAGAACTACTTGAGCAATTGCTGGGTTTTTTCATCATTAAAATTATATCCAAAGATAGTTTTCATTATGAACAACTTCTGAAGACATTTTCTTTCACATAAAGATTGGTTTTGGGATGAAGGGAAGAAGAGGAATTGTTGTGAAGGTTTTGATTGAAACTAGAAATTTTTTAACTAAAAAGTTGATTTATTGGAAAAGCAATAATATGTTTTGTTAAAAAGACATTTTTCTTCAAAATCACTATGTTTTTATTGATCTGCTTCAGTGGTTATATACCATATTTCAATCCAGGGAAATGGACTCTATAACACATCATTACTTCAGGCATATGATATCTCTTCTGAACAGAGGAAACAGATTGATAAGGTTAGATCGTCACATTCCAATGATTAACAAAGCTTTTGGCAACCCTTCCTCAGTATCTGAAGGGCAAAATAAATAAATAAAAGAAAAATTAAGAGGCAGGCAGAATTCATGTCTGGATTGAAGATTGTTGATGAAAAAACACTTGTGCTTCATTTGAACACATTTTCCTTGCAGACTTGTCCCTCAGTGACAGTCCTGTCTTAGTGTAAAGATAGCAAGTTATAATTTTCAAGTGAAATTAGACTGGATATGTACTCTAAATTTTAGTATTTTGCACATGTGCTTAGACAAAATACATTATATGTGTCAACTTGAAAAAGCTGTAGACCTGTAATAGTCAAGAAGCTATCTATCCATCTGAATTGCTAACAAAAATTAAAATTCATCCAGTCATAGAAAATTGTTGGTGTCTCAACAGGTTGCACGAAAAATATAAGCCATTTAACCTTTATTTGCAGGAACATGTCTGTGATTTCAAAAGAACTCATTGCCACAGTAAGTAAGTACTACATACATGTTCCGATTATGGCCTCATGCTCAGGGTAAAATGTTGCCCAGAACCAAATACACTGATGCTCTTAGGGCTAAAAGGAGTTCTATAATCTGTGCAATAACAGCCCCCATGTCAGAATCAAGCCCGAGGGATTGACTGTGATTTAGCCATCCACAGACAGCAGCTTTTTGCAACACCAGGAAGAATTTCTCCACCAGGAAGAATTTCTTTTCTGCAGAAGTCAGCTGAAAAGGGTAAATTTACCCTTGTCAGACTTGATGTCTATCTGAAAGCCCAATTATTTGCAAATGCCTGTGTTTGCTGGTGGATGATGCTCAGGCAGAAAGGGTGATGGGGATGTGCACTCCACAGCTGTGACAAGCATCTCATCTCTGGCCTTGATCCTCAGGAGGCAGAATACCTGCATTGTCCCTCCCAATAAGGACACAGGAATGTACTTTTATTCTGGGCAGTGGCAAGGTCTAAAGTTTTCTCTCAAAGAAGTAAATGACCTGCTAAAGACAATGTTAACCTTAAAAGAAATTTTACTTGCCCTGTCAGGGCTCTGGTCTCTGTAACCTATTCACTCCCAGGAAGACCCATGACTGAACTCAGCAGATTAGTGCTTCTCTGACTAGAGAGATCATGACAGTGCCACGACCCTACTTAAGGGAAGAGCAACTGTATAAAAAGGGGATCAGTTAGCACAAATTCTGGCTCAGACCTGGGCTTGGCATGCAGGATAGATGTACCTTTTCCATAAAACTATTCAGGCAGCCTCTGGCCTCAATCCCACGTAAAACTGGATGAACACATTCTGAGACAAAGCTAAGATTCGGGTAATCAGGAGATCCAAATTCTCCAGATGCTCTCACAACTGCAAAGTTACCTATTGAACAGTGCTGGAGACTCAAGTCCTCTTTCTACTCACTGAGCATATCATGTGCAGACACCATTGCTATTAGCCTCTACTTGACACAGCATATTCAGGAACCAATTTTACTGAAACTATCTCAAAACAGTCATTTGTGTTTCAGAAGAGCATTAAAAGCCACACAGACTTTCAAAGGACCTTGTAGAAAACACTGTATTAAAAATACTGTTGGTAGATTCATAGTAGGCAACAGTCTCTATCCTAGAAGTCTAAATAAAGATGGGAATACATAGGTATATGCATATACACACATATATATGGATACATATACACACATAAATGTGTATGTAGGCGCACGCACAGGTGTACACACATTACTTCTGCTTCTCTCTCTTGCTTGAGAAACCAGTGAGCTGAGGGACCACAAGGTTTAACCTAATCCAAATCAGCAGAGACAGGTAAGGAATCATGCTATTCTCCTGAGTCAATGAACCATAAAATGATTCAGAGAGGTCGCTCCCCCAGGTACGCTCTGTCCCCAGGGAGCTGATACTAGACGGGCTGCAATTCCAAGCGAGACCTCACCATACATTTATCCAGCCTGCCTTCCTACCCCTTTGGGGATAGTCATCCCACACAGTCGCTTAAAAGCCTTCCCTAGCTGTCAGTTTTGTGCCCTGGATCACAGAGATCCAGGCATTTCTTTTCTTTTTCTAGTCACCACAGCAGATATTACGTTAAATCAGCATCAGCTGTAGAGTTCCATATTCTAGCACATCCTGGTGTGCCAATAGTTACAATCTGAGACCCCTGCCTCAGCATTTCTTTCAGTAAGATGAAATTATTCCTGACAAATAAATGCCTGCAGTAGCTGATGAAAAACGGATGGGTTTGCTTGACATAAACAGGGTTTTGGAGAAGGAACTTATTGACTGGTTTGCAGAATTTCTCTCCTGGTTGAGGATTCTGGGGTTCAGTGCATTAATGCCGAGTGCTTCACTCATCACCTTAGTAGTTTTCTTATTCCACTTTATTAATTTTCCCCTATCTCTCCTTCCTCCTCCTCTTTCCTCCTACCCCCAGTTTCTGCTATCAGAATGTCTGAGAGTCAAAATTCAGTTTTTTCTTCCATCTTTCAAGTCTTCAGGAGGCTGAGACCGACTCAATCAGAATATTTTCAAAATACACTGGTGCCGACAAGTCTCAACCAAATGTATTCCTCCCTGGCTGTGCTGCAAGTAACTTCTCTCCTCCCCCCATTTTGTGTGATTTTCATGAAAGTCATCAGCAGGAGCTATCCGAGAAGGTAATTTTCCAAATGGAATGAGGAAAATATTAGACAACAGGAGAGGAGCAAAGTAATGTTTCATGAATTCAGACTTCCCCTTCTGTCTGAAAATGACCCCCCCAAAATATACATACTAGAATCTTTACCATTTCCCTCCCCTTGTAAAGGCATCATGATGTTTGTTGATTTGCTCTGAATGCCAGTCAAATAAAGCATCATGTATTCTGCAGAGCTCAAATGGAAAAAAAACCCTCCTCCCCTAAAAAAAAACACCAGCAAAGACTAACATTAAGTGAGCTTAAATTCTTTGTTCTGTAATTGCTCTGACTTTATACTTTCCACAGGACATGTCATTATCACATACTGCCCATTGACAAACATGGTAGGAGCTGAATCCATGGGGAAAATGTCCCTTTTAGGAAGGGTAGTGCCCAGTTTTGTTATTTCCACACCTGCAGAGAACAGTTACAATTCTCTGTGTAGTGCCTTTTTTATGATATATATGACAAGAAAGAATGCTGATTTGGAGTAGTGCTTGCAGGCAGTCAATACTAGTGATGAAGCCTTTGAAAATCAGGTTCACTGCTTGTACCACTGAGCTACAGTCCATGGGGAAATTAATGGCCTTTCTACACTCTTAAATCTGAGTAAAACAGGGGTCCATTTCTGCCCACTGCAAACGAAAAAAGAGAAAAAATAAAACCCAGTCCACAAAAACATGATTTCTGTAGAAAAGGAGACTCATAAAAGGAAGAACCGTCCTGTGGTTTGAGCAGTAGCCTGGGTTTGTGAGACAAACACTAGCTCTCCAAACTGATCCTATGATCTTAGGTGACTGGGATTGTCAGGTGTATTTAGATACTTTATACCACTGTTTTAAGGACACCAAAGTATCTGGTGCCTCTGGACATGATCTTTCAGGTACGTTTACATTGTCAAATTAGAGTACTCTTGATTTAGCCCCAAGTCCTCTTCCGCTAAATGCTCACCATGCATAGGGATTAGATCAACTCTTTCAAAGACAGTACCCAAAGCACCATGTGGTTCTCATTCTACTCGCTGCTCAGAAGAGTTACAGCAGGGAGGCAATAACATCAAAAAGACTCTCCTACAGCAGATGCATGTTGAAGCTTCCCCAAGGCTTGCAGACATGCTTTGTCCCAACCAGAGCCATCCTTCAAGCAGTCCTCCTGCAAGAGTGCCTTCAAAAAAATTTGTCTTGCTAAAGCACCCATATACAAAAGTCACAAAGGTGAAGCTTGAGGTGAATGTACATCAAGGGGACACCGCCAGCGGACAGGCTGTATCTTTGTCAGGGAAAGCTTCCTACCAAACATACTTTAAATGCAGGTCTTGGATTGATCATATTCCCCAGCCTGCAGTATTTTACAGGCACTATGGGCTGGAAAAGGAAAGGCAGGAGATGTGTTTTGGTCAGGCATGAAAAATGAAGTGTTTTAAGGGTGTAAAGGAAGGAACATCTGCTAGAGTCCATGGGAAGGGTACGATGGTATTCGATTCCACTGAGGTAGTTTGTGGCAGGAAATGTCAGCATGGCTGTGCAGAGTGGCAAAGAAAGGCAGAAAGATGCCATAGACCATCAAAATGGGATAGCTCTTATACCACAGTAGCCCCATGACTTTGCAAGCACACCACCAAGGGCTCAGAAACAATGCCTTGGATGTGTTCCTTCATGTGAAAATGAATGCATTTTTAAGGGTGCCAAGATACACTCACAGAGGACGCATATATATACACAGATTGTTTCCTTATTTGAAAGGAGTGTGTAATTCTCGAGTGGTGCATTTTTTCAAGAGTTCTTTCTAAGTGGTAAAGGAGAAGAAGCTGTTACTGCATGATAAGGAAGCTTCTGAATGATAGTTTAAAGATAATCTTTTAAGATTTGGAGCAACCTCATATGCACACTTCTAAGTGACTTAACTACAAGTTTTAATTATTCCTATCTCTATCTTGCAAGTTTCCTCAAGAAGCCTTTCAAAAAAACCATACAGCTCATAGCTGAACTGGGACCTTGCAACTCATAAACTGTACTTCAATTTTGGTTGACTGGAAATAGGTCTAATCCTATTACTTGCCAACCTTCACTGGAATAATAGTACTGAACAAATAACCCCACAGGCAGTGTCACATTGCTTTTCCTGCCAATCTCAATTTTAACTTGATTGTTTCTTAACGCCATAGGCGATGTCAGGGAGACTCAGGACAATATGTTTCCAAGAGGCATGAGTTGAAGAAGAAAAGTCTGAACTATTACTCGTAATCCTAGTTTATATAACTGTAAATATTAGTCATAAACCATAGCCAGAGACGTGTGGGGAGATTTAATAAGATTCTTATTTCCCTACTCTAAGAAGTTAATGTGCAAGGTAGGGGAAAGACAGACAAGCAGACAGACAAAGACAAAAGAGAAAGATCACGAAATTTAAGTGTTGTCTAATGTTTTGGGTCTTTTTCACCTCTGTTCTTATTATCTGAATGAATAGATTGTGCCTGACATTTATCTTATGGTCTTGATTCTTTCTTGATCCTGAGAAACACTTAGCACACTTAAAAGGGCCACATGAACTGTTTGCCAAGCCAAAAGCAAAGACCAATAAGGCACTATAGCCAGAGGACAAAATATGGCAACTAAGACATTCTTTTTCCTACTCCTCTGAGTATTTCTCACTTGTAGTAATGAAATATATTGTACAATATATTTCAAAATATAGGAGGGAAAGTTTGGTTTAACACAAAAAACCTCACACAATCCTTTCCCTTCATGGGTCAGTAGTTGTTAATTCAGCTGCGAAGGAGCCTCAGTGAAACAGCTCCTTTTACTTCTTGAGTCCGGAATGAAAGAAGGAAGAAAAAAACCCCAGTCTTTTTTTTTATATTGCACATGCGAAAAAGGAAAACTTTGTGAACTACTCTTACATCCTGGACTCGATAGCAATCTCTGTATAACAGCATTGATACCTAGCTTGATACTTCCTAGGATTGTGTTTGATGTTTTAATGTGCAGCACCACTTTGCTAACAGTCATACTTGACTCTTGAATGTATTCATATCTTCCTTGTGTTGTTTCCAGCTGACAAACTCTATTTTTTTCCCATTCTTAGTTTCTAAACACATACATTTTATATGTATTTTTTAATACATTTCATATTCTTGATTCCAACCCAACATTAAGACTCTAGTCCTCAAATTCTTTCTGTAGGATAACCTGACCATCTGTGTTAACAATACTTTCCATCTTCATTTCATCAGCATATTGGCCTAAGAAATGGCAGTGTGTTAATACAAGGTTATTATTGAAAATATTAGGTACAATCAATTCCAAAATGTGTCCTTTATGAACTGTGTTAGTTACCTTTTCAAGCATCATATACCTCCTTTCAACTCTGCTTGTTATCTTCTAATCTCTTATTCCTCCATCATAATACCCCTTTTTTAATCTTCCTCTTTTCTTTTCCCTCTCTTTTTTTTTTTCCTCCTGTTTGGAACCTATAAAATGCTTTTTTTAAGACAAGAACACCTGTCTTTCCTAGACGGGAAGTTCCCTTATAAAATACAGTTATTGAATTAGTCTTGTGTGATCTACCTTTGGCAAACCCATATTTCACTTGATCCCATTTTTCAGCTACTTTGACATGTTGAATTACTCTTTCTACCAAAGTGTTTTAAACATCTGAAGGCTACAAAGAACTGACAAATGAGCCTGCATCATCATTTTCCACTTCTTAAATAAATATGCACTATTTGTTCTTCTCCAGTCTTACACTACCACTTCCTAACACAACAGACTAATGAAAATAACTTTCTATAAATTAAAATTCCTTGGAAAAACTAGTCTCATTTATGGCCACTTCCGTGTGGAATGATACAGTGATGTTTTCCTGTTTTGAACCCAATCAAATGGGACTTATCCCAAGAAAGAATGATCAAACCTATCAACACAAGAAACTGCATCTAAATTACTGAATTTTCATATCTTGTTTTTAACTGATTGATTAGACAGTTGAAATAAATCTTCGTTAAAGTACTAGAGAGCTTGAGGGTTTATTAGATTAATCTGAGAAAAAGAGCAAGTACGATGTGCACTATGCAATGTCTTTCAACCTCATTGCCTGCCTATTAGGCTGCAAGAAAAGAATATTTAAGTGTCTGTTTATTAACTGATTGTCAAAGAGGCCTGATTATTTCAAGGAGATAGATTTGCACAAGAAAGAGTAAGATGAACTGAAGGGTAACAAAATGATTGATTCATTTCCTTTGGGGGAGGGGAGGGAATAAAATAAAATAATGAAACATAAATGTGTCAGGTCCATTTATACAGGACTGATATTTAATGTAGCTCCTTTTGAAGTTGAAATTAAATTTTCTTAAGAGGTATTACTAAAAGGGAGATGGGATGTAACCTTCCATCAAGATACCATTATTTTAATACTTCTTAAAAAAAAAAAAAAAAGAACTTTTCCTGAAACATGCTAGTAAATTGATTTATGCAGATCTAAGCAGTAATTATGAAATGTGCTTATCTAGACACCTCTGTTTCTATTGATCCTACACTTTATTCTGATGCAAAGCTCGTAATTCATAGCATTCTTGATATTTAGAATTGTTGGAATTATTTATAACTTGCAGTCCAAGGGCACTGCTAAGCAAATGGAATTTGATACTGATTTGCAATGCACCAAATTGTCTGTTTTCAGGCCCTGAAAACAGCACTCTGCTTTGCAACCGACGAATGGAGAATGCAACACCACCGTGGAAAAACAAGACCAGAGTGGGAAAGGGAGGTGCCAGTCTTTCCAAGGGTTTCAGATCAGTAAAATGGATAAAGCCAAGAGATTAAGAAACTTCTAGAACTATTGTGATAGACAAAACAAGTGTTTTGATAGCTGCTAGGAAAAGAACCTTGATTACATCTGTCCTAATGCTCATCTGCTAGTGACAGTTACCTCTTTCAACAACCTGTAATATTTTAATTTCTTCAGAGATTTTCTATGAGCCAAACCATCTGTTGAAGTTGTAACTGCTACTGCAACTAGAAATTGCTGGGGGAAAATAGCCATTCCTTCTCTGAGCAGCGAGGACTGAATTGAAGGCTTCCAGTCCTTACCACAATACTTGCTCCAAAAGTACCTTCTCATGGGGTCATTACAGGGGAAGATGCTGTGTGTCAGTCCTGAGAGCTCTTTCTTACTGCTCTGCTGTCACCTGAAACCCACACAGGAGGCTGTGCAGAGGCAGCTTCCCCTGTGTGGGTTTGCTGGGAGGGAGGAGTATAGTGACAGGGGAAAGAAAACAGACAAAAAGTGAGAGGGCAAGTGATGTAGTGAACAGCTGATATCGCTCCAACCACAGCCCTGCCTGGGGCTATGTGAAACAGGGGTGAACTGTCGCAGCATTTGGCTGTTCCTTGTGGTGCTACTGGGATTTGACTGTTCCTACATGTGCTTTTCATGGGGATAAACCTGCTTTCCCAGTATTGACTTCAGGAGCTAATTGGCATTTCTTTATCCTTTCACCCCATAAGGGACAAATCTTACCATAGACTCTTTGGGCACCTTTTATATCTGCAGGAAGTTCATGTGCCATGACAATTTGAAGGGAGAGTGGGATTTATACTAAACACATTGCTCCCTTACCAGATAGCAGTGACAGCAGATCTAGTCCACAGGAGGAACCTTCCCAGAGACACAGCTATGGCAACACAACCTGACAGCCATCAGAGTCATTATCATTTATCATTATGGTACCAGCTAATAACTTCAAGTATATCTCAGAAGACCCTTTAATGGCAGATTTCTAGTCCCACAGCAGAAAGCAAGCTGGTCTAAATTACCATGGAGATTATACTTGGAAATTCCTGGTCCACATCTAAACACAGTGATGCATAAAACAAGTTTTTTATTTTCCTGCCATTATTACCCCTTTGAATGCTACACTGGATTAGGATGAGGACATTTTTTCTCATCCAGATGGGCCTCTCAAATGTCTTTGGTAGACCTTCCATTAATATGGATCTTGGTGTTATCCAGAATAAAATGATCATCTGCCACAGGCTCTGTGAAACAAAATTGCAAGCCACAGACGACCCAGAGGCTGTAAATTACCCACCTCTCAATTAAGTAGAACAAAACAGGGCATATCCAGGGAACTGTCAGAAACACATGATGCCACAATGAGCTACAGTGCTCTCTCTGTAACCAAACACAGCACAAGGATATTCTAAAACAATTCCATAAAGAAGTGCATGAACAGGAGCACAACTAATTATAACTACTAAACAGATTCATAGCATTTTTAAAAATCCAATAGAACTTCTTAAACCGAAGCCAAATGACATCGCTATTGGCACTGATCTTCACATTTGAAGATTACGTTAGACCTTAATAGAATTAGGAAATTGCAACTGCTCAGCAAAAAACAAAAGGAATGAAGCCCACTAATAGGCATAAATCCCAAGAGTCACTCGCATTTCTGTTCAGTGTGTTGTCACACACTCCATCCAAACAGGTGTTGTGCATGGCATCTACAACAGGAATTTAAATTCTAAATAGTCAAAATTACCTTTATTTAAATTCAGTTATTCTTTGTTGGAAAGAACTGACCATCAACATCAGAATTTTCCTTAGATGTGACTACGTAGCTGAAATTTTATTTAGGAAAAAATTTGGAACAAAAGGGATTATACCGTTCTTTGTCTCCTAATGACTTCTTATTTCTAACTCTATTTTCAGAAAACAGACATTCAAACAAAGAGAACAAAAGAAACAAAATAGGTTTAAATAATTCTAAAAACTTAAACTGAGACTGCCTTTCACTTTCAATCTCCTGGGGCTTTCAGATTAATTTTACAGAATAATTCAATACTACACTGACTTTATCACTGAAATTGTTTTGTGGAGCTCCTGCTTCTTACAGTGACCAGTTATTTCTGATCCTGTGTTTGATCTGCCTGTTTTGCAAGCCTCAATGTACAAACCTACTCTTACCCAATGCTAATCCCAAAATAATAGACTCACCCACCCAAATTAATACACCCAGGGCTGACTAACTCAAGCTCAGCACTGGAGAGGGTACCCAGACATTGACCTGGAACACGGCTTGCACCCAGAAGGGGTGGAACAAGACAGTCTTGGGCTGTGAAAAGCCTATATCTTACCATTAATATATTTTGTGACTCTGTCTCTATCCCTTATTTCTAATCAGATGTCAAAGCAGAATGCTTTTCTCCTGAATTTAGGTGCAGTCTGTATTTGTCACATCTTTAGCCAAACAGGACTTCATCCTATAAGACACAAGGAAGTTGGAAGTGAGAATACAACTAATAGGCATCAGGCCCTGACCTCAGTGACCAAGAGACTCAGGGTGTTGGTTGGGCAAGAAACATTGGCTATATTAGTAAGTTATTGTATGAGGATTAATTTACCTTTCCAAAATCACCTTTTTTTTTCCCCCCCTATCCTTCTCTCCCTTCCAAAGACACCATAACAGGAGTCTTTGGAACTTGGTGATCAACTTAAATGAACTCATGTTCCCTCAACAACTTAACCAGAAACATGCTCTCAACTTCGAATAACACTTCTTTCATTTTGTTTCAGAGATTCTGACTCATTTCTTCTCCAGATACAACTTTTCTGTAGTGCTTCTGTTCCTGGTCACAGTGTTTGCGAATTCCTGGAAAATGAAATGGACAGTGAGTTCTTCTCTGACATCGATCCAGTCAGCTGTGCTACCAGCTGTCCTTGCTTATTTGGGCTTTTTGTTGGGGGCGGGGGGATGTTTTTGAGCAATGTGGTTCTACAAAAGCTCACCCAGGAACATAGCAATGAGAAGATTCACTCTGATAGCAAGGAAGCAAATTAAAGGGTGAGTACTGCAGACTGAGCCAGAGGCTGGGAAAGTTGATGAGAACTGCTCTTCCATTGCCTCCTGCTTCCTGCATTTTGTATTAGGTTATTAATGATCTTCAGTTGATGTTGGCTGAATGGTAAAATAAAATATCCACTGAGCCAACCTGCACAGAACTGATTATTTTAACAGATTCTGTACCTTATGTGTCATGGAGAATCAGCAAAGAAAGAAAGGAAGTCTCTAACTTAGTGAAAGGAAAACCCTAACTTAACAGAGTGCAGGAAACCCCTCTCACAAGGACAGCCGTAAACAGGCTTGAGGTTGCAGATCTCTGGCCAGTGTGGCCCTACAAGCTTTGACAAAACACTCCAAAGAAGTGTTTTGCATGACGTCATCTAAGGAGAGGGAAACTCCTCATAGAGCTTAGAAAGTTTTCTTTAGAGCTCAGCCCTTAAGACAATTAGATCTCAGCCCACCCCCCCCCAACCCCCCACCCCAGAGGGGGCTGCTGCCAAGAAAAGCTTGATTTGCTGTCTATCATCAGCTTCCTATATTGTCTTGGAAACTGTTCTTTTCAGGCTAACTCATTATTTTACAATATACCCTGAGGTGACATACATCTACTGTGAGAGCAACTAGGGAAGGTTATTGTGACTGAAGAATTATAGAATCATAGAATCATTAAGGTTGGAAGAGACCTCCAAGATCATCAAGTCCAACCGTCAACCCAACACCACCATGCCTACTAAACCATGTCCCTAAGCGCCTCATCTACACGTCTTTTCAATACTTCCAGGGATGGTGACTCAACCACTTCCATGGGCAGCCTGGTCCAACGTTTAACCACTCTTTCAGTAAAGAAATTTTTCCTCACATCCAATCTAAACCTCCCCTGGCGCAACTTGAGGCCATTTCCTCTTGTCCTATCGCTTGTTACTTGGGAGAAGAGACCAACACCCACCTCACTACAGCCTCCTTTCAGGTAGTTGT
>NW_008825155.1:1976079-1979506 GCF_000699105.1 Pygoscelis adeliae | reverse complement strand
AGAGCTGCCGCTCGTCAGGGGCTCCCTCCTCCGGCTCTTGGTGGGGGGCTGGGGCACCCTCGCACTCCCTGCGCCTTTGCTTTTTTGCGGGTTTTGCCGCGGTTTTGCGGTACCGAATACTAAGAGATTTGGTACAGAGTTTTGGTGAAGTATCTTTCTGAGTTTTGGGATAAATTGCTTGTTTTTCAGGGGCAGAATCAGATTGGTTTTAGACTGTCATTCTTCCTATTTAATTTCTTTGGCCAGAGGGGAATGGCCAGCTTCGAGGGATCTATTTCAATTTGGCCATTACAACCTGGGTACTGAATAGCCACCAACATAGTTGTGTATAAGGACATGTCCACCTTTATCTTTCCTTATCTTCTAAGGACATTCCATCTGGTAAAAAGAAATGGACCTGAACAGGAATACCAGCACCTTGACATTTTTGGAGGTTGGGATCTCAAACCAAATTTTGCTGCTCTTTCCACATCCTGTCTGTCTCCACGTTGTGTGGAAGTTATAAGACCATTGTCCTTTAAGCAAGGCTGTATTGAACTCACATACGTAACGCTAAACTACTATGGCTGCTGGGAACTAAAACAAACTTGTTTCTCAGTGTTAATAACAGCCACAGCACAATGAGCATGCTTGTACATAATGGCGTTCTCAGAGTACACCAGACACCTATCACAGATGTAGATGTAATCTAGAATTAGGGAAAAATCAAATAAAACAACAAATGACACCTGGAAAAAAAAATAAAAAATGCACCGCTACCAGGCAGAAACACAGCATTTGATTTCAAAGGTAGTCTAAAGTAGAGAAGCGCCAAGAAGTCTTCCAGAGTACTCTGAGGGGACATTCCCATATATATAGGAAATATATTCCCATATATTTCAAAAGCTATCGGTGCACAAAGTGATGAAACTGAGATTTGCCTTCTGCTTGGGTTCCAGTATTCAGAAGCAAATGAATCCTGATTTAGTTCCTTGTTCTGCGCATGGTGTCTTCCATCCCTATGTCTTCTTTCTCTCTCCTCTCCTTTTGTGTCTTCTGCCTCCTGTCTATTTCTATTGTTGTTCTTGCTTTCGGTCTCTCCCTCCTAGTGATACCTGTGCTGTAAATAGTACCTGGAAAATCACATCTAAACAGCTTCTTAATACCCCAGGAGATATGGAAAGGAATGCTTTCAGTGTAGGCAAACTGTTTTTGCCATCTCTATAGTAGGCAGAAATACAAACAATCCTTCTTGTAGAATATGCAACATGACTTGCTAAATATGTGTTTGATTCACACTTAATTAAAATATGCATGCATAACAATAAGGGAATCCTATGTTCTACAGTCTATATTTACATGTTTTAAATTAATTTAATCCAACCATATTTTATTATTATTAAAAGGTTGTGGGCTTTTTCTGTTTTTTAGCTGGCTGGCTGGATTTTTTTGTTGTCTGGTAAAGGGTTTACAGCAAAAACCCTCTGACAGCATTTAAGCTAAAGTTAATCTGTGAGAAAGATCTCAGAAAATAAATGTTAGTCTGGAAAACACAAGTATTCATATGGACTTTGTCTGAAAATCCCCTTAGTCTAGTCAGGGAGCAAAAATTAGACTATTTTACCAGGTGTGGTGTTAGATTTAGAACAAAAAGTTGTTGGACAATGTTATTGGCTGAGTAGAATGACTAAATTAATAAAACCTGTTTGAGGCATTTGTCAGGCTGTGAGATTTTCCAGTAAGCCAGAAAGAAAGGTGGTGTACAAGCTATTTGTTACAAGTTTTTTATTCAGCTTTATAGTAGCCTGGCATTTAGTGTTATCTTGACACACAATGCCCTTTGTGACAAGGTAATTTAGTACTAAACTCATCCCCACAGTGAGTTTGCCCAGCATCCAAAAATTTATTCTACATTACTTTATTAGGGAAGGGTCTTTGTCTTTCTTAGCATGCTGAGAGCACCACGGATACCTCTACTGCTCCTGCATCCTAATGTTAAACAACAGTGTTTACTCAGGATAAGGTCAATGCATAGAGACCATTCCAGAAATGTTTACCTTCTTCTCCCCTGACCTGAAACCGGTGCATTTTCTTGCAGATACCGTGTCACCAAATGTCAGCCTGTTCAAGCTAACGCAGCACACTCCGATTTCCCTATTAGTCACTTGCTGAAGGAGTTCATTAAGGAGTCACTTAAAAAACTGCCCCTTATCAGGCTCCTGATGGTGTGAATTCACTGGGAATGAGCAGATTTGATTAATTTAGGCCCAGAGATATTTCCTAAAGCCTTCTAGCTGCCTTTTAGCAATTTTGCCTGAATGCTGTCTGCTGCAGAGCTTCTCCTCTAGATACCTTATTTTTCTCCTTTTCTAATTTAAATTATAAGCTTGGCATTGGTAACTGAAGTATAATTAATCTAAACTAGGTAGATGATTTAAGCTAGATTCACTGTGGGACATGGATCCAATTCTAGAGGGAAGTAAGAAAACACTGAAAATGGAAAAACACACATGTAAATATACACGTGGGAAATTTCCAGGAAACCAGTCTGGTTTTTGACTAGCACTAAACTGGCTCTTAAAACATGAGGAAGAAACCCTGTTTATTCAGACAACTTGATTTCTGTGGCCGTAAGGCATATAAGAAGGGGACAATATAAGAGACAATGTGTGCATTGTGCTTGTGACACCTGTTGCAGTGGGGGATTTCACTTCAGGACTATGCTGTGTCTCTCCATAGATCCCATTCTCTCTATAGAGCGAGACCAATTTGCATTGTGTGAGCATCTCCCCTTTCTATTTTGTTCAGGACTTTCCTCCCTCAAACAGCCCGTGCCAGCATATGCTCCATTGTAAACAAATCGCTAGCTCCAGTTTATCCCTATCTTACAGAAATTGAAATTACCTCAGCTTTCTTTAAGATGTAAGTTCAGCCATACCCCTGGCTTTGGATATTTTATTGCTGTATATGGTTTCCCCTTATTCCCAGTATGTTCTGCATGCCTTTCCCTGCAACTCATGTATGGTTATTTTGCCTGTCTCTTCACTCAGGAATGTTTCTTTTTCAGGCAGAGCAACAGTTTCCCCCCTATCTCTGCATCTCTTTGACACATAGGGCTCCCCAGACTGTTCTCTCTCTCCCATTCTGGTTGTCTCATGTGAGAAGACTGGCAGCTTTACTAATTCAGCTAAGATGCTCCTTCAATCTGTCTGATATATTCATTTTTAACATTAAGCTTTATGTGAATAGAAGGGAGAAACATCACCAGATCCCCAGCGACAGTGTTCACCAGGCAGTACAGCTTTATCCTGTTATCCGTCATGAGGAAAAAAAATCCATTGTTCTTTTGTAATGTTAAATAAGACTGTTTGAAAGCACTGTAATAAAAGAAAGAGGAAAATAAAGCAAAGAGTAATGAGAGAAGCAATAAACAGCTTTCCAGGGAAAG
>NW_008825155.1:1964444-1976049 GCF_000699105.1 Pygoscelis adeliae | reverse complement strand
GGGGGGGGAGAGGAAAAAAAAAAGAAAAAAGGGAAAGAAAAGTTGATGAAGCAGAGATGGAATCAAGGCTGCTCCAGATGCCAGGCATGCTACAAGAGAAGAGGGCTCCAATAACATGCAGACTGCTTGAAAGGGCAGAAAGTTATGCTTAAGCTAAAGTACTCTTCAGCTAGAGGAAAAGAGAAGGAAGATATTAATTAACTAACAGTAACTGAGGCTAACTTAGAAGGTAGTTTGCCCATCATGTATTTACAGGAAGCAGATAAGAAGAGAGGCCAGAAGACAGTAAAAATTCAAGATCATTTTTGTTAACTCGCAGTCATGCATGTCATCAAGGTCTTCAAAAAATAACCTTAAACTATCTGGGGGACTCACTAAATGAATCTCCAGCAATTAGCTTGAGAGACCATGGAGGGCAGAGGAGATCTCAAGAGTGATTAAGGGCAACTGAATAACTTTTTCGGGGAAAAGAGTTACAAACTGTTCATGTTATCTTTGATAGAATCTGGAAAATCCGGAAAGATTTTTCAACAAAATATTACACAGTCTGTTTGCAAGTACCTGGAAGATAATAAAATAAACCCCATTGCCCTAATGGTTCTATCAAAACTGGACCATATCAAACCAGTCTAATTTCCTTGTTTGTCAGGAATATTCTTGTTAGTGAAAAAGTAGCAGGCAGTATATTTAATACACATGGACCTTAACGAAGTTTCTTTTTCTCGGTCTCATATGACATTCTCATCAGGGACCTAAGGAAATACGGTCAGGTTAAAATTATAGAGAGACAGATGCACAAAGAGTTAAAAAATACTTCTCAGAAAACAGTTATGACAGGTTTGCAAACAAAACAGAAGGTGATCTTCCCACCAGTTCCAGCTGACACTCTTCTAAATGCCTTGAACAGAGGATAGACCGAACTTTCATGGATGCCTCCAGGCTCAGGAAGACTGAAATCCAAAATGACTTCAACCACTGGGCAAACTAAGCTGAAATTAGTATAATGAAATGCAGCAAAGTCCCCTTTGTTGCAAAAAGGGTTGGTAGCTGAGCTACTAGATGCTAAATCAGCCGCTGCAGTTTTGGTTCCAAGTTGTGTGCACAGCTGTGTGCACCCACACTCAAGTGAAGGTAACACTCATTGGCTTGGTCCTGGCCACTGCTAAAACTTCTGGCGTGGAGACTGCTGTAGGCACTACCCCTTGACGGTAGGTCTCACAGCTAAGACATATACCCCCATTGCAATACCATGTTTCTCTTCACTATCCAAACTTCCTGCATATCTCTGTAGCTTCCCTATCCCATGCTAGCCTCTGTGATTTTGAAAGTTAGCATCAGTTCTTGGTTTCTTACTTTTACTTTTGAGCATCTTCACTTTAATTTAATCCTATTACGGAGATGCTGGAGCAATGGACCTCTTCTAGCGAACTCATTATCCTAAGGTGCTTCTGCTTGAAATTGGTGCTTATGTGAGAAGAAGGATGCAGAACAGATGACTCCAGCCATACCTTCCACCTACACTGAGGCTGTCATGGTTTAACCCCAGTCAGCAACCAACCACCACACATCCGCTTGCTCACCCTCCCCCCCAGTGGGATGAGGGAGAGAATTGGAAAACAAAAGTAAGAAAACTCATGGGTTGATACAAGAACAGTTTAATAATTGAATAATAATAATAATAAAAAAAAATTGTAATGAAAAGGAAAACAACAAAAAAGAGGGAGAGGAACAAAACCCAGGAAAAACAAGCGATGCAACCGCTCACCACCCACTGACTGATGCCCAGCCAGTCCCCAAGCAGCAATCACTGCTCCCCAGCCAACTCCCCCCAGTTTATATTCTGAGCATGACGTCACATGGTATGGAATATCCCTTTGACCAGTTTGGGTCAGCTGTCCTGGCTATGCTCCCCCCAGCTTCTCGTGCACCTCCTCACTGGCAGAGCATAGGAAGCTGAAAAGTCCTTGACTTAGTATAAGCACTGCTTAGCAACAACTAAAACATCGGTGTGTTACCAACATTATTCTCATGGTAAATCCAAAACACAGCACTACACCAGCTACTAGGAGGAAAATTAACTCTATCCCAGCTGGAACCAGGACAGAAGCATACCAGGATATCTCCATTTTTAAACCAGAATTTATAAATAGTTTCTAGTGAGGTGCACAAACAAACTAGATGCTACAGTATTTCAGTCAAATTGAAGCGATCAAACTGAAGTAGAACAATTTCTGAGTTTAAAATCTGAAAAGCCATTTTGATTCAGTATTATCTTTCTATATTTTCCAATGAAAAGTCCAAATCCTAAAGTTTTTCCTTATTGTTTAATCTGTCTATATTCAGCTCCAGCTGAAGCCAACAAGAATTTAGCTCTTCAAAGAATAAGTATAGATTATATCCCTGTTAAGAAAGATTATATAAAATACACCATGGCTGTATGATGTGCTAAATATGACAGTTCAATAGCATAGCACACACAGAGAAGATTATTTCTTTTTTAATTATGCAAAAAGGAGAAAATTAGCATCCAATTGCTTTGCCAGCTTCCTTAGATTCCAATTAGATCTGCTATGCTAACAAGAAACTTGTACTAAGAACATTTCTCCTTTTTAGCATGCACAATGTGACTTCACATCAAAAAGCAGCAGGATCTGGCAGTCAGCAGCACATTCCTACAGGGAAATATCACACATAGTTGTTTTTTATGGTGAAACGCAGGCTGGAGGGACTCAATTGTCATACCAGTTGTTATCACCTATAATTACTTTTAAAGATTCATGTCCTGTAAAGATCCAAGCCACTCTTCTTATCTCTTTCCAGTGATTGATCTGAAACATCTGTCATCAACACCCGCATGGCTAAGAGAGTTATTTTGCTCAGGAATGATACGGAGAGCAGACATTGTCATTGAGCAACAGTATGTTATGCATGCAAAAATCAAAAATGTCACACAGCAGTCTCCAGCTGAAGATTTAATGGCATCTAAATTGAAGCCAGTAGCATTTTGTTTTGCAAGGTGGCAATGTAAACATGTTTGTTTACAAGCCTGCTGCTCTGCAGGTCTGATGTGGCAAAGCATCAGCAGAGGATGACAAAGATGCCTCCAGCCCCTGCCAAATCACTCCTGGTCTGATAGAGAAGGACAGATTCAGAACCTGTCCCTGTTTTACTAGTTTAGATAATCTGTTAATTACTCTTCCTGCTTATTACTTCAGAGTCCAAGCTCAAGAAGTTTGATTGCATGAAGAAACCTCCCATTGACCTTGAAGCATTTGTAGGACAAGCTTTTGAACAGACCCAGAAGCCATTAACCTATATGTATTGAACTTCTTACTTTGCTTTAATGAACAAAGCATGGCAAGGTATTTGTAATGTGTAATTAGTAAAGACAAGCTGGCTTCTCCAGATTAAATAATAACTGAAGGCCAGATCACAAACTGAACTCATTAAAGCTATTTGGATTTGCATTACCTCAGAAGCTAGCTCTGGTACAAATTTTGGCTTCAGATTCAAACCAGGCTGACACAGCTTAGGGGAAATTGGCATTTGTTTCATTATTTCCCCATTCACCATTTCACATTATGGAGAGAACAGGACAGAAAAATCTGGAGTTGATTGTTTCTGGCCTGGCTGAAAGGCTGGACCAGGGAAGCTTTGCCTCACACATGATTCACTATGCGGTTTCCAATGGACAGGTATGAATTACCTGTGTGTAACCAATGTTACACAGAGCTAGTCAGACATTGCTAATTATTTGCTGCTGAGAATCAAGATCATTTTTTAAAATTGATTGATAAAAAAAGATAAAACAACAAAATAAACTCCAGAAATGTGCCATTTTTGGACATACGTGTTTGTTAGTGTGTATATGCTCATGTGCATGTATTTGAAATTTTCTTTCAGAAAGCAAGAAATCATGAAATGATGAATGGGAAAGTTTCTTTCTGGTTCTACTTTCTTCCTGTTAGTGTGTAGGGAAAAACAAAAGAAAACAAACCCACAAAAAGTTAGAAGACATAGGTTAAAAGTGGAAATACTTTATTTTATTTTATTTTGGGGGGTGGTTGGAAAGTATTGGTTTTACTGGGGGAAAAAGGAAAGAAAGGAAAAAGGAAAGAATCAACCGACTTCCCTGGCACTGTTTCTCTCTCCCCTTCTCCACTTTTAATATATTGAGTACCTTTCTTCAGAATTCTACACATCTGAAGACATAGGGAAATATTAGCTTTGATCTTTGGGGATCCTTATAGGAGCCCTGAATGACAGGCAACAGCCACACTGAAATGTACACTTGCTTTATCCATCACCCACCCTAGACTGCTGGAAGCAAAGAAATCCAGTTCATATAAAAATTATGTAAATGAACACTATAAGACATTTTCCATCAAAGTTAAAATATTGAGAAAATGTAGGACTTTAAAGTAAGGAGCTCTTACATAATTGCTACACTAAGAAAAGTATACATTCCATATATGAATTGCAATATTGTGTATTAAAAAGAAAGTAAATATCAACAAAACAGACTTCTGAAACATACATGTTTTTATCAAAATTCAAGGAGTCTTGCTGCAGCAGTGTTTCCATTTTAAACAAGTCTTCCCCAAAGCCCTGCCCGAAATGTGTGACATCCCTCCAAGTGCCCAGCTTGCCCTGCCATTCCAGATCATTAGCACAATCCCCACTGATGCACCGTATGGCGAACGGCTCCACTCCAAGCCATGAGCAATACCAAGCTGTTAATGATGCCCTCAGCCCAAAACATGTATTATAATGAATGCAGTGTAAACTTTCAGTTCTCAGCACGCAGACAGCACTGGCAAACAAACACTCAAGGTTGTGTTTTGCTGCTGCACCCCAGAGAGGCACATACACATTCACTCATACATATTCAAAGACTAACCCATGTGGAAGTGGGAATATGTTTTGGTTTATTCTGCAAACTCAAAGTGGTTGCGGAAAGCCACCTGAAGAGGTCAGAGTAGCTTAGGAGAGAGACTACAAACAGGTCTGACAACATGGAGTGGGAGAACTCTTTTTTTTTGCTGTATTCTGGTTTTGATGTTTTAATATTTAATATTATTTTAAGGGAGCTTGAAATGCGAGGGCAGCCTTTTGTAAGTAGTTTTAGGCCACTGAGTCATCTCAGTTCCCTACTGCTAGGTCAAATGGTGTGGAAACCCTGTAGCAGCACAAACTTCCAGCATGTTAAGCAAGAGCAATATAAGCACATCCTTTCTTCTCCCCTACTCACTCTCTTTTTTTAATTTTATTCTTTTATTTCAATTTCAACTATGAATGGACCACAGATCAACAGCCAGCAGTTAAACACCTAATGAAGGAACACACAGACAGATCAAATGAACTATTAATGGACATATACACAGAGGGTTGGCCTCTGAAAACTTGAGGTCAGCTTTCCACGTTATGAAATCCCACTGTTGAGGCCAGATATTCAAACACGTATTGAAGCAACCAGTTACACAGCAAGTTTTCAAAAGCGATCATCACCCAAAAGGGACAGAAAAAGAACAACTGCAAATTCACTTCACTGTGCATTTCACCCCGTGGGCAAGAAAAACATGGACTAGATAGGCACCAAAACACACTGTTTACTCCTCTTAACTGAACTGGAGGGTTTATAGGCTGGGTGCACGGAGAAGACTCTAGTCCTATCTATGGATCTGAGCCTTCGTTTCCTCATCTTCACCACTTTTTTCCCCACTTCTAGCAAGGGTCAGTCCAGAAGTAACACTGTCCATTCCCTTCAGTGCCCCTTCAGGGCATTGCTGGGCAGGCTGAAAGGATGTTGGGAGGGCTGAAAGCAGCAGTTCTGTGATGCCAGGAGTGAGCTGCAGAACAGAGTCCGCATGGGACCTGCCCATGCACAAATAAGGAGACAATCAAAAAGTAGATATTACCGTTCTCCACCGTCTTTCCCATGTCTGCTGTAAATATGAGGGAACAATCCTTCCTCCATAGCAATGATCATGAACAATTTATTGCAGCAAAGGGAACCTGGCTTTGTATTCCTCATTGCCACATTCTCCTGCAGCCCAGAGGAACAAATAATTCTGAGGATTAAAATGATCACAAAGCTGCTATTCCTTCAAAGCAAAACAAGCCCAGTAAAACGGATGCATCTTGTGGTATCTGAGCTGTTGTGCCCTACAGCCAGAAGTCTCGGTTAAAGTCATCTGTATGAAAATAATGCAGATGTCTCTTTTTCCCTTTCACTGATACTGAGATATGAGGTGCACATGAGAAGACAGAACTTCAGAGGAGTCAGATTGCTTATGGGCAGTGTTGAGTGCTTTTAAAACAGGAGATTAGGGGACTTCTTATCAACTGTTGAAAGCAACTCAGGAAGCAAAGGCAGTCAAAGGAGTTTATCCTCCAAGCAGGCAAAAGCAAATGAAAAGCAGTTTCCAGACAAGATGAGCATGTAGATGGGTCCTGTCCTCCCTGACTGAGCTGAGCAGGAGAAGGAAAAAAGCTATTTTATTTGTATCAAGCATTTTTTTTTCCTCGGATGTTGCCAAAATACACGTCTGCTCTCTTCAATAGGAAGAATATCAGTAACTGTTTGGTTTTTATCATTTTCCTGTTTCTCATGGCATAATCCCCAGGGATCACGATGTTTTTCAGGATGCAGACCCACAGAAAAACATTTTTAGTGGCATACCTTGAACAGACACAAAGACTGGTTTTTCCTGGCTCCTTCAAACAACACTGTCACATTGACTTTGTTCATCAGGCACAATAGAAATCCCATGTTTTATGGCTGTATCCACACTAACCAAAACTGACATACAAGAGAAGCTGCTCTCCAGTTGTGAAATTATCATATGCAGCTTGATAAGAAAGCTTTGTTTCCAAAAGCATGTGATGCTAGTAGGGAACAGTGCTTGTCTTTGCCAATAAATGTTTTGTTAAACAAAATACAGTGGGAAGCTTCTGGTGAGACAGCGTGCTAATAGTCCTCTTAAGACTGTTTTACTTTTTAAGGCTTTTCCTTAAAGGAACCTTAAAGCCTTTCCTTTAAGGAACCATGTATCCATGCATAGTGGGCCTACAGGCACACAGAGAAGAAACAGAAGGAGAATCAAATGTTGAAAAATTAAGTTAACATGTATTTAACTATAAGTGAAAATTTCTAGGGATCTGCTTCACAAAGGCTCCATGCATGATGACTGTTATTTCCCAGGAAAAGTTTAGGTGGTCACTAGATTAAAAATAATAACAATAATAGAGATAGTGGGGTTCAAGAAACAGTGGACACTTCTTTTCGCTGAGTTTTTCACAGTGCATGAGAGAGGCCAGTAGTTGTAAAGAGCCTATAGTTGGAGAAAACAGACAGAAGATTTGTGATGAGAAGTAGCCCTGTTTCTATTCACTGTTGATTTCTTATCGGAGATACATCAGCCTTTCAGTTTGACCAATCTAGAGTTTTACGCCCTCTTCCTATGCCCTTCAGCTCTCAACCCAAGCACCCCTATTTTTCAGCCATGTTCTCACCTCCTCTTGGCCACCTTCCCCATAATCTGCTTTGCAGCAGTCACCACCAGGATATGCTCTGCTCTCTTGGAGAAACCAAGAGGACATGACTTGCCCCAGGTCACTCAGTAGACCTCAGCATTGTAAAAGGCTCATCACTACGGCCTCCAGATCTCTACATGACAGCTGCCAGGGCAGGTAAGGGCAGTCTGTGGCTAACAGGGGCCATCCGGCAGGATCCCACTTACTCATTCAGCAAGAGCACTGGCACTGAGAGAAACCACATGCTGCTCTTCTTAGTCTTCTCAAACACCAGATAACTTTTCAGCAGGGGAGAAGCTGCTGTTCTGTGTTGGTAATCGAGTCAGGCTTATAAACAATATGGAAAAGAAGGCTTATTGGGATTTCCACACAACAGTCACAAAAATCAGTGAAAGATAGGTTGTTTTTGTTCAGTGTACCTCATTTTAGGGTCTCATTGGAAGTAGGGAATAACCTTCAAAATTCTGGTAAGCAGAAGTGGGATTCGTGTCATCCAACACCAGAGGCTGATGTATAGACATTTTCTGAGTGTTTCAGAGATCCATTTATAGTTAATAGGCAAATGAATTTCCTAAGGCACAGCTTTTTTTTTTTTTTTTTTTTGGGGGGGGGGAGGAACAACAAAAAACCACAAAGCCACAGATGTTTCTAAGAGGTCAGATGAAGCTGTGCAAGAGTCCGGAGAAGCCATTATTTTATTTCATTGACTACCAGTCAGTCTGGGGAGACGAGCTCAGATGGAGGTATCTGTACTGTGAACACACACAGTTAAGAGAAATAGCTCATTCAAGACTTCCTCCCACTCATGCCTTTTTTAAAAACAGGTCCTGGGATCACATCTTGGACTTTTGATTTTCAGAAATTTTCAACCACCTGAACTTAAAAAGCAAACTACAGAATCAACCTGTCCCCCCAAAACCAGCTCTGGATGGTTCAGGAACATGGTGCTTTGACTTCTTCCTCTGGTCCAGTCACAGAAAGTGAGCAGAGAGAGACTACTGTGCTTTTTTATGTTGTGACCCTCTAATGATTATGTGTGGATGTGGAAATAAACAGCTATGGATTTTATTTTTAGAGCTTTTCCTTTCATAGTCTACTAACATTCGGTCGTATTTCTCACACACAATCATGTGTTGTTTGTATCCTTCACACATAAAAAACTTTTCCACAGAGCAAGAAAGTTGAAATTCTAGTCTATTTAGAATTAAACTGAGTGTGGCTTCACATTCTACAAATCAAAGCTGTGGCAGCTTGTAACCATTGTCCCATTTAATGAGTTAATATCTGTACAGAGTTTTGATATCTCAGACATTGTATAAATTGTGTGTATTATTATGAATTTATCTGATTTCATGACAAGCTGTACATTTCACAGTTTTCAGTTTTGATGCATCTCTAAGGTCTTATCTGAATTTAAAAGGTTTCCAAAGAAAGTGATCCTAAAAAACTCTCTTAGCATGGATGAAATTTATCCCAGAAAAGAAAACAAGAAGAGAAAGCCAACCCAAGTCAGCAGTGCTGTTCTGTTACAGGAACAGCTAATAGTAACTCTCTGAGCTGTACTGGTAAAAAGATTTTCTTGCCATTACGTGTGCAATATATATGCAATTTTCTTGCATACTTAATTGCAAGAAATTTGTGATATTTACCAGTATAGATATAACTGAGTATTTCAAGTATATTCCTTTCCGATATGTCACAGAGTGCCCTGAAGAAAATTCCAGACCCTGCAACAAGCCAGAAGCTGTAACGTCAGGTTACAGGACGACAGCTGGACTGACCTTTGCAGGTGATCTTTTGATCAGATGGGCACCCCAGGGGTCTCGCCATCATTCTTATCCACACTTTCCCTCATCAGAGCTGGTCACCAGATCACAGGTCAGACTGACCAGTTCTGTTTCTTGCTCCCAGGAAAACAAACTGGACTACAAACACACATGGTAGTATGAGGTGAGAGTTCATTATGCAAGTCCCAATCTGAAGTAAGATATGACTGGTCAACATGCTGGCAAAAATAGCATTCATATCGCTAATGAAAAAAGAAATGAAACCAGCAAATACTGAAGTGTTGAGGACCACAGATTGCATCTTGCTGCGCGATTCTTGCAGTTTCTCATCGCAACACTCTCTTGCACATAGGGAAGAAAGTTTTGATACAAAGATAAAATATCTTTGTGTTCGACATCCCCCATTTCTTGGGATTCCTGCATTAGCATTTCATAATGGGGTACCCAAACTCCAAATACTAACCAAAAGAATATACTCAAATTACTTGTATAGCCATTTTTTAAGCAACCTTTTGTTTTCTGCTGATCTCTGTAAATAAATAAGTGAATAAAGTGTTGATGGTCTTTGCTAATCTGGCAGCATATTCCAGCCTTTGATCTCCATGGAGGAAAGATGATCACAAAAGAATATAATGTATGTCAAAGTCTGACACTGATAGTCTTTGCCTTGGCTCCTTCGTTTGCAAGATTATGTTCATGTGGCAACCTTGATGGAGCAGCATTAAATAAGATAAGCCACTAGAGTCTCTTAGAATGCCATGACAGTACATTTTCATGAAGATGTGGCTCAGAATATAAAGAAGAAAAAAACGTATTGAATCTTATTCCAGAAATATGTTCTGGAGTTATTTACTTCCTAGTTAAGGCTAAGGATGGAGGTAAAGATATGAAAAGATTTTTTTAATCTTCCAGTCTTGGAATGTAGTTTGTTAAATATTCATCAGTGGCTGTACATTCATATTGTATCTCCTCACTGAGCTAGGGGAATCTATTTCTAAAGAAGCGGCAGAGATCATACATGTTCTTAGCCCCAGGCTAGCGCGCTCTGATTTTGGGGAGATAGGAATATGGACTAGTCCCATGCTTCAAGAATCCCACCTCAATCCACCCTGTCCCAAGACTGGGACAGCACCAGCAAGGAGCAGAGATCCCTGTTTTTCCTTTTCATTCTTCCTTACCCCATTGAAGAAGTAACGAAGTTGAACAGAAGGGCCAAGACCTCCATGGGCTCGAGAGCTCTACAACTTTAAAATCTGGAAACTGAACAAAATGCATTTTCTCAAAGATGAAATGAGGCTGTGGCTCTGTTTTAGCAGAAAGGAAGCTGCCACAGAACCTTCTATCTCTTCTATGACAGGGACCTCCAGCTCCAGTCTTCTCCAGCCCATAGAAGACTGGTATCCAATTCAGACCTCCTCCCCAGGTACACCACAACCACCTTTTAGTCTTCCTTCCTCCTCATTTCCCAAAGCAAAATAAATAGAATATACCTGAATCATTAAGACTTCCTGTTTCCAGGGAAGAAATCTGCAAAGACAAACACTTTTCCAGATTTCCCCCTCATTACTGTGGTCGCTGTTATTAAAGTTAACTGAAGCTTTGCTGCCATGTCCTAGGTTACTCCTTGATACTCTAAGTTTAATTTATACTAGGGACAGAGTAAAATTGCAACTCCAAATAAATATCTCTCCAACTTGGGTTTCTCTCTGCACCTGGCAAATCAGGTGGCTGTTCTTATATTTTGATCCTTTGAAGTCATAATTCAGTCCATCACTTTAGCTCCAAGACAGAGACGCAGCTAACAGAAGTCACACATGAACAGTTACAGTGGCATTTCCTCTAGTGCAATGACTCTTTCAAAAGGGCAAAGGTTGTTGTTGCACGGAACTTAATTATTTTAGGTCCTGTCCCAAGACTGCATAATGAACTGTACTAGAAACTGAGGACTGCCAGAAACAATCCCCTCTTCTCCTCCAGTTTCACACTCTCTGTCTCACATTATAATTCTCTCAAATTGAGAGCCACTTGCATGTTTTTCATTTAAAATAAAAATAAAAAGAAAGTTTTCCTTTTCCTTCAAATCGCTACCAGAATAAGACAATAAGACATAAAAAGTAGGAGGCTGAAAAAACAACACAGAACCAATGAGTCACATTGTTCACTGGGATACTGATGGATACACAGCTATTACTAGAAAAAGCATACTACAAAGCCCTAATTGAAATAGAAACGCAGCTATTGCTGGGGTGGAACTAAGTAGCAAAGTACATGTAAAGAATAGC
>NW_008825155.1:1944577-1964429 GCF_000699105.1 Pygoscelis adeliae | reverse complement strand
TGAAACTGAAGGGGAAAGAAAAATTAGGTTCTGCCATTACTCCAAATGGAAAAGTTTAGTTTGGGAAGAAATTAGTGGAGAGAGATTATCATAGTTGGAGGTAGGCAGGGATGCAGTATTACATTGTCTGTCAGATAAACACCATTTCCTGCAGGGGCCTCCAGTTCTGTAAGCTAATATCTTAGTTCAGCAATCAGCTTGAGAGAAGAGAAATGACCTCTGAATCACCTAGATTTTCCCTTCAGTTCCTCCATTACAAGGAACAGACTCTTTCTGACTCAACTTAAACATGTGAGATAGAGTGAGAACACAGCATGAGCAATTAGAGCTACAGAACCTAAACTCTTATGGTCTGCATCTTTGCTATAGCAAAGATAAGATTTAAAGGTTCAGAGGGTAACTTAGTCTTTTTGTTGAGGAATAAAAGAGTTTTCTTGCCTGACATAATTCTTCACACAAGGCCAATCTAAATATACAGTTTTATTACCATACCATTTACAGTTCTGAAGGAATCAGAAAGCTTACCTACCTGGAAATGATTGATATCTCCCAGTTTCAGAGTTGGAACTGATAAAACTTAAAGGGGGGAACCCCCTCCCCCCCCCAAAAAAAAAACCCACAACACAACAAAACAAGAAACCCTGAGAAGAATCTCATGAATTTGCCACCAGCTGCTCTATTTATTTACCCCCAACAATTCTCTCTGCAACGCACAGGCCTCTAACGCAGGCACAGGAGACACAAATTACAGATTACTCTTTGACCCCTGTAGACTTCAATCAATAGAATCACATGTGATCTGAAAATTAAATCTCTGAGGTTTTCATGCATGTGAATGAGAGTGCAAATTCCAGGTCTATTGGCAAGGCTATAATCCTGTTCCACAACTGTATCACTTCAGCTGAAACAATATTAATATTGACATTTGAGAATGGATGCATCACTGGGAGGGGGAATAGGACATGAGTTAAAATGGAGCAAATCTAATAATCAAGCCAATAATGCTGTAGCACTGGGTTTCATACTGTTATAAGCTCTGTACATTATGCTTTGTTTTTCATGCTACTGAAATATTTTAGAGCATTTTTCTTGTAACACTGAAGTGAAAAGAAATTTTAAATAGCATGGAAGGATACAAACCTAATCAAACGTAGTTTATACTTTAAATCCACCCAATCATTCTCTTAGGGTAACACTGAGCATCAATCAAAGTTATATTATTAATTTATGAGTTGCTGTGTCCGATTCTTGAAGACACGTTTCTCTGTTCCAAAGAGTTACTTTCATATGGAAAGAACTGCTTGTAATGTCAACTAGGGTAGGTTCATCTAAGGACAGACTTTGCCTGTCTCTCAGTGGTCTATGTGGGGGTCTCAGTCTCACTGGAGTATGAAAACGGAAGTTGCTTGGCTGTTCTATAGGGATCATTTCTAAAGCCCAATAACAAAGGAAAAAGAAAAAGAAATCAAGCTGAAGTAGCCCATCTTGATAGCAGAGCTGGATGATGTTTGGAAAATGTAAAGTATCTTCTGCTGTTACTAAATTCATTATCATGATCAGAGGTAAACCTTGGAGAGGAGAGATCCACACTGTGGGCTGAGCAGTCATAAGAAACACTTAAAGCAAGGGATAATGTCTGAATCAATCTTCATCTTTCTCTGGCTGCTACTGACAGCTCTGACAAGCCTGGATTGCTCTTTTCACTTCTTCCTCATCACATACAATTAGTGGCACATGAGTGAGAACAAACCCTAGGTCAGAAGCTCATGTAACCTGGCCTGCAATATACAGGGCTGGAGTCAGGGAATAAAAACCAGGAACTTTGCATTATGAGGGCAATGCACCTGTAACTGCCGTCATTCAGATTCAGCCCTGTGAAAAGGGGCCAGCAACATGAAAGGTGAAATGATATGATGACCAAGCAGATCCAGCCAACTCATTAGGCAATGCTCCACAGACCCTTTAAAAAAAAAACCAAAAAAACCTTAATTGTCCACATTAAAATTGAATTAACACATCACAGAAGCACATCCTCTAAAGCCCTGACATTAGTGTGCATTTTATTAGCTAATTAAAACACTTTCACCTCTTACAATTGCCAGTAAATCCCAGGCAGGACCTTCCTGAGCTCCAAGCCAAGACAAAAGAAGGAAATGAAAATGTGTCGCTATTACAACTGTGGATGAGAGGCAGAAGCACAGATGTTCATGTTACCTTTTACTAAGGACTCACTATGGGAATCTGACATTAATTTCAGTCCAGCAGTCTTTCAGAAGAGCTATTTCTCTTTCTGTTCTGCATCTTTGGGTGTCACACCAACTTTTTATTTTATTATTTTCAGAAGCACAAAGGCAGAAATTCAGATATGCTCAGCTTTCACAGCTCCCATTGTCTTTAACTGCACTGCAACCAGACAGGGCATTCAGAATAAGATTAAGAAAAAAAAAAAAGTCATTTCTGCTTCCTCTCACAGCACTGTGTGACAGATTTTAAGATGTCATTGGGTGATGGTGACAGTTACTTATATTCCAAGAAGACCTGAAGATTAAGACAGGTATCAATCTGCATCAGTTTTGTGGAAATTCCTCTGGAAACTCCTCTGGAAACTCTGTATGCATATATTTCAAATCCCAAGAGAGGGTAGCAAGGAATATAATGTTTATAGAGTTTAAAATGAAAGTTTATTTTAACTTTTATCACTCAGGCTCTGTAGTTAGGGTAAAGTCTATTTTCCCCATGAAAAGGAACATAGAGCAGATACAACACCAAAGGTTTTACAGAGGAGTACCTATGATTTGGCAGAACTATTGCTGTTGGGTTGCCTGTGTATTCACATCTTGAAAGGGATTTCCTGTATTCTTTGTGCCTGCTTGTACTATCTTAACAGGTAAAAAATCGATGTATTTAATTAATGTATCCCCTCTTCCATCATCGTCTGATCAAAATTGGCCCATGAATTCAAAGGTAAGCAAGAACACATGCATGCTGTGCTAACAAGTCTAGTTTCCTTAGCTGGAAAGGAGTTGATGCTAGACCAAAGGCTGCATATAGGGTACTGATGTGTTCTGGAGTTTTCACATGTGAACCTTAGCCTGAGGCACCTGCATATATCAGGCTTAGAACTGCTGCAGTGAACTGTTTTTTTTTTTTCTTTTTGGAAGCAAATGGATTCACAGGCCAACATCTGCAGCAAAGAAAGGCAGATTTCCTAAGAATCAGGGTTGTACATGCCCATGTAGAGAGGGCGTAGGACACAACACATAGTGAGGGAAAGGCACATGCAGAGCACTGGTCCATAGCTGGCAAAAGGCATTGTTGGGCTGACACCATTTAGTTTTATATCAGGCTCAGACAAAACCAGATTTCAGGGGGGAAAGACAGGATCTGAATTTTCATCAAACCAGTTAGCCTTGCCTGCCTCCCCCTTACACTCAGATAAACACTCTTTTCAAGAGTGATTAAACAGAAAAAGGAGACAGTACTAGAATCTGTTCATGCCTTACACTGCAGAGAAAATTTAGCCTGTAAATCAGTGCTGTGACGCAGCAGGAAAGGATATGGTTGACAGAGGAGAAGATGGAGAACTTCAGATACTTTGGGCAAGAATTTGGAGAGACATCCTAAAGTCGGGGTACAGATGCTTTATTACTGTCTGGAGCCAGTGTTGAGCTTTCTGCAGCTCGTTCTGTTTCCAACCAGGTAAAAGGCTGAAGAAGGCATCAAACCTCCTATGAATTGGAGAACTCTGCTTTTTGTGTCCTACTTCCAAACTGGCAGGATTAAAGATACAATCTTGAGGCAGGTGTGGTGGTAGGAAGTGCTGGAAAGTCTGCCTGTATTGTAAAATGCAAATCCACTTGCCCTGAGATGATCCCTTTGAAATTTCATTGTCACCAGAAACTAAAAAAAAGATGAATTTTGAGGACCACATCCAAGTTTGGGAGAGAGAGCAAAAATTAAATTCCCCTTCACAGCACATTTCTACAGTGTGTTTTTTATGATGAATCTAGAAAACACCAGCAACGCCCCACCCACAGGGCCACGTTGCGGAATTCCCGGGGGTTGCCCTCTCCCCAGGGAGAAAGGCTTTTTCCATTTCACTAGGGTCATGGAAGAATTAATACCGCTAAACACAAGCACTCAAAATAAGAAAACAACAAAGGCAGCTCCTTCTCCTGGTACATGCTGCATCTCCACCAGGGGACTCTGCAGACGCGGCTACGGCAACGAGGCGCTGCGCTGTGCGAGCCCCCAGCAAGGACGGGCGATGCGGCGGGTGGCTTCACAGCCACTCCAGGTTTGATAGAGGCAAACTAAGGAAGAAGCCAGACGCACACCGATGTGTTATATCCTCTTGTACCCCACCTGGGAGAGTGCCACATAGGACCTGCTCTCTCCCAGTGCTGGTGTAGTACAAGGCTGAGCTACAAACCTTACCTGTGGGTGAGGAGACTTCGGCAGTAGCACAGCTTGTGTTCCGTGCTGCGCTGAAACTTGCTTCCTTGGCCAGGCCAGGCAACATGTAGTACCAACACCAGGATGTAAACGCACGCCCTCAGCCCCCAGAGGCCAGCAACAGCTGCAGCGCTGGGCATTCGCTTGAAAATAACTACACACAGCTGTGGCAGATAAGGCTTTTTCTGCCCTTTTCCTCACTGCGTTCATTTTCAATACAGGCAGAGTGAAAGTAGGAGCTTTCCAAGGCTTTTTAACTCTTTTCAGTAGCTCTGGTGTTCCTGTTGTTCCTACTTCCTCCTACCAGTAGTTTGCTGATGCAGGCCACCAGGCTGCTTTTTTGATGAGACAGCCTAATTTGATCATCATCTTGAAAGATGCTTTACTTTTTCTTCCATTCTAAATTTCAAACAATTAACACTACAGGCAGCATGTTTACACTCTTCATATTGTCTGCCTCTGCACATGCACACACAGAAGCACTCACATTTAACTGTCAGAAAATGAGTTATTTTCTTTAACATAATTATGAAAAATACAGAAAATAGAGTCAAAAGAGACCTCAGGATGACTGCCTCACCCACCCAGCTTCAGGAAGTAAGAATCAACTCTATGTAATGCATTTTTTATAATTATCAGTGCAACCAGTTCTTTAATACTTGCAATGATGGAGTTTTCCAGCCTTCCCAGGGAATTGATTTCCATCTTTCCAATTAGAAGAAGGTCTCCTGCTTTCTCACCTGTGGCTACTCTGATACCTTTTAAACCCATGTGTCCTTGTACACTTGACCACGGCTGTCAAAAAAAGCTCAACCCCTTCTTTGGCCACATAGCTAAGGACACGCTTTGCTCTTCCCTGCTAACCACTGAACTGCTCTCACACCAAAAGGACTCCGGTTGAATCAAAGCCCAGTCTATCCTGTGCCTCTTGACTCACTGCAATGGACAACTCTCAATTTAAAATGTGAGATATTTTGTGTGTATATATAACATGTACATTTCTAATGTATTCACTTTAATAAAAGACTTGTGCCTTCAGTATGAAACCGGCGTATAAGCAGTACAGGCACTTAGACCTCTCTTGCCTGACTAAATTTTCCGATTAATTTCTGCTTATTTCATACCTTGAAAAACTACACTGAAACATGTAAACCAGAGAAGCTTTTTCCATTATTTTGGTTTAAACTTTGCCGTGTTTAGGGAAAAATTGGAGTCTTTCTCCTGATCTGAATCAGAAAATCGGATCTCTGTACATTGAGAGAAGCAAAAAAATCTGTCCTGGATCCAAATATTCCCAAACGATGCCTAATCCCAGGCCTCAAACACAGCTGGTTTCTGTGATACAGAATGCCTCTTTAGTGCATGCAAGCTTTCCTGAGCATGGATGGAAAGGCTTAAAGTTTAATGCTCTTATTTTCATGTTCACATTTTGGTACAGAAAGCTGATCAGATAGAGGTGAAAGGTTATTTGACACTTTCTTAATCCAATCAATATTACACGTGTCCTTATCTCTTTAGTGAGTCACTGGTCTGGAAAAATATCTTAAGGTGCAAGACTCATCCCACCTGCTCAGCTAAAGTAAAAGGCATCCCAAACCCTGGCAGTGCTGAACCTGAACATTCAAGGACTGAAACAGGTTCTGGTTCAGCAAACTCCAGCTTCCTTAGTTCCCAGCAAGAGTGAGCCTCCAGAGCCTCACAGAAAAAGAAAAAGAAAAAAAAAAAAAAAACAAAAGGAAAAAATCCCAAACCAAAAAACCTACAAAAAGTAATCGAACAAGCACTTTCCTGCTTCACTGAATTTCTATCCTATGAAGCATTAACCATTTATAATGTATACAGCCTTCCCCCTGAAGACTACCGGAGCCTTTTGCAAGCATTTTATGCAAGACTCGGATGTAGCAGTGCTGAATTCCATGTTTATAAAGCTTGACAACAATTTGCTCCAGATTTTACAATAAACTCTGTGTGTGGATGAGTATGAGGAGTTTGAGGTACATGTTTTCCCATGTTGCCTTCTAGTGGCTTTTTCTTACAGAGCAGGAGAGGCAATGTATTCATACTGACTGTGAAAAGGTCTCATCTCAAACAGTGTGGGCTTTCACAGCAGGCAAGGCATCCATCTCCTGCCTCTGTGTTTGAATATGGCATTCTAGGTATTATTTCTTGGCTTTTGTAAGCAAAGAAGATAAAAACCAACTAGTGGAACCAGGACATGGACATCAAGCTCTAAAAATATCCCAGAAAAAGAAATAAAAGCAGACATGTCCCTATTGTCTTTTTCCATCAAATTTTGTGTGTTTCTTGTGCACATCATAATAATGCGCATTCTATTTTGGCTTTGCTTTGATTGATGTAGTTGCATACCAACACTGCTCCAGCACACTGCATGGGTGAGTAGGAGCCACCTTTCTCAGGAGACTTAAGGTAGCTGCACACGTACGTCAAACTGCAATTCCCTAAAGCAAGGAGTGGAAGAAGGGAAACGGTCACCAAGAGAAATCTGGCATGTGATGGGTATCTCATAGCACCACTGAAGGTCTGGCATGTGGTGAAGTATCATCAATTTGATCTAGCATAACAGACAACTACCCAAGGTAATTTGTATTATTCATATTATTTATTTCTGAGGATAAAAGTATGTTTAACAACTCGGTTTAAAACCACCTTTTTGGAAAATTACAGCCACTTCTGAGTAATGGATCTATATTAGACCCCTTTGGGGCCTTATGGAAAGAGCTGTTTTCTGGTTCTTTCCTATCCTTTAAAGAAAGTTGCAGGAAGATTTGTAGAAAATAACATCAGAAAGAAAGTACATAAACCCAATCAAAACACACAGACCCATCAATTCAGCGAGATAGACATTGAAAAATTTTCCTGGTCCCAAGTATGCCTCACTGGGGACTTTTGGGCTCTTTCTTTTCCAGTTTGCAGGTGAGCAAATGCTCACCTGTGAATGTGAACTAGTCCACATGGATTTTAGTTCTATCTGTGTAATCCAAGGGGATGAGAATTAGTAGTGATGGGCTAATTATGGTACTTGAACAGAAGAATCTTAATTGAAATAAATCAATAGCAGTAAGGATGGTGGGAAGAAAAAGCTGATGGAAGAGGTTTAAAATGGAAAAGGAGAGACTGAATTACCCTTTTAAAGTTTCCAGAGAGTCTGTGACTGGTTGAGAGCAGAATGTTTTTTCACAGGGGAAAACCAAACCAAACCAAACCAAACCAAAATAAAACCAAAAAACCACCACCACATGCAACTGCCCTGTTTTATGTTGCTTGGAGTTATTGCCACAAGCACTTTACAGACATGAAACCAAGAGGGGCTACAGTTGTTATGACTGTCTGGCTCAAAAATTCAAGGATGTATCTAAACCCTGAGAGAACTGGAATACAGAAGACAAAGACTAATTAAGAATATGACAGGCTGTATTGCAGCTCTGTTCTCCCTGAGTGGTATGATCTCTGGACAGATGGTCATCTGAGCTGTCCTGGGTCTCTAATGTTCCAGGATTTAGAAATGTCTCAGTAAACAATCCCCTTCAATTCTTTTTTCCTTTTGATCCATAATGAGCCTAGCAGAACTGGTGAAAATATTTCCAACTCAGTTGTCTCTCATCAAAACTGAAATGTGGTCATAAGAACTGCTTGATCTTCATTTCTTCCCCACCTCATAAAAGTTTGGGTGGAAAAGTTCTAGAACAGATTACTACCTGATAGCAGAACATTTTCTTAAGTTTCAACCTTGTTTCTGCTGCACCAAATAAGGTACAGTCTAGTTTCCAGTATTTTCATTGGCCAGCTTTGTCACTCACTGCTACACAGATACAGTCTCTTGGATGAGTGAATCTATAAGGATTTATGATGGCTTCATGTGGACAGCAGTGGTAGAAGGTGAATAGACGCTATCATCTGTTGTTGCCATAGAAGGGTCAGAGCTGGGGACCAGAGCAACTCAGGTACCAGAAGCTAATCATCAGCTATCCCTCTTCCCACCCTGGAAACTCATTTATCCTTCAGAATTGGAAATGACCAAATCAAATTAGGGAAGATCAGCTGGCAACACGAAATTTGTCTCTCCTGCCTAGACTCCATTTAATCTCAGTCTGTGGTTTGTCTTGTTTTCTTTCTTGTTTTATTAATTTCCCTCCCTTCTTGTCTGTCTCTCTCTGAAACAACACTGCATGTTACTCTGACAGATGTTTTTATTGTCATGTATCCTCCTTGCTTATTGACACATGGCTAGACAGCTATTAGAAAGGAATTAGAGGATTAATTACACCAAAGTCTGCTCCTGCACACAGCATTAAAGACTATTGCCAGAGCTGAGGTCAGAAAAACAGCAGAAGGAAATTCAAGAGGGTTTCATCTTTCTCCACAACATTAGGATTAGCCATGTGAAACGGTATATTCCTCTGTTTAGGAGGGATGATAGTGATGGTTGATCGCTGCTGAGGGTCAGACTTAAAGGTTCCCCTCAAGGAAGACATCAATGAACTTCACCACCAGACTCCCCAGGCTAGGTCTCACCCTTCCACTCATCATCAATGGGTTTGTTGTGTGGAGTGTGACAAGGTCAGCTGGCCACGGAGGACAGAGATCTTTCCCAGCCTTGCTCCCATGTTTATTTTCCATTTGTATTTTTCAAGATTACTTTTGCCTTAAGAGATTGTCCAAACCCAGAAGTAACAGCTAGAATCACCTGACATTCAGGAGGTGCATTTGGAAGGCAAGTTCAGAACTGCATCACTACTGGCTTGGAAAGTTAAAAAACCTGGTCTGGGAAACTACAAGACTGAACTTTATTCCATTTTTTCTCATCTTCCTCTACAACACTGAATGTTCTTTTAGTGCAAGAAGAACGTTTCTGCTGTTAAACTCTCATCAGCCAGCATGCAGTTTTTTAGAAAACACGTGAGTTATCAATATGTTAACAGCTAGACTGAGGTTTTATTTTGCATGACCCAAATTTGACCATGACATTTTTTCCCATATATATTTGCACAATATATCCCCACAAAAATAACTCAGTTATCTTTCACTTTTAATACCAGTTCTTGGAAATAGAGAGGTCAACAATTAATAAGCTCATTAAAACTTACAAGCTGCTTTGATTAATATTCCTTGTCTAGTTCCTTGAGAAATGTACTGTATCTCCCAGGCTAATGAAGACAAGGCAGAGTTATTTAGGTGTTTGTTAACAAAGCTGATTTGCATATAATTAACTCAAAAGATCCCTGTATTTACAACATAAACTCTGCCAATCTCTTTTGCTAGAGTGTTTTATGTAAACAGGCTAACTCCATGCCAAATTAACAAAACAAGTTATGTTCTTTCAAAACTAAATTAACTCAAAGGGATACAATTTTGGAGGCCATAAGTGATAAAAACTGAAGTGTACATTGGAAAACAAACTGCCTTCTTTCAAATGCTGTTTATTCAGTCATGTGGGATTTTTTTGTTGTATGCTCTCTTTCTTTTAATCAGTTAGATTGTTTTTAGACATTTAAACAAAGAAAGACTTTGTCACATTGGATTGCTCTTTCCTCTGACCTACTTATGGGAAAAATGAGTATCATTTCAGCAAATCCATGCTTTTGCACAGATGTCTTCTATAAAATTACCTATCTGTCACGCACCCTGAAGCTCTGAATATGAAAGGTTATATAAAAAAAACTAGTACATGCAGCCTGCAGGGTGACCAGACCTTCATTTAAAATATATTCCAATTCAGACAAAAATAAAGGCATGGGTCTTTTGTCATTCACTTCCCATTTTGTAGGCTTTTCAGCACGTGGGTCATCATGATTCAGAGGGACACTTGGGGGAGCATTTTAAGACTCAAGATGATCCAAACAAAATCACCCCAAACTAAAAACTAACTATCCAATGAGAACTTAAAAATTAGGATCATAAGGGGTTGCGTAATAGCATAACACAGTTGAAGGTAGGTGAATTTGTAGATCAAATACTGGAGAGGGACACAAGAGCTCCTAGTTCATGACCTGGCTATGCTACAGGATTCTGTGTGACCTTGGTCATGTAATTTTCTATGGCTAAGAGGTAATAGATCATAAAAAAATTAAAAACTATAATCCTATTGAAACCTTACCTATATTAGGTTATCTAAAAGCTGTCTGACCTTGGCGATTACTTTCAACTTCCAATCTGCCTCTTCTACAATTACTCCAACTATTACTTCACCTTCCTACTTTATAGCCATTTCTCCCATTTGTTTATAAAACAACTAATAAAAGAAAACAAAAGACAGCACATCACAAGCCAACTCCTGCAGGGGACAGGAAGTTTTAGGAAACTTTCCTGAAGAACTTTATCTACACCAAGGAAAACTCAAGGAACTCGGCAAGGCATTTAGGTCCTTAAATAAATTAAACTCCATATTAAAGCAGAGACAGACAGCAGTGAGCAACAGAGCTTCCAGATTTTCAAACCTTTCTCTGCTTTAGTTGCTACTGTAGCAGCAGTGTGCAGCATGAAGAAGAAAAAGAACCTATTACGGAAAAGCTCATGGACACACTAGCACCTCAAGTTATGGACTTGTTATGTGAGATGTTAAGTTGTTAACAGAGTCTGCCCTCTGTGGGGAAAAAACAAACAACGAACAAACAAACAAACACCACCCCACCCCCAAATCATCAGTAACAACAAAAATAGTGCATCCAATGTTGTTTGATCAGAACTGAAGAGAAAAAAAAAAAAAAAAACAAAACACAAAGGAGCTGGAGGGTATCAAAGAGGGGAGTGGGAGCAAGGTGGAAACAGTATGCTGAGTTTGAGGATCTTCCACTTTGTTGTACTCATTTCATCTCTTCATTTCAGAGAGGTTGTTTTCTCAACAGTCTCCATAGTTTATATGTGAGAAGCTCAACACAGCCCTTTGCTACTGCTGACAGCCCACTGATGCATGACTGAGAAGTGACCTGTTTACAAAGCAAGAAGAGACCAGTAAACTGCAAACTAGCAATAGTTGGGAAAGCTGTCATGGTCTCTCTGCTACTGGTCTAAATCATACCCAATTACCCAATGCAGGTAACAGAGAAAGGCAAACTATCCACAAAAAGTCTGATTCTATCCAAGTGAAGGCTCCATACCAAATTAAATAATTTGAAGTAAAAAAATAAGTAGCATTAGTTTTAACTTTGGAATGCCGCGAGGAAGTCAAAAGCTTCATAGGCTAAGAGGTCTGCTTCAGAATAGTGTATCCTATACAATAATTTATTATTGCTTTATTTTAATTGTATTACAGCTGAAACACTGCTGATCAGGATTATTCTAAGCTAGTGTGTGAGAAAGTACCTTGGTGACTAGTCCTACTGAGTGGAGTACAAAAGCTGGTGGTGTAAAAGGGACTGACCACATAAGAAACAGTCTTCAATTATAATTAGCAACCAGAACATTGATTATTCGATGGTGCTAAGCATAATCCCACTGGAAAGAAATTTGAGGGAGGGACTAGAGAATGGTATTAAAAGATAATTCATCATTTTCTCCTGACCTAGATCATTCTTATTTTCCCTCCTACACTTTTTGTACAACTTTATCACCTCATAAATACTGTTCAAAAAAAAAGAAAAAGAAAAAAGAGACGGCACTAAATAAAGTATTTCTCCCACTACTACTGGATAATTCAAGTCACACACAGATGAATGGACATACATGAGTTTTATGCCAACTCTCATTTTGCTGCTTCATTATTCATAATAAGATACTTACTCTAATCACAATCACTACTCTCTAGACAGAGTCTACAAAATACAATAAATATGAATCAAGCCATTTGCAAAAATTTACTGCTGGAGGTGGATGACTATTCCTAGAGAAAAAATGTCTGGTGCAGTAATGCATAGACCAAGGGAGACTGATCTCAGCCTCGGCATCTTGAGTCTGAAAGAGCAAGACTGCTGGCACCAGGCTTGTTCCAGGTAAAACTGCAATAAAGATCCATTCTCTAGAATTCTTCCACACAGATAGTTTGCTTCTAAAGCTAACTTTAATATGCGAAAATTTGTGCCACCTTAGAAATCTGCAGTAGTTCATTCAATGCTGTAAGGATAGAGCTGTGGAAAGGGGCCCAGATGTAAAAGGATCAGGCCCAAAGAATCTATCTCACAACCTCCTTTGCATCGACCTGAAACGTCGATGCTGTGTTTACTGGTGTGGGTAGGGACTCTATACTAAATCTAATTAAACTGATGAACAAAAGGACCCTGGAGTGTGCAGAACCATGAATGGAGCCTGCCTTTTAGGCCATTCACTCTGCATGATTGTGTTTTCCCAAGGCTTTCAGAGAATTTCTCTTTGGAAACAACGAAAGAGTGAAAAAAGGACTTTTCTTCCTACTGCAAAGTGAGGAAGTTAGATAATGCACCTCATTAATTACAGGGAAATCATCACCACAGCACGTGAAGCCAAAGAAGAGTCCAGACTGACTTTTTTTTTTTTGTATTATTGTTCACCCACAGTGGCAGGAAAATAAGTAATAAATCAGAATCAGAGTGCACTTGATGGTTTTATTTTGCAACTCATCTTGCTATTGTGACAGGCTGACACTAATTAGCACTCAATGCACAAGGGATGGATTGCTGTGGCCAAAGGATCTCATTAACCGCTGTGAAATTTTCAAGCCAAGACCAAGAGTGACAAAGGACAGAGACCCCAGCAAATCGCATGTCAGCAGCTGTAAGCATCACCACAGAGCCACGGGTGCATAGATCAAAGAGAACAAAGAGAGTCCACATAACCAGCTGCCTAGATTTTCATGGATTTATTAATTTATTTTCTCTTGAAGGCAGAGAACCTGCCAAAGAAAAAAGTCCAGTGTCCACGGTTTCTCACCACCGTTTGAATTGAGCCAGACCATGGAAAGGGAAATTGAGGGCACATCAAAGCCTGTGGTGCTGCTCTTTCACGAAGCCATGTATCAGCAGATGTGCCATTCCAGGGGTCACCCAGTTTGGGATCACCTTAGGGGGAGGGGATGGAAAGACACATTGTGGACTTTCTTCTTTGCCCAGCTGCCAATTTACATTAAGCTTCTAAAAAATTGATTGAGACTTGTCAAGCATGGTCAGAACTGCCCAGCAGCTTCATTAATAAAAAATGAAGGGCAGGAGGGAAGAAGAGTCAAGAGAGGTATGAAAACAACCATACCCACAAGCACTGAGTGACTGCATGAGCCTCCTTCTTCAGGAAACGGGGCTATCAGCCTGCTCTCTCTGGTGAGTCCCTTCAGCTGAGCCCATCTCCTGTCCCCATATGCCCACTTCCCACAGGCACTGTCAGAAAGGTCCTGGGCACACTACTGAGGGCAGAGGACTCTACTTCATGGCCAAATCCCTAAAAGTCAAGTGGATCACTGCAATAACAGGGACTCCTTTGACTTAGACCTTTTTTAGGTCAGCTGAGACCCAGGAGCCACAAAGTTTCCCCCAGCAGCCTGGGCTTTACCTAAAATATCAAATAGCAAAAGAGCCAACAACATAGGCTCTCAGGTGATCACATATGGATGGTGGGGTGTTATTGACTGCCATGTTTGAATTAACAGGGAACCCATGGCAATGGGCTTTTCGCACTTCAACTTGTACTGCCTTGGATGCAGGCACAGCGAGCGGCTATATCACAGCCATTTAGGCGACAATTTGTTGCCCTGCAAACTGCGATGCGTGAGTGTGTGTCCCCATTACATAGTGTCAGTGGAAGAAGCAAGGCCCTGCTGCCTGCACCAGATGTTCCCCAAGCCCCTTGTCATGGCAGGGGTTTCCCAGCCCAGGGACTATGTGCTCGGCAAAACATGATCTCCCTTCTCCTACAGCCCTTCTAAGAAGCAAGGAGCCAGCTCTGCTTACAACACGTCTCAGGGAGAAGGAAGAATAGTCAGCATACTTTGTTACACCATATCATGAGCTGGTGTAGAGGCTGGCAGGTCCTTTGGTTTATGGCAGCTTGCAGGAGGTAAAAATTCAACCAAACAGTAAAACACCAGGGCTATGAGTGGATCCATTTTCTTAACACACCTTCAAGGAATAGAGCACTTCTTAGCCTAAATGTTTGTGCTGAATGTATAATTAGTCTTTTTTTGTTACGGGTGTCTTCTGAACTGAAAATAGGAATAAACCTTTTTCTTAAAAGAGGATCATTTCATGTAAAAAGACTGTATGTAAAAGGGTTGTTTTTTAGCTAAGATTTTTTTTTCTTTCTCTTTGCAATTTCAAAAAGTAATAACAGATCAGAATTGGGTGTTCAAGTAGCCTCAGTGATCTAACTGTTTTCAGATTTCTCTTTCCCCAAAGAGGTGAGTCAAGACACAGCATTTAGACTGCAGGCAGTAAGAAAAGGTCATTAGTACTTTTTCATTTTTTGTTTTTGAGATGAAAACCAGGTATGTTTATTCACATTCCCTTTCAGATATTCCTTGGGTTATTTTAAATAAGAAGCCAGAGAAATGCCTTCTTATGTCTATGGTACAGCAGCCAAGAAGGTAGAGGTCTGCTGTCTACCCACAATCTTCCAGGTGAGACAGAACACTTCATCAAATAGAAGACAAGTTTCTGGTGTACAGAAATGGAGTATCTTGGACCATGCTGTTTCTGGTCAGGCTTGTGTACGTAGCTTATTTATTTATGGCATTTTTAATAGACAGAACATCAATATTTGATTATGTCCTATGAATGATTAAAAATCAAGAAAATCAAGAACATGAAATACAAACATCTACTTTTAAGTGACGATGGGGTTGTGATATCCATAAATAAATCATTTGGTGGCCAGTTCCGGCTTTCTCAGATTGAGTTAAACGAACAGGCACTTCAGTGAATTTACAGCATGTTTACAGCCATGTCTGTGGGAGCAGAATCTGACCAAGGGATTTCAAAGTGGAGTCTAATGAAGTTATCCCAGAGCAGTGTGCGAATTTTTAGCTCCTTAGAAAATGTATTGTTTAAATAAATATATATATATAATCTTTGGTTAGAAAGGGACAAACAAATTAAATTTAGATAGATGTGGCCCTACTTTTGCTTTTTGGCTTCTTTATGATAAACAACAAAGGTATAGGCTTACCTCAAAGAAATTTGCTCTAAAAACAGAAAAAAAGCTTTGAAAACATGTGAAATAGCATACCTGAAAATAATTTTCTGTAGCTGAAGACTTCTTTACAGTTTATGCTCTCATACTTTAATTGACAGGTAACGTTCATTAGATTTGTTGTTGTTTAGCTGTTTATTAAACAAAAAGTGTTTGTTAACCAGAAGGAAACATTCATTTTCTTTGCAGCAGTGAACTGAGATAAAGGCCACAATAGCTAAGTATCTTATCTGTATATAATAATAGCCTAGAAGAGTTTATTGCCTAAAATGACAAAAGACAAAGTATGGAGGTAACCCTAATGTCAGTTTCACAGGTGTGGACTAATTCCCAGAGAAATAAAGTAATTAAGTGAGTCTGGTAGTGCAATGATTGAATATACTTCTCACCTATCCTCTGACTCTAGTAATAAGACTATTCCTTTGTTCCAGCACAGTTTGAAGAGTATGAAACTCTGTAAAAACCCACCTTCTTTTCTTTGTGGATAACTGGACACCAAGTAGGTAAAAGTGTCAGAACACGGAGACAGCAGACAGAGAACTAGGTTTTAGGGCAGCTAAAGTTAAAAATTCTAGGAGATTTTAATGTCAAAACCCACCAAATTACTAAGGAAACTCAAGAGAGACTGCAGTCACCTCTAAAGGAAGATATCATGAACCAAAATTCAGATTTTGCCTGACATGGTTTGAATCAGCACAATCATATTAACAAATTGAGTATTTCTTTTCTAAATCCCAAATTAACTTTTTCCAAATATGTTTTTGTGTGTTTGTGTATGTTTGTAGTTAACGAAACAAAACAAACTATATTAGTACAAGTAGGTATATACATATGTATGTGCATGACTGAATTTAACAAGTGAATTTTGTCATTTATCTGTTTCTCGGTACTAAGTAGATGTCATCTCTTTCTTGCTTGGTTGAGCTTTGTTACGGCTTTGTGAATATCTTTCTGAAAAGTGTCTTAGTAATCTCTGACTTTTCTACAGCCTGTAAGTTGTTCATGAACTATTTCTTTCTGCAGTGAATTTACCTGATTACTTCACATTTTGTGTGTGTATATGTGCCAGTAGGACACTGCAGATGTGCCAGTTTTACCGATATGATAGTTTTATGTGCAGATCTCAAACACCACTATAAAGTTGTGTGGATCATTATTTCACAGCAGATAATAGAGAGATGTGGATAAGATAAGAGAGATGACCAAAAGCTGACAGCTAATTAATATATCAGCCATGAGAGAGTTGAGGTCTCTTGACTCCCAGATCACTGCCAAAAACTTTCCAATAGCTCTATGAGCATCAGTATCACAACAAAGTGCAAACTAAAGTACCAGTCCTTAAATGAAGGGACACGGAGCTTACTTAACTAGCAGCATCTCTTTTGTCCCATGTATAGATTGTACATTCCTGGGAGATATAGTCAGCTACAGTATCGTTATTCTTATGTGCAGTATCACCCTCAGTGAGGGATGGGGACCTCACATGACAGATCCAGCATGTCCCCTGACACATAGATTTCTATTAAGGATGTGAAGTCAGTGAAGAATCCTGCTGGCAATATTGCAGGAGTGACAGCAATTAACCGGAATCCATCTGACACACAGCTATCTTAAAGAACTGCAATTTTAATTAAAAGCTGGAGCACTTCACAGGTTTGCACAATACTCTCCTATCTGGTTCTTTTCTGTGGTGGTTGCAAATTACAGCTACCCCTTCCCTCCATTTTAATTAAATGTTGTAACCTGACATAATCAACTCCCCTTATTTTTGTTTTTTAACAGTCATTAAAGAAACAGAACTCAAGTGCTATTTAGTATTTGCCAGATTCACTGGTGTTAAAATACAATAATGCTCATTAGACATCTCAGGGTTAACTTGATTAATTAATTTACCTCCTTTAGAAAATTTCCTTCCATGCTGACAGATAAAATCACAGCAAAAAGGGTCTGCTCAACAGGGACAAGCGCATTGTCAATGTGTCAAATGCAGTCGGTGGTGGTTTCATCTAAAACATAGCAGTGGCTGGATGAATAGCCTGTTTTGGGGACACGGAGTCCGTGGCATTGCTTTCCATTCTGCTGAGTTGCTGTGAACTACACTGCTTCACTCACAGCAATGTTTGAGAGCTACAGGTCTGCAGCAGCAGATTTCTCCTCTCCTGTGCCATGCTCATCCCCTTTCTTTCCCAGGACATGTCCAGAAGGGGGAATTTCCCCCAGAGACGTGACTTTAGCAGAGTTTAGCTCACACTTTTGCTGAACCTGATGTCTCTACTGAAAGACCTTTCACTTTCCAGAGTTACATCTCCCGCTTAACGTTCAGAACAGACACAGCCCATTCTTTACAAAACAAAACAGATTTTATTTGATAAATTCAATGCAGTATTTTGGGATGGACCCTAAGGCTAGAACAAGAAAGAGGAAAGAGCAGCCCTCATGAATCACAGCAAGGGTCTGTGCAGACTGCTCTCCTGTCTCTGGCACTGGCCAGAAACCTAGAGAAGAGCAAAAGAGCAAGGTAAGTATACAGAGTCCTTTCCCAAAATAATGTCCAGTCCCTAACCATTGGAGGGCTGGAGTCTTCTTGAGCCAGGCATAGTTTCTATGTATTTAATAGCAAACATTGGATTTATTTTTCATTAACTTGCCCAGCACAGCGTGAACCTGTGCAGTCCTTTGTCTCCCACAGTGTCCTTCAACTAAGAGTGAGGGCACACTTCAGAAAGCCTCATTGCCCTCAAGGATGCTGGGCAGACAGGTGGGCTGTCAGCAATGGTCTGACTCTGTCTTTTTTGCTACACTGTGCAACTGAGACTTTAATGGCTCAAATTCAAATACTACCTCATTTTGGTATTGCTGAACTTCAAGCATATAGTTTGGGGAAGTGGGTTAGGAAACCAGATTCAAGCACAATGGGGGAGAGAGGCAGAAGCTGCTCCAGAAAGCCATACAAAGAATTTAAACTATGATTTAAACTAAAAGATCCTTTCTATTTTTCCAAATGAAGTTTACCCATTAGGGAGTGTGGCAAGCTTGACAGTGGCTCAGGGAGGAGCTCAGCCTCTCCTTCTGATAGGAGCCATGTGAATTGGTCCCTCTGTTTCAAGCTTACATTGCTCTTGCTTTCACATAAACTTGACTGGTCCACCCACCTCGTATCCTGCCTCCAGCCATGGCCAGCAGCAGATGTTGTGAGCTACCTCATTTAATTTCCATGGCGAAAGTCAGTCACAGCATCCGGCTAGACTGAGAAGCAATTTATGAACCTCCCAGGGTTTGGCTCAGTGAAACTGCTCCTAGGCTCCTGTTTACGATGCCCGTGAAATAGGACCCATGAATGAGATACTTTCCCAAAGCAAACTTCTCCCTTTAATTTCAACCTCATCTTCCTAAACCTTCACTGATGTTGCCTGGCATCCTGCCAAACATTCATTCCTGTGCCTGTTTGTCACACACCAGTGAGCTTAATGGTTTTTTTTTAAAGAGGTTAATTAAATACTGATTCTAAGGTTTGGTGCATACAGTCACTTGTCCAGAGGAAAGCTAATTTATGTGTCTATATCCTTAAAAATCTCCATTGTTTTTTCTTCTCCCTCCTTTGCTTCCAGATTTTTTCCTCTGTGGATTTGTGTAAAACACTCTCCAGGGTCAAGAATACCATCTTTGGTTGACTTGATTTGATCAATCTATTTTAGAGCTCAGAACACCATCATGATAAAGCAATATTTTCTGCAGTAAGTTAATAGGAAAATTGAAGTAACTAATAATGAGAGGTTTTCATTTTTGAAACAACTTTTTGCCAATATTACTAGACCCTGGGCTGAATTACTCTTCCTGCCTAGCTAGTAAATCCAGTTTGATTGCATTTACTGAGGTTGGAAGTTTTGTAACTGAAGGTAGGATTCAGCCAGGCAAAAAGGGAAGCTTAAATATACAACCTTACATTTTCATATCTCCTCCTGTCCCTGATGCTCTATACTTACAGCTCCTACATCCCTTGGAAAGTGCAGAAGGCTATGTAAATGTTCATTATTGTTATTACCCACTCACATCCCTATTCCACATGCCTTTTACAGCATACGGTCTCCCATTCAGCTAGTTACATAAGCATATGCTTAACATTAGGCTTGCTAAGTGCTTTTCTAAATAGAGATAACTGTTAAAGCTGGCTGACGCTTTTATCTAAAATATTTGCTTTAGTGTAGACAGAGGTAAAACGACCTCTGTTCAGCCGCTTTAGTGCTTTAGGCTGAAAGTTAAGGCTGGGCATCTACCTCAAACTGATCTTTTT
>NW_008825155.1:1930086-1944271 GCF_000699105.1 Pygoscelis adeliae | reverse complement strand
ATTAATTTGACTAAAAAAAAAAGGTGAAAAAATACCTCCCCCTTCATAGACACACACATATACACACAATCACTCACTCTTTTCCTTTAAAAAATAAAATACAATAACTCTGTCAACCCCTTAGATAGGAAACTATGGTGACCCCAACTTCTGGAAAAGGCACTTGGATTTTTGCACAGTTACCCTAATTCCTGCCAAGAGGAGCCAGGGATTCCCCTGGGGTAGATGCAGGATGATTTGCTTCATGGCAAAAACAGTCATCCTCTTGGAGCGCTTTTTGAATAGACAGCCTCAGTGCCCAGCCTGGGGCCTCAGGTGCGAGTTACAGGTAGGCAGGCTGAATCCAGCTCTGAATGCATGAGTACTCAAAATTGGTAGCTTCATTTATCCTAAAAAGGGAATTATGAACAATTTTCCCATGCCTCAATTTCTTTTCAGTAAAATGGAGGTAATAGTGTCTCTTACTCCAGAAATGTGACATGGAAATAAGCACTTTAAAAGTTTAACTGGCTCCAGTATTAAATAAGAAGAAAAAAACTACCTTCATGTTGGTCTGAAAGGAATGAAATTATACTTGTTTGTGCAACCTTCAGCCAGTGGTTCCTGATTTACAGTCAAGCACTCCAACTTTTCATATAGGATTTTTTGTCTGTATATGTTTGCACAAGTAAGCTTGTACATCCACACACACACGCATACACACAGAGCAAAATCTGCCCAAGGAAATAAACAACCTCCTTCATCAGGAAGCAAGAGACAATCACAATGTCCAATTAAGGGTAGAGCCATTTTTCTCTTTATCTTCAGTCCTTGATGTGCTTAAATTTTAATCATCTCAGATCCTAGCTGTAACAAAGGTCTGGTTTTACTGAAGGTGTATGATTTTTATTTTGACACACATCAGTGTCCCAGAGAGACAGTAGACACTGAATTTCTTGGCAGCGAGTTCATTAACTGGAGGCTATGTATTATCAAGCCTTCCTCCAGCTCCTCTCCACTCTGTTTCGCAGGGCTCCGGGTACCAAAGTTGTTCTTTTTTTCTGCACTTTTTCAAAACCTCTCAAATTCAAATCTGTTTGGTGATCACGTGCGGTTTGCATGTGATTGAGTGGGTCAGGCTTTCAGCAGACTAAAAAAAATGAGAGTCACATTGGCTGGGGACTTAACAAATAAGAATAACAAGGAAAGTCAGTGGCAAACAATATTAATAATTCACCTGTCCATCACTCCAACTAACAATTGGAGGAAGATCCTCTCTCCTCTTGGTAGATAGGCAGGAGGAAAAGCCCTGTCTGAAATGATTAAAGGAGGCAGTACATAACAAGCTTTCCCCATGCTGAGAGTGCCAAGAAAGAGGCTGGTCACTGATATTTAAACACACATTATCCTTCCATCCTCCTGTCATTTTGTTCTGTAAGCTGTTCAGATTTGTCTGTGCCAGTAAGGCGGCTGTGAAAAGCAGCTGAGCAAACAAAGAGAAAAATCAGCCTGAGAACAGGATTCGGATTTCAAAATCTGTCCCTGGATTTTTTCGCCCTATTTCCTTTCTTCTTTTTCCTCCCTCTCCTCTCTTTCAGACCCAACATCCCATTAACTTCCAAATATGCCAACATCCAAACAGAAGAGGAACAGTGCAGGTGAATGGAGATAACGCTGTTATGTGAAAGAACGCAGAGATTTTTAATATGTGGAGAAAAGCATAGCCTCAAACTTTTCTAATCCCCTCTCAAGGCAGTGTTTTAAGCACTGGTGGGATTAGTTATGTCTCTCTGCATGCCCTCCCTGCTTCACCCCTTCCTCAGTGGGACCAGCCCGTCGAGCCCTTCAGGGTTAAGGCACAGAAAACACTTGTCCATTGCTATTGCTCAGTGCTCACGGACCACTGACTCCAGCTGTCTGGTGATACAGCACATCCCAGATGTAAAGTTAAAGTTCCCTTGGGTTCTCATTAGGTGTTGCTTCCTTCTCTGCAGAAAGGACACTCAGACCAGTGGCCACCATAGCAGTGCAGGACATGTGTTGCTGGAGGGACCTGCCCCAGCCCTGCCTGCAGTCCTGCTCTTGCCAGACTTGCAGAAGGCTTATTGGAGGAGCAGTTTTCCCTCTGAAGAGATGGGGAGGGGAGGAATCAGGAGACAGAGGCCTTAGCTAAACAGGAGACACCTGAGGATTTATACCAGCCTGGAATAATGCCTAAATTTTGTTTGCAATGCGAGTGATCACAAGGGCACTTGAAAACAACGTGTAATGTATTAGAAATGGCTGGATTTAGTCTCCTTCCACTTGGACATAAACTGAGATCCACAGAAGGCAAAGGAGGTATTTATTCAGCCTTTCTCTATTATAGATTTCCTTTAAAGCCTTAACAACAGGCTGGCTAGGCAAGAAAGAGTGGAGTTTACCCACCAAGTACACCTGGATGGCAAAGGAGTCCTGGCTGTTAATAAAGCTCTCATGGAGTTCGGCTAATCTTTTAATTTCTAACCTTTATTATTCTTGACCAGCCACTTCAAGTCTTAAAAAGACCAGCTCCCTGCTTGTCCCCAGGATGAGCTGATGCATGTAGGAGAAACCAAAGTTGGCAAAGAACTTAGTATTCCTGGTAGATTTTTTTTTTTTTATTCTAACCCTTTGTAGATGTTGAAAGTGTTAACCCGTAATATTTGGCAGCTCATAACATCTTTTGTTTAACATGCTCCAAAGCTCAGGCATACATGAATTAAGTAATTTTTATTTCATCAATAGGAGATAGGGATGTAATCTTTTCCGTAGATGAAAATGCCTCTGAAAGAACAGAAATTCTAATGACTTTTTGAACCCCAAAAACGCCATGCTATGGGAAAGCAATTGTATGCTTATAAACCCATCCTTAATCAAAAAAGTGCTTATGATTCTCTTGATTTACAGGGAAGTGTGTACTTAAAAACTTTTCTAAGGTGAAATGAAAATGTATGAGACAAAGTCAGAGCTTCCTTCTAAGACTTCTTTCAGGACCCCTTATTCTATGTGTACGTACGGAGGCTCTTGACATTTGTAACAGTTGCCAACCATACCAGCCCCAGTTCAGAAAGATTAGTGCTAAGATACCGTAGTAATAACAACCAGCAGCCCAAACTAGATCTGTGAGAATAAAATGATCTTTTGATTTCACAGTCAGACTGGATGCATGGGTTTGGGAAAAAATAAATTGTTTTGGAAGCAGATCCAAAATTCTGGAGTTCAGGAAGTTACATGTTCACATTAATTCACATTTAATGTGAATGTTCTGACCAGAGGAAAAGTCATTCAGCTGCCCTCAAAATAAATCCAAGAAAAGAAGCAAAAATTACCTACGTGTATTGGATTACCATCAAAATGTGATTTCTACTACATCAAGCCAGGTTAAGGTCTATTTTACTTTATTAATAACCAGGTGTAATTCTCTTTAAAATCAGAGATTAGGGGGTATCTTACTAGTTAAGCTTTATGTTCAAACTACACTGTAACCATTAAGCTGTCTCTTTATTTGACATTGCAAAGATTTAAATAAGATACACAAACACAATCTATGTTATTTACTTTAATGGAGTAGCTTAATTGCTCCCCAAGCTTTTCATATGTGTTATAAATTATCACAAGACACAAATAGAGAGCAAAAGGAGCAGCCACATAGATGACACCATAACCTTCCAGTGACATACACTACCACTCCTCTGCATTGAGCACTTAACAGCATGCATTAAATACATAGTGCCTCAGACATAAAATTGTTTAACTCCAGGGCAAGTTAAAGATTTATTTTTAAAATGAAGAAAAGAAGATGGTCATCCTGATTATGCAATTGAGACCAAAAAACTGTAAAATTAAACACTATTAGTCACATTTTTATTATCGTTACTCCCAACCCATGAGGCTGGCAAGAAAGCCGCAGCACATAATCATTCTTGGATGTATCAGAAAAGATGTTACAGACCACAGCTAGCTATACATGTATGGTGGTGGGAAACACACCTCATTACTCTCTGCCACGAAGGAATAAATCTCTCCCACTGGAGCTGAGGAGAGCATGCACATTGGAGGCTTTCTAAGGAAAATTTGTAAGGGGTGAATGTTTGCTGCACTGGTAGATAGAGGGTAGAGGAATTCACATGCTACTGCTCATTCTGGAGCCCTCGTGCCCCAGAGGATAAGCATGAATGTCCCTTGGTCTCCAGGCAAGGAGATGCACCACCGAGGTCAGGCCTTTCATGCATGCTGGTGAATGAAATGTTAATGGCTTTTGCCTATACCTCTCATGAATTCTCTCAGATCTCCCTTTGCTTTGTTTCTCTAAGGAAATGGCACACAGATCCATGCTGAGGTCTAAAACTGATGATAAATTTTAGCTCTTCATAAGCGTTGGGCTTGATCTCATGAAACAACCTCAATTACTTAAGGGAAAGTGAAGACAAGTTTTTCCTGAACAGTCTGAGTAGAGCTAGTTAAAAGAGGTGGAAAAAAATAATATCCACAAACAAAACCACTTTCCTTAAAGGAATAATCTCTTGCAAAACACAACAATGCTTTGCAAAATCAGCTAGATTTCTCCAGAACTACATTTTGGATAAGTATATGCATGCATGTTTGTGTGTGTGTGTGTGTGTTGGGGAGGAAAGTCTAACAATCTCAAGGCATCCTGCTTCAGCAGTTTTGACATTAAATAATTTGCTTGCTCTATCAAAAAAGCATTCTGCTGAATTTAGTTTTCATCATTATATTTTACTTTATATGATTAAAAAAAAGAGAAGGGAAGGTAGAGTCGGGTCAGTGAAGCTTGTCTGGGTATACAGCATGGAATTTCTTGTGGGTTTTTTTTGCAATTTTATAAAGGATTTTTTTTTTAATTCCTTTTTTATCCACTAAGGATAGGAAAATAGCAAATATGGAAACTTCAACATCGTCACACAAACAGTGAGCTCACCTGAGAGCTGCAGAGCTCGGTGGTTTTTAACAATCCTTCTTGAATCTGACAACCTGACTGACATTGAGTTTTGGTGGGACTCTGGGTGGATCTAGTTCCCTGGCTCTGCTCTGTTTACAGGAATCAGGACTTTGCAGTCCTTGCAGCTGGCTGCAGGAGCTGATCAGGAAGCCTTTGAGCTAAGGGAAAGATCTCTTTTAATATCAGGGAGCTTTTGAGTCAGATCCTATAATCAAATATTACCATGGTGAGAGTCAGAAAATGTAGATAGGCAGATGAAAAGATAGATCACCAGAACTACTTCAATACCTTTTTGAAATAACTTAAAACAAAGGGGTACAGAAAACTTAGATATTACAGAAGGAAAGAATCAAATTTGCATCTGTTATGCGAGATAGTGTGTTCAATCATGTGCCTGCTCTTTAACCATGTTATTTCCACAAGCACATTGAGCAGATAATGTAAACCTCTTGGTGTACCAAATCAAAGCTTTGTCACCTAAAATAACAAAGATTTGTTAACATGACAGTCCTGGTAGAAGACTGATTATCTGCAAGGAATGGTGGAAAACTGTGACCTACTAAACCCTCATTAATTTACTTTACTATCATTTGTTAGCTTTCACTTACACACACACACACAAAAAAAAGTCAGAGCGACTTTGGATTTGCTTGATTCTAATATGCAGCACTCTACTACCTCCTCCACTCCTGTGATTTGCCATCGGCTCATCCTCCTCGGGACATGAAAAAGCGTTTCCGAGCAGCAGAAACTGCCTTTGATCAATGGAGTTTGTGTAGCCTGACTGTATAGAAAGAGTCAGCAATTCACAAAAGGTCTCCTCCACAACTGCAAATTCTAGTCCTTCTCTGCTGAATTGAGTAAAAGTGCCACCTGCCTGCCTACAACCAGAGTATGTTTTTATGTTTCTTTTCTTTTATACACACCTGATAAAAGCAGATTCGATTAACGTTCTCCCAAATGGAAAAATGTAGCTGATCAATCTTAGCAATTCTAAAGTTTTAGATCCAAACCACCGATAAGTTGCAGGTGGCTTTCCAAAAATGTCTTACAGGCAGTAGTGGAGGATAAAACTGGGCCTGCTGTGTCAGGCTCCAAGTCTGCCCTACCATCTTAAAAAGTTTAATGAGGACAGTCAATCTGTGATTTATCTGATTTAATAGGTTAATCAGATTTTATATTTCATTGTGATACTTTTTGTTACCCAAATAAAACCCCAATTTCCTTTTCGAGTTCTTTTTCTCTGGGGTGTCTCATATTCAAGATTTCCACAGCTTAATTTTGCATTATAAGAAAGAATCTAAAGCTGGACAGAAGTTTTTCTAGATTTTTCTCATCTGAACAGCTACAGACTATCTTGAGACAATCTGGCCATTTAACAACTGCTTGGTGCTATCAGCTTAAGTTGAGAAGTCTCAGTTCTCTATTTGAAATTCTATACTACCTGTGATCAATGCATTTTGATGTTATAATTAAAAGGACTCAATCAAAGAACAATTAGGTCTTAAGAAGAAAAAAAAATCCTTAGATTTGACTGCAATTTCTATGAGGAAATGTTTTTCCCATGGAAATAACTGACTCATTAATAGCTCTACAAATTGTCATACAAATGAATACATACACTGAATAGCCCTTTCTTATGTGTGTTAGATAGCTGGGATCAGTACTGTTTAGTGACAGTCATGCAGCAGAACTACTGGAAGGAAGAAAGAGTGCTCCAGCACTGGTAGCTAAGGTGTAGCTTAGCTCAATTACAAAATACGCAGTAAGACTAGAAAGGTTGAAGAGAATGACTTGTGCTACCACCAGCATATTTCACAGTCAGCTATCCTCAGTGTTGGGATTCGAAGACTTCTCACATCGTAACTGCATCTCAGGGTTAGGTCTTTCATGCACTTGCTAGGTCAATATTTTCTCCATGAATATCTGTGGAAACCAGTGAAATCATCCATTGCTACAGGTAAGTTATTAGACTAGGTGGTCTACTGGCCTGTACCCCAAGATAGCGATTTTGCACTGTGGAACTAAGGATCATATACAACCAAATGCAACACTGAGCAAGTGCTGCACATTGAGTCCTTCCAGAGGTGCCACGGACAAACATTTTCATGATGATCTTCATCTTCATGAAACACATGCAGAATATTTATAACACACTGTGACAACAAGCCATGAAGGATTAATTTTTCAGGTTGCAAATGTACTGTGTGATCAATCTCAAACCACAGGGGAGTGATACCTATTCTTCTGAGGACAAAGACATTTCTCATTCATAGATGGGATAAGATGGAGAATCTTGTTGGGACAGAATTTAGATGGTGCTAAAAGATACTATTCAGAGATATTTTCTTATTTTTTCATTGCTGATATGTTGATATTTTTCTGTGATGAGGCTGTTTAAATCCCTGCAACAAATAGAAGCAGTCTTTTTGAAAGAAACTCCTTCCTTTTATGAATGTTTATACACTGACCAGGAGGAAACTTAAAAGCCTATGAAAGCTCTGCGTCTTGAAATTGGTATCACAAACTGCTAATAGGCTGCATGCTCTGAGAAGTAAGAGTCTGGTGTAGTATCTTCCACCAATCTGTTTCACCACTGGTTTTACAGCTCTCAACATGGAAGTCTGATATAAAGGGCCCCAACTGAATAAAAAAAAAAAAAAAAAAAAGAGCCCTAAGTTTTGAAGACTCTTAAAACCCCTTCTTTTTTTTCAGTCACCTTTCCTCCCTAAAAAACACCTCGCTACCCCCCAGTCTCCCAAAACCCCAAAGCCAGCAACAGTTACAAGCCTTTCCTCTGATGTTCGCATGGGGTGATTCATACACGAATTTGTTTAAGAAAGCAGGCAGATGTTGTAGGTGTTGCAATTATCTATTTTCAGTAGAGGTGGAATGGCTTGCCAGTGATATCTGAGCAAGACCATCACACTGTCACTAAAGTCTATGCAAAGACTCCAGATCAGCATTCCCATCATAGATTTATATTTCTTCTAAAGCTGGGACCTTGATTCCTGTTGAAGTCTTGGCTTCCTAATCATCCACTGCCATTGCATTGAAGGTCATGTATTTTAAAACTCTCAGTTATTCCCCTCTCTCTTTTTACTGATTTTTTTTTTTTTTTTTACATTTTAAAAGGTATGTAGTTTTTGAACGACATTAAGATTGACACCTGGCACCCCTCTCCAGCGCATAACCTGTCATACTGAAAATGTACAATGTCATCGCCTCACACAGAGGAGAAGAATATGTTAAAATGGGACAGAACCATTTCCTTCTTTGGCTCATTGCTTACACCTTTTCCCTTGAGTCATGAGAAGTTCCACATTATGAGCCTACAAGGTCAAGAACAGGGAAGTTCTTGAGCATTTCCCAGTAATAGGAATATAAAGGAGGAATAATCATTAAGTTACAGTAATGGGGTACTTTTTTTTTTTTTTTAAAGCCAGGATGTTATAACCATGTAATTAAGATAATAATGGGGCACTTACAAAAGAACAAATCTTGCTTGGTATACATCATCTTGGAAAATTCCTTCTCTCACCCTCAAACTCACAGGTCATATTGGATGTCATTAATTCAGCTAGGTAGCTCTAGGGCACTCTTGAACTTCAACCCAGAGCACAAGGGAGCAGAGGCAGGCTGACAGCTAGTAACTCTGGGGAAGGAAGGAAGGAAGAAAGAAAAAAAAAAAAGAAAAGAGGAAAGGAAGGAAAAGAACAAATGGCCTCAGTTACAGACAATGATTTTGCACTAACTGAAGATGGGCTGCCCACATGTATTAAGAGTTAAGGACAGTAAGGAGAGAGAAGTGCTTTTTAAAATAAGTTATGCTGCAGAAACGCCTCTGGATTCCTCAATGACCAAATCTGGTTTGTCAGGCTGCAAGCCTTCAAACAAGTCTCAGAGGCTGAAGGGTATGCTTTCTGGAGTGTAACACCATCCTCTTGCAAGGATGGGATTTAACATCAGCAAGCAAAATGTTAATATTCATCCTCAAGCTTGGCATCTTCAAGCAAGAGTCTGCAGAGACCAAGTCTATCCTCCATTGCCCCAGCAGTAATCACAGCAACCCTTGAAATGTTGGTTTCAGTTAGCTCTGGAAACTGATGGTTGCCAAGTCATTCTCAAAAAGCCTGAGTAGGAGAACAGTTTGGCTTTCAAAAGTTCCTAACAGTGGCACACTTCTGTGGCTTTGAAGACTGTGGGTGAAGAAGAGCTATCCAAGTGATGAGCTGAAGGAAGCATTAGTACTCCTTTCCCAAGACAACTGTTTTCCAGTCATGGTTGTGCTGAATTCAACAAAATGGTGAATACAGGTGGATGTGCAAAGTGGGAGGGGTTAAAGAATATATGCCAGTCACTTAACTTTTCTTAATGAAGGGTAAGTGTGTTAAGGAAATCATGAACCGATCTCTCCTCCTGGAGGGGAAAAAAAAAAAAGTGTCTACCACTTGATGATAGCAGTTGGTAGCAAAATCCAACATAGGAGGTAACAAAGAGAATTTTCGTATTTCTACAACTGCTCTGCAAGAAGAGTTTTTAAAGGGAGGTAGAGGTTCATTTCTGACCTGGTTTTAAGTTTGGCCATAATTCTTCAACCTTATTAGTCTGTGCACAGATTTAATCTTTTCTGACATCAGCTTTACAGAGGGAAAGATTTCATCTACTAAAACAACAGATCACCTCAAAGACGACTTTTCCAGGTTCCTAAATAAAGCAGTCTCACAACTAATGTATGCCAGTTATGCTAATAGGTTTCCCAGTGTTTCATTTAATCAGTATGGATTGTTTAAACAGGCCTGGATTTATAATGAAGCCACTGAAATACAAATTCCTTGCAAAATAAATAAATAGAGAAATTAAACTGCCTGGGGAGAAGTAAACAAGGGGTAGCCACCTGTACAGTTAACAGAAGGTAATCTCTAGTTGCAGCAAGTCTGTCTCATAAGTGTTTTCTGGATTCACAAACTAGTACTGATTGAGAAAAACAAAATTAAAAAAATGCAGTCGGTGGAAACTCTAATAACACCTGAAATCTGTCATTACATGATTTATTTTCCTTCTCCTCAATGCAAAGGAGTTTTGCCCCATATTTGTTTTAAATGCAACCTGATGTGTCCCAGGTGTATGTTCTCTTTTGGGAATGGATCTTGTGAATTGTTATATTTGAACCATGAGAAGGGAAAGTCTGCATGCATGATCATTCCCTAGATCTTTACAGAATTGGACCCCAAGACAAATGATGTGTTAAAGCTTACAGAGGAGGGAAAAAAAATACAAACATAACACGAGTCTTTTGAAAATGAAATGGGAATGAGACTGACATAAGCAGTAACAGCACCCTACCCACATTATTTATTTTTACCACCCCTAAATCCACTTTTTGCCCATTTTGAAATTACAGTTCCTATATTTCCCACAATAAAGAATACCAGATCAAGCATCCCTTTCTACTCCCTCCCCAGAATAATGCAGATCAAAAATTATGCCAGATTTCATCTAGGTTCTTTAAAACCTCTTACAGCAGAGAAAACTGAAGTGCCTCTGAATTATCCTTGTCCCTTGAATCCATCACACCGACAAGATGCATCTACTGCCTTCTTCAGAGAATATAACAATGCCACGGTCCCCCACACAGTCCTACAGGCCACTAGCTGCAAATATCCCTGAATAACTTTCCTCCATCTGTCAACACCATTCAATCTAGACAAATATAGTCCTTCTTTCTGCTGCAGTGTCCACTGCGGTTTGAAGATGGGATTTGACTTAGGATGGGCATATCAAAGTTACATGTGTGCTTACCGCCGCTATAACTTCAGCAGCTCTGTAACCTCTACTTTTTTTCCCCCCCGTCAGTCCACCTCAGAGCTGAATATCTACCTGTATGAAAGGAGGAGATTAGGGAAGATCAGAGAAAGGAAGAAAAACTGAGAGAAAGGTGATCATGCAGACCAACACGTTCGTATCCAGACTCAGAGTGCTTTCCTATTGCATAAATTCAGTCTGGGTCTCGTACATAATGAGAATCACAACCTCGCTGATTATAACCTCTTTCACCTTCAACAAAATCAACATGGTGCATTCACTTCTTACCTCTTTAGCCATATGCTCATGTGTACTGTCACCATCTTGGTCAAGGCATAGATAAAGTTCTGGTATTAAGTGCTGCAAGTTATCATACGGATTCCCAGAGAAGAATGGAGAGACTAGAAAGCAGTCTACACCCTGCACCATACACATACATCAAATCTCTTCTGGACAACATTTTAATATGGCTCAGGCTGTATTTTTAATTTAAAAAAGAATAGCTACAAGCCTCCCAGAGAACTGCACAGAAGCTTAGGGGGGAAAAAAAAAAGTACAGCTGCCATAGGGCACAAGTGTGGTCTGCATGTGAGGTATCTCTCTGTACTTCACTTACAGATGAATTGCCAATAGGCTCCACTCCAGATTGTCTGTTACAGTTATAGGATTTTGTAGAACCAATAGAAAAGATACAAATGTCATGTGGTTTTCTCTATGCAGCTTTTTACCTAAAAGCTCTCAAGGTAATCCACACTGCTAGCAACATGAGCATCTATGCCCTGCCTTTGAAGCAAGGCTTATCACCACCCCATACTAGCAGAGTTTTGGGACCACACAGGGATGGTAGCTACTTTCTGTCATCACACATCCCCATGCTCTTTTTCATAAGCCACAGACAGACCAAAATAGCAAGGAAAAGAGGCATAATCCAACACCATCCAGCATCCGGTGTTCCCAACTCAGATCTTCCTAAGCAGAACTAATGAACGACAGGCTGACAGACAGTAACAGGAATAGTTAACTCATGGATAAAATGGGATTATGCTAATTCAAATCAATTTTAGTAAAGGAGACTTCAGCAATATCCTGAAAAGTTGTCAGGTTAAACAGAGAAATATCATTGCGATCCCTTCTGCCTAATTTATTTTTTCCCTCCTCTGTGTTACCGAAGTTTTTTTGCAATGTACTTTCCTACTTTGTTATTTGTAAAAATGTTTGAATTATGTGACTGAGCCAGATTGGCATGAGCTAAAGTTGCCACAATCTAGTTAACTCTTTTATTATCTTTGTGAAATAGAGGTCTTTTGTTTTCTGTTGTTTTTTTTTTTTTCAAAGCAACAGTTCCTTGAGTTATGTGATGAAATACATTAACCTTGTCCTCTTTAAAAAAAAATAAAAAATCCACTGAAGTGTTTTGAGCTTGCTTGACCTACAGAAAAAAACTTGAAAAGAAACAGTATCAGCAGAAGGCTCATCCACTAAGCAGAGACAAGTTAAAAGAGACTTTGGATCCATTGTCACATTTTAAAACTCATGATCTTTAAGCCACTTTATGATAGAAGCTCCTCCATCATCTGGAAGGTTTGTGATTTGCAATACCAGAGAGTTACAGCTGCAGTCCCAGAGCTAATCCATATCCCTGCCCCTTTTAGGTGGCTTGTGACCTAAAGGTTGCCAGTAACAAATGTGATATGCATTGGGGAGCAGGTAAAGGATGAAACTGTGCCTGTGGAAGGGAACTCCTCTTTTGTCCTGCTGTTCAGCCTCTGCACATCAGCCTGTCATTTTGCAATCTAGTCACGTGTATAAGGTTAAATACATGCTATGAAAGGTGAAAAACTCCCTGGGATCAGTTCTAGTGCTAACCTATATCAAATACAGACCCAACTGAATCAATTAGGTGCAACTGCTGTTTAGGATTTTCTGAGCTGACTGTTTCCAGGCCATTTTTTCTTTGTCTTTTGTCACGGCTGTTGTACACAAACTATTCAACAAGATCTAGTGTTTTAGTTTTCGGATTACTTATTGATTCATACACAAGGAAGGGGATACAAGGGGCAGATAATTTAAAGCTAAAAATATCTCTTCTACTCATAAAATGACACAGATCCTTTTTTACTGGATAATAGAGAAGAGTAAGTGGTATGCAGTGATGTTCCTTTGACTGAGACTTGAGAAAAGTATTGCAGAGAACTTCTTCTTGAGAATATCAATACTTAACGCATTTCAGCTAACTCAGGTGCTTAGTTTTCGGAAAAGGCCTCTTCTTTGCTTCCAGAGCTCTTAAACTATGCTAAGAACATGCAGGTCAAAGCAAGCTCTTCTTGAATTCGAAATTTTTGTGTTTGTCTTAAGAGCTGCTGTGCTATTCCTCCACCACCACCCACCACCACCCCCATCAGGAAAAGCATTGCTTTCTGTGAGAACTGTACATTTTCAGCTTCCTTCCAAAAGTATATGTCAGAACAGCAAATTCAGAGATGCAGTAACTGAAATATGTAAGAACAAAAAAACCAGCAGCACTACCAATAAAAAGACTTTTCAGGATAAATCAGTACAGACATTCTATTGCCATATGAAACCAGCCCTATGTCCAACATGGTCATGCCCTGTCATGTTCAACATTAGTCTTTGATCAAATAGGTTCAAATCTTAGATAACCGTTATCAAAATAACTGTTGTTTCATTTATTCAGTCAGTCCCATTTCTCAGCACAAATAATTAAACATCCAAGAATAGCCCATAAACATTTGTTGTACCCTGGTAAAATCCTTCAAGCCAACTTTTTCACATTCAGTGATCAGAATAATATTCTCAGATCTGCCTTATACAGGTAGGATAGCCAATACATGAAAAAAGCTTGTTATGGTGGAAGGTGCTAAATGCAATTACTGCTTTTTATCCAGTAATAAGAGCCATTTACTTTTATGCAAATAGCAGCTGGAGAATCAAAGATCCTACTAACTTGAAGAATCAAGTAAGCTCTTACTTTCAGGTGCAGAAAGCCTGTGTTCAGTAGAAAAACCTGCAGACAAAGAGGATATTATTACTCAAGGGGTGAAAAGTTATGTGGGTGGACTGAAATTGCAGGAACTGAAATATGTAGTTGTAGGTAACATCTTGGAGATAGCAACAGGTTGGATACCAGAGAAGGGATGCTTCATCTGGCAGAGCTCACTAGAGTCACACAGGTGGGGATTTCTGCACAAAGAAAATGCCTACCATTGTTTTTCCACACACGCTGTACTCAGGTTAATAAAAAAAGAAATATCTAAAGGCTATTTGACTGATATCATCAGTGCTGCCACTTAGCAGAAATAGCCCTGCAAGCCCTGAATGTTGGTCAGCTCATAACAAAGGGAAATAATATCTTTTTTTTTTAAAAATAATTATACAGAAAGAAAAAGCAAGATCATTCAT
>NW_008825155.1:1907210-1930056 GCF_000699105.1 Pygoscelis adeliae | reverse complement strand
CAGTTCATACAGTAAAAAAGAACATAGCTTTTTAATACTTTTAAGACTTTTTACTCTCTACTGTTCCCCACTATTGAAAAAGCTATCTTGAGACCAGAACACTCAAAGAGAACATTATGTCTTTCCTATTCTGCCCCTCCAAGTAAAGGCAGTTGAAATTCATTTCTAGCTAAGTTTTACTAAAGAAAATAGTTATTAAATAATTATCTGCAAGACACATTTTTGGACTGCTAGTAAACGTCAGCTAGCTTTATCTAATAAAGTCATTGTTAGTTAATTAGCAATAAATGTACCCTGTATTTTTATAAGCAAGTACAAGTGAAATGTCAATAAAGTGACTCATGAATATTCGTTATAGAATCCTCCATACCATGAGAAATGAGCTGAAAGATTAAAGCTGGGACAGACAGTCTTCTGATTTTCTGCCACCCACTTTGATTAAATGTGTCTTGAAAACCAGTAAGGAGAGACCTACCTTCATGCAGATACTTCCTTAAGCTTAGCTGCATGAAGCAGGTCTTTGAGGTCTGATGTTGTCCGTCTGCAATAGAACGAACCATATGCTAAACAAACAAACACACACACACAAACCCCAACAACGAGACCTGGGGGATCTTATATGTTAAAGAAGAGGCTCACAACTGGTTTCCCCCAAGACCACCTGAGTTTCTGCTTGTTTCAACTTCCTTTCTTGGGCTCCATGGCTTCATGTTCCACTAAACAACCGTACAGAGAACTGGAGCAGGGCAGGGCAGTGGTGCAACCAGGGCACATGCTCATGGGGCTGCACATTCACCAGAGCAGGGCCCTGCGTGTGTCCCTTCCTGCTCACATGCCTCCAGATGTGCCAGCAACACACAGTGTGCCAAGGTAGCACACTGGAGACACTTCAGAAGCTGCAGAGGCAGGCTCTCGTCTTAACACTTCCTTATGTCTTTAGTCTTCAGTTTTTTGATTCCAGAGGTGACTTTTGCCTTACCCGTGAAGAAAAGGAAGGCTCATCCCTTTAGCCTTGTTTGGTTATTCCTTTGCAGCCCATGGAAAAGTGTGGCTCCATAAGGCACCAGTCTCAGCTGGAGTTATTCCAGTGGCTAGATAGTTCATGCAAAACCAGGAGGAGCACTTCTACAGTTCCCACAATACTGTAAGCAGAGCACTAGGGAATGCTCACCCTGTTTTTCACGGCTCATGTTTTGCCTCACATGAAGGGGAAGACAAATATGAATCTTATTCTCTTGTACTAGAAGGATGTAACAGCCCAGAGAACAGAGGTTCAAGTTCTGCTAAATTACATTGTCTCTGAAGAAGAATCTGCTTCACGCTCACATCACACCACTACATCAAGGGGATTTTCCAAGTCAATTATAGATATTCCAGCCTTTTTGAAACACTGGGTGTTGCTCAGCACAGCAAGAAAGCTCAAGTAGCACGGTGAATGACACCACCTCCAAAGCCCTTCCGACATACAAAACACAAATCTTGGAAGACTGCTTAAAGAAGCTAATTTGAAGATGATGACAAAGACAAATTCAACTCCAATCATTAAAATAGACTTACAACTTACGTTTCAGACTGAGTGAACTGTCAGCAAAGCTTACTCTTGAGGGAAGCAAGTGGCAACACTGCACTTCAATGTATATTCCCCCTTATATAGAAAGTGTCGCTTTAACGATCAGAGGAAACAGGCGTACTGTTACCTGTTAAGGAGTCACTAATCTCTGTGTTTCATTTGGAGGATTTCCATTGTAATGCCTGCCTAAGCTTGGATTATCATCGCTGTTCGTGTTAAACTGTCAGAGAGCAAACAACATGGAAATGAACTTCTGATCAGCATATATTGTCTGTATCTCTGCATAATATTAATGAACAAGTAACTGCAGAGCTAGTCACGCAAAATCCTGTGGCAGCATGATCCTGAAGACTAGGTGGGTCCAAGAAACAACATAGAGTTTCTCTCTGTTGGACTGTTCTGATATTGGTGTGCAAGTGTCGAGGGCACTAAACACAATGAGGTAGATAGGTCTCATAATTTTGCCTTGCCCAGCACCATAGTACTTTCCCGTCACACTTCTGCTGAGTTTGTCAATGAACTGATTGCCCTTGCTTTGAAATAATCTCTTTGGTCCCAGGAAGAGAGAAAGGGAAAAACTCTGGGTGAAGACTCTCTAGATTATTTTTGATGGCTTTGGGAGACATCATTCTACCATCCAGAACAAAAAAAAAGAAAACAAAAAAACCAAAAAAACACAAACCAAAAACCAAAAAACACCACAACAAAAAAACCCAAACCCCACACCCCAAAAAAACAGAGTCACTCAGTATTAAATTTGGGTTGCCTACCTGCTGATCAACATCTGCCAGACATCACATGGGATTAAATTAATTTTACTGTTTATCCATCCCTAACTTCCCCCAATACCTTGAGTACTAACAGTGACAGGAGAGAGGTCTGGAGGGGAAAAGACTGGGTTATCTCATAAAGCAACTGTCAGTCTAAGCATGCTCAGAAAATAAGAATCTCTTGTACTGAATAGCATATCCTGACCTCTTTGAAAGATTCAGGCATACAGCTATTGAAAGGTCCATCTAAGTTCTGAATGTGTAATCCGTGCAGCCCAAGTACTCCTAAACACATCTTTGATTAGCTGAAAATGCAATTATTTTTATAATAATACTTTGCAGACAGCTTGTAAGAATATCAATGACCTTTTTTTTTTTTTCTCCTCCCTCCCCTCCCTATTTTAAAATCAGTTTCTGTTAGAGGAGCAGAAGATTTACTGGAGAAATAAGTGCTTCACTTGCAGTTAAACCATGTAAAAGACAGATTGACTGTGTTTTTAGACACTTACATCAAAGTAATTACAGCACTATATAATGTATTGGATTCATTAAGAGACTCTAAAACAATTTTTATATACTACTAAGTAAAAGGAGAAGAAGAAAAGAATGGGAAACTACAAATTAAACCTTACGACTTGCCTTCTTTGTCAGGTAAACTCCTCCCAGCTTCTGTCTAAGGAACAAAGACTCCTGATAAAGAGCAACATGAGAGGCATGATGGAAGAATAGACAAAATGTTGGGCTGGGACTCAGGAGGTAATGACCTAGTGTCCCTCTTGCCAGAGGTTTCCTATGTGCAGTGAGGCAGTTAGTCTATGTATTCATGCAATTAAGCCTGTATTCAACATGACAAAGGTAGGATTTCCTTTCTGCTTGGTCCCTCCAAATTGCAGCCATTTGGGGAGGTCAGGGTCTCATTCCAAGCATTTATTCAGTGCTTACAGCAGTAGGACATTGATTTTGCTTAGCTACCAAAATGACAGGATTCTGCTATTTGAAGATACAAATAACAGTATGAGAAAAGGTACTTCACAGGGTTCAAAATACCCATAGCATAAACAGGAAAAAGTTAGTAAAAAGATGGTTGTCAAAGAAAATATTCAGGTAATGAAATCTCTAACCAAGAATGACTGTGTTTGTGAAGAGTTTCTCAGGTGTTTATATGTGACAGCATATTTTAAACTACATTGAGTAATGTAGCTGGAAACATTGTGGAAGCAACTACAGCTATGGGGTTCATGTTAGCTAATGCCTGAATGAACACGTCTGTCTGAGGTGGTTACAGGAACCACAGGCTTACTCTGGAAACTCAGACACAATTTATTTCTAAAATTAAAAGCAGTTTCCTGTGAAAAAGTTGATGTAAAAGAAGTGGGCTCTCTATTCCCTTACTTACAACATTCATCCTACGGCCTGACAACTGGGAAAGCAAAAGAAACTTCCAGGAACCAGCATGCCTTGAATGCCTTATTTTGTCTACTTTACACATTAATTTCCCAAGTGTTTCCTGATTCTTATTTGGTTAACACATTAGGGTATCTAATTCTTATTTGCTACACAAATCGCTCATTTGCAATCAAATTTCCATCAGTATTTGCTATCTTATTATCATGGTTAACATCACTTTGCACTTTGGTATTAACTAGAGACACATTCGAAAAAGTAACTCAGTGTTATAAGTTGAGAATACTACGGCTGTGTTTTTCTAACAAAGAAAATTGCTGTAATGTCGCTGGGTCATTCCAGTTATCGAATCCCAGCATCCCAAAGGTTTATCAAGCAACCGTCTCAGGCTTGTAGTTTCACTGTTTGCATTTCTGTGAAGCTAATTAAACCTCAGTAGGACAAAGCTGGAACTGCATCAACTGACTTAAAGTCATCTTTACCTCAAGCTCAAAGCCACATCCATCCCATAGAGAATGGCGTGGCTCTATTTGGAGTCCACTCATGCTTCTGGGTTGCCAGCAGGATAAAAACCCCGGGATGTGTTCAGTTCTGCTCCTGCCTGTGACTGTATAAGTTGATTTGTCAGACAAACAGTCAACAAAAGTGAAAATCCTCAATGATGCAGAAAGGTGAGAAAGGCTAAGACTGGGCCACAAGAGAGACAGATCTTCTAGTACCTTTGGTGAGTACTTCTGGTACCAAAAACGAGATGAAAGATCCACGGATAAAGCTTTTCTGGCACGTCTGTCAATTATCAGTATTCCCATCTGCATCAGCAGACTTGGACACTTTGAGACCTCAGACAGTGGTAGAGGCCTCAGTACCACCCATCTCTGCACACTACCTTGCGCTGCTCACAGGCAGAGCTCACGATCCAGAACTGCATAACGTAATATAGGCTCATTATAATAATATGAAACCCTTTTTGACCTTTCTTTTCCCTTTCATCTCATCATGACAGACTACCTGGTGTCAGCTGCTCCACTATTCAGGCGTATATATGTGCTGTAGTATCACAAGAATGTAAGTATGGTCCTTTCCAAAGGTCAGCTTTTATGTGAGTAGAACTCAGTGTAATTCACATCAGGGCAGTCCTTTTCCAAGGCCTGAAGATTCAAGTTACATGTATGAATCTCAGCTGATACCATTAAGACTTTTTGGTCTCGTCTTTGAGAACAATCCTGTGAGAAACAGAACTTATTCTCCTGGCTTATGAAAGAAGTCTAAGAAAGCAGAGCTGTCTCTTTTATTAACAGTACAACCTGAAATAATTTCTGAAGCAATATTATGGCTGTACTCTTTACTCATTACTGTCTTTTTTTTTTTTCCTCTGCTGTAAGGCAGCTTCACTTTTCTCCATGCCCACAGAACCTCAGCTTGTGATTTTTGATACATTTCCCTGAAAATTCCCAGATAATCATACCATCCTTTTGGTTAGACTTATTACTGCTTTGACATCTGAGTAACTTATTCCTTCTTACGCTACTTCTGTGATGCATGAAGCTTTCACCTTCCCTCCCATTCATTGCAAATGCCCGACTGCAAACAGAGAAGAATGTATTGTAGTAGGAGGAATGCAGTGGAGAATCAGCTGGGTAAGAATGAAAAGCTCAGTTATAGGAGAAGACAGCAAAGCTATTGAACCACAGATGAGTTTGTATAACCTACACTTTCAAAAGTCTCTGACAAAAATTAGTTTGAGATCTCTGTGAACACATAGTTACTAATTCTGGATTTACTAGGAACATGGGCTGTCAGACTTAAAGCCATCTTAAGAATCAATGTCCCTGATAGCCAAATGACAAGGAAGTTAAGAACCAACCTCATCAAACTTGGCTTTTAATTTTATCGCCCAGGCTTATCTTGTATAATTCAAAATTATACAGATGGGATTCCTACCCAAAGAAATGTGTTTCTGAGTCCTGAAAGAATGGCTGTTGGAAAGAAGAAAAGATTTGAGAAGGGTGTGATTCTACATATATTGAACTGAATTTTTCCTGCAGCTATTAAATTTACAGCCAAGAGTTACTGAAAATATGGCACAGTGGAAAGATTTACAGTAAATTATCCATATTTTGAATTAGGGACTTCTAAATACTTAATAGTAATTGAAAAAGTGTTATCTCTTGGTAAAATGTGCATTAATCTTGCTCTTTCCCACTTTAAGAAGGATCATTCCCGGGTTATTATTCAGCTCTGTGTTCCAGCAATTTTCAGTCCTATCGTCTCTTCTACCCTCAATTTCTGCTGACACCAGAAGAGAGGTTGCTTGTCAGCCGGCTGTTGCTCTCTGCTAGTTTTTGCTGGCATTAAGATAGTTCCTATAACCTGAGGCTGCCAAGTGTTTTTGGAGCCTGCCTCTTTATCAGGCTTTCACAGTGTCTGAAGTGGTTGGAAGGGGACAAAGCAATCCAGAGCCTGAGCCTGACCTCCTCCAGGGGTGACCTCCTCTCCCCCATGCCAGCCAGCCCTGAAAGGCTCCCCTGGTGCCGACAGCTGTGTCTGCAGGAGCTCTCTCCAGCACTCACCCTGGAAGCTTGTGGGTAGACAGAGGAATGACAGCCACAGCCCAGCTGGAGGCAGCTGGAGAAGGGCCCTCCTTCTCTTGACTATTAGTTCATTTTCCTCCTCTGCTCAAAAAAGTGGGTGTTGCATGTGCTGATAACCCTATATACTTACTAATTAGTGTCCCATTCACCTTGAACTACAGAGCTCACAGCCGATAGCTGCAGCTTGTGATATCTTGAGTATGTGTTTGATGAACTCTGGAGACATTTTCAGCTGTTAAATATAGAAAAACTGAACAGCTTCCCAGGACAGGCAGTGCAGCACAGAATCATACGCTTGTCAAGGCCTTGTCTGAACTCCTGACTTCAAACTAATAGAGCTGCAAAGTTAGTGAAACTGTGCAATACCGGCTGGCTCGCTCCCAGGCTAATTTCTCAGACAAACACTATGCAGCAGAAATTAGCTGCTACATTGGGCATTAACTACTACTTTCATTGGTTTGATGACCAAGAGTGTGCCATAAACACTGTGCCAAAAGTCTGCCAGTTAAGCTTTGGTATAGTTAATGTCTTTGTTTCCATATTTATGATGCTTCTACTGTAAATACTTTACATGCCAACAGGTTTCTTCAGCACTAAGAGGAATTAAAGAACAAGCCCAATACTTCCAAGGAAATTGACTGCAAGGGAGCTACCACTGGCCATTTACACCAGATTTTAGAAGTTCAAACTGAATATACATTTTTCAGGCGTTTACTCAGTATTTAAGCATTATATATTTAGTAACATGCAATTACACAGTTGCCACTGAGGAACTGGTAGAGCCACCCAGTACTGTGACTTTCTAGAAGAAAATAAATTTGAAGCCATCAGCAGATTTTGTGTTAATGTACTACTGAAAACATTATGGGATTAAACTCATACTTTGTAATTACAAATAGTGGTAAGTGGTTAGCATATTTAGTCAAAGCACTGCTTTGACTTCAGCTACTTTAAAGAAAAAAAACTAAAACCTATTTATTATTGGAAAGATTTGTATAAGAATAAAAATCAGGATATCTAACCTAATCTTACTGCATAACCATGTTTACAAGGTAACAGGCAAAGGAACAAGATTTTTGATATCTTAACTTCTTCCATAGCCTCCTTTGTCTCTAGCTGTCTCTTTGGATTTTCTTCCAAGCTTCTAGCTTCACCAAAATAGGCCAACCTCTCTCTGAAATATGAATACTTTGCTCTTTCCCATAAAAAGGGATTTGGATTCTTTTGCATAGCATCCATTCAGAAATATTACTGTATCCTAATTAGCTCATGTTATGAACAGTCATTTTGGAGGCTTAAAAGCATGGGGGGAGGTTTCTGTCAAGAAAAGATTAACTGTTTAGTTTATATTAATATCTAAAAAATAAAATAAAACCAGAGGTTTTGACATGATGTGTAATTAACCGGATTAGAAGTGATGGCACAGAGTCGGGGGGGGGGGGGGGGGGGGGGGAGTTTCCACAGTGATTTGTTTTTTTTCCCCATCCTGGGGTAGTTAGAGGGGGAAGTGCCACTAAAAGATTTTTCTAAATTATTAAAAGTGAAAAATACAGAATCAAAGAAATATGGATTAATGGAGAAATCAGAATCAATATTTTATTACAGTTGCTAATGAAATATTTACCAGACTAATTTTCTTACACACTCTAGAGTAATTAAAAAGATACAACCCTTACATTAACACCTAGATTAACATGCCTCTTCTTATATTTGTGTTTGTATAAAAGTCAACTAAGTAAATTCATCTGCGACAAGAAGATTCTCGGCTACGGCTTCTGTTTGAGCTTTTTGTTTCCATGGTACCTTATTTCCACTTTTGGCTAATCTTAGAGAGCATTCTGAAGGGATTGATCCGATGTCCATTGAAATGAATACATAGCACAGACACTGAAAAGTATGAAAATCAATGCAAGGACTTTCATCAACTTCACAGTTCTTTGGCCTGAATGCATCACTCTTTAATGACAACTATGAAGAACTGCAATCAGTAACAGATTCTTAAATACAATGTTGACCATCTAAGCATGAAAAAGATAAAAACTGGTAAAGGCTGGTGAAAATAAGATGTTAGAAAACACCAGATTAGAAACAATATATTGAGAGATGCAAGTGGACTCCCAGGCTCGAGAGTTAGTGAGGTAGCATTCATCTGCACTGACAGCGACCAATGAGGTGAAGGGGGAAGGTAAGAATATCTGATGCAATAGAAAGTGTCTTCTGTCCTGCTCAGTTGGTTTAAGATGCAAAAATGACACAAACCCCTTTTTATCACACTGTACCCGCACATGTATTTTGTGCAGGTCACATATTTTAAACAGTTACAAAAATATTTTAGAGATATTAGCTAAACAAAAATAATTCAAGAGCATGCGTGTTCTTCTGCTTGTATAAATGGTTCCCATGAGTGAAATAAAACTAGGCTCAGAGGGAGTAAAAATACCCACAACTAATCAGCTGGAGACGTCTCCAGACATGATTTAAGATGTCTTCTTTCTATAGAAAAAACATCAAATATTTTGAGTCAAACACCAGAGGATCTTCCAGAGTTCAAGGAACTGTTTGTCATTAAGCTAAAACTACAGATTTCTCTTTTTTTCAGGGACATAAAGTTTGAGTTCCTGCTTCTACGAGACCACTGTCTGTCAGCCTTCACAACTCCTTCAGGAACATGGCAAGATCCAAGTAGGAGTGATTTGGCAATAAGAGTGAAAACTGAAAACATTTCTCTAACAAGCTGGTTTCAAAACTCAACCTAAAAGGATCTAATGCATCTGTTTAGAACTGCAGCAGAGTGAATCAACCTCAGTGGGGAAAGCAGAAGTGAAATAGAAAAAAAAAATGCAGGAAAAGTACAACTTTACCGGTTATCACTGTCTCCAAGAGCTGTTCTTGTGACATGGAAGTTATAGTGCCCACCTGCCGTCATTTGCGTGCAGGCACATCAGTCGTGGAAGTAGGATCCAACCTGTGACTCTCAGAAGATCGTGATCCTTATTGCTTATTTGAACTCCCGCAGTTGTATCTCATGGATACAGGTCTGCACCATTCATGGCTGCCATTTCGATCCCTTTCTTTCCTTCCAGACTTCAGTCACACACACATCTCAAACCCACTCTACACAGTACTAAGAACCATAAAAATATGGAGTAATTATGCTAAAGCTCCTCTTTCAGAAAACAACACCACTAGAGGAATATGTCTCCTACACTACACCTCCAAACAGATAATTAATTCTTCTTCTCAGAAGAATTTAAGAGCCCTTAGGTATAGGGAAATACCTACCCAGCCTCCCCTAATACCAAAGTACCCAAGTACCTCCTCTCTGCTCCTTCCCTTTCCACCCATTTCTCTCCTCCTATTGCCAACAAGACCTTAGAAGCACATTTGGAAAGAGGACTCTCCATGCTGCCATTAAACATTTTCTTTGACAAATTGTTCTTCTTCTGGCTTTGCAAACATGCAGGCTGCAAGGGTGATCTCTACATAATTTTGCAGTATGTTTTACCCAAGAAAGGCAAAGCAGAGCTTGGATTAAAGCGGGCAGAAAGCAGTATTTCACCCACCACATCGTCCCTACTCCTTTTCCCTGCTAATTGCTCACTGGAGCCGCTGTAGAAGCCTTTTTGTTCACAGCTATCCAGAAGGAATAAAAAAAAAAAAATCTTCCTGCCTCAGTTTCACATTGCTTTTCTCATCAGAGTTTTCTTGTCCTTCCCCTCTTGTTATGTCATCTTGAGATCAATAAACTTACCAGTGCTGTATACCAAATGGATATAACAATACACTACATTTAGCCTCCATAATGTAAATATTACTTTTACCATAGATAAAAAAATCTCTTTCTCAAAGAATCACAACCTATTCAGATGACATGCTTATGGAAACGTTTCTAAATCCCAAAGCCAGTCATTGTGAATGTAACTTACATCTCTCCTTTGACGTAAGTTATTCCCTGCAATATGCCACAGGTAGAAGACAAATTTGAGGAATATTAATTAAGAAGCAGGTAGAAATGGAAGTGAGTTTTCCTGCTCTTGACTGGAAAGACAAAAACATCTACCACAGAAATATCTGGTGCAAAATGCACTTCTCAGAATTCATATTGCTGTAAATCTTTACCAAACTAATGAAGCTAGGGGACACTTCCAACAGAGCACTAACATCCTTTGACAGGAATTGCTCATAAAATAAACTGTAGGAGCAGAAATTGTTATTTTAAGATTCCCAAACTCCCCTCCCAGGAGGCAGCAACAACAGAAGAGATGCACACACCTGTCCAGATGTGACCCTTCCTCAGAGAGGCACCTTCAGCATTGCCCAGCGATGGCCCTGCTCCATACCCTCAGCACTAAAGGCAGTGGAGGTTGCAGCTGCAGATTTATTCAGCCTGCCAAATTTGTAAGGCTTACTTGTAAAGCCTGGGATCTCACAAAAAACAATAACAAGGGGCTGTCTGAGTTATTAAACACTACACTCAATCTACCCACCGTGGACAGGTAGACAGATGCAAGAATATTTGCATGCATAGGCTGGTCTGCCCGCTTCCCCTGCCCTCTAGCCCTGCCAGCCTGCCCAAATGAAGCCCTGCTCACCTCCCAGGTACCTTCAAGCAAGAAGAATTTGGTGAGTTCCTGGTATTTCCCCCATCAAACCTGGGGCCACGCTTGCAAAATTGACATCTGCAGAGACAGCAGAATTGAGGGGGGTTTTGACACCCTCAGGACTGCTTGTGTAATGAGATGTTAAGTGGTAGCAGAAACCTGCTTTAAGGGTAGCAATGAATCTGCTATAAACACAGGACCACAGGAGCTGTGGCTTTGCTAAGGAGCACCGAGCACCACCTGTGATAAAACCACACCTGGAAGCAACAAGGCATCAACACGATTTTCTGAATCTCTTTTGTTTTAAAGCCTTTTTCATAACAGTGGTCTTAAATTTATATATATCACCACTTTAAAAGTAAAGGTCTATATTTTAGTTAAAAGAGTGAAAATGAAATCAAGATTTAATGACAAAGTTTTTGAGGTATGAGAACACGATTTAAGTCAAATCTTAAGTCTGGGCTCAGGCCAGACGTTTGTTATTTTTTCAAAAAGCTAAAAGCAGAGAAGTCATTAATTTTCATTGTTTCTACCATACATACATTTTTAATACAAATAAAAAAGGAATAAATAAAGTTTTGCAATTATCACTAAACTGTATAAAAGCTGTTAGTAGCTGCCTGTGTTTAGCTGTAGAGGAAAATGAAGAGACAGTTCTGGGTATTAAGACATACTCTCCAAAGCTGTATTCGAGTTCAATTTTCTTGTGGCTTCACTTCTTTTTCCACTAGGTGGCACTCTGGAAATATTTCTAAATTCTAGATTCCTTTCCATTGCCTTTTAAAAAGCCAACAAATTAGCGATTTCCCTCAGACCTTCTATTGTTTACAGCCTACTGAAAAAGGCAAGTGAATTACACAGAGCAGTACAGAAAATTAGCATCGTTAAATGTGTCACATATATCACTAATAAAGTTTCATTATTTATACTGTCAACTTGAAAAGCACTTATTTCCTAATCAACTCACAACTAAATAAACAGTCATATAGGCATACAATGTGAAAGCACAGTACTTGTACATCAGATCTTCCTGAGCTTATGTGTGTGCTGGCTGATATTAGGAGGAGAGGAATAACAAAGAAGAATGCTCCCCAATTTACTAGCTTTCCCTCCTCCTCTCCAGATACCTACTTTTATTGAAGAAAAAGGATACATGTTCTTTTCTGCTTGGTTTTGCTTTTTTTTTTAAACAATAAATGCTACACTTAACCCCAAAGGTGATCCTGAAACACAAGTAGGGCAGGCACATTAAATTAATTTGCAAAAGCTGGAGATGCATTTAAAATTAACGCATCCCCATTTGGGGATTGGGGATGCAGAAGAGAAAAAGATATTTAAATAGTCACTTGAAGGGCTTTACACCATCTAAATCCAGCTGCAGTCTCACAGACAACCCTTCTGATGTTCACTAAAGCTGGAGATGAGTTCTAGTAAACAGATGTCCTTGTCAGGGAAAATGAACAAAAAACCTATCAAATTTGGTACTATCTGGTAGCTGGAAGTGAACTGCAAACAGTTCTTTGTTTGCTGGGCTGCTGCAGGAATGGGCTGATGTGGCACTGGATCCAGCAGTGGAGACATACTGATAAATAAAGGGAAAGTAGCACGTCTCCTTGGCTGTGAAGGACCTGGGCATCAGGGCATTTAGTATGTGCCAGAGGACCAGCTGCTGCTCCTTCTACTCAGTCAAAAGTCAGTCTGTCGTATGTGGCTTCTTTTGAGTTTTGTCTTGTAAGAGTTATGAATCAGGTCGTGCCAAGAAGGAAAATCAAAGTGCCATAGCCTCTTATCTTTCTCCGCTTTCCCTCCTACCCCCAGAAGACTTTGCAGGTAGTTCTTAAACATTCAGGTTATATGTTTGCCTCTGGAAAAGGCAAACCACAGCCACAGCTACCAGCTAGGGACTGTTCTGCTCTTACTTCTTCCTGATATTTATGACAATTTTAGATGACTATCAGAAAGTTTGTAAATCAGAGATTTATCACAGAAGCCTGTAAGTAGCAGCAGAGATTGGCTGGATGACACATGCAGAGTTTGTGTGCTCACAAAAGGAAGATGCCTTACAGAACCAGCCACAGTATCTGTTACCGAGATCCTGGGAGTCCTCTTTGAATTTACTTTCTGACACAATGAGCCACAGAAACCCTCCCTAGAGCTGGAGGAGGCCTGGATCACTGCCCCAGCTTCTTACCTGGAAGGCAGGGTCAAAATTTCCCAATCAACTAGGTCAAACTTAGCTCAAAATTCAAGTACATCTTGCAGACAGAAAGTGCAGGTTAAGCCTTCTTCATCCAAGTACGTTCAAAAGTGCATGAAAATACAGACCTCACAACCTCCTGTAGAGCAGGAGTTAAGGGTTATGAAACTTATGAGGCTTTATTCAAGAAAGGAGATGAGCTGGCTGGCTCACAGTCCTGGACAGAGTCATTGGCAACATGAGGGGTCACACACATAACTCCACATTGTTATGATAGAAAATCTTCATGTAGACAGTGTTAAGTCTTCACAGAACTAGGAGTTTAGGTGGGATTTCTATGTTCCTAACAGAAACACAGGACCCAAAAGCAAACGTAGGCATTCTAGTCTCTGGGATGTTTTTTGTTACCCATGTTGCTGACTATTAGCTGACACACTGTTCAAGTTCATTACCTCAGCTGCTTAGAAAAAGGCAAGTTGGGTTAGATTTGCTGGTGAAGAGCTCTTCCCTGCACCTACTTGTTCTTAGTGATGAACTTCTTGGGTCTACAGACAAAGATTGTTTTTTCCCCCTTCAGAAAACCTCTGCAGCTCGGACTGAGCCTGCATCAGAGCATAACCTTAATTGTGAGCCACCAGGATGGTGGCCAAGTCACTCTCAACACAGGCTCCATGCTTGGCCACGTGCAAACATAGTCCCCAGTGCCCTCATTATCAGAGGCAGATTTCATCAAGCAAGAGAAGCTTTGGTCACTTGAGTCAGAGAAAGGCAGAGAAATTGGCTGTTTGTCTTTACAGCAGTATAGCTAAATCAATAACCTGTGGAATGAGAGATTTAGGGTGGATGAAGGGTGCATTATCTTATATACGTGTATTGGAAAGTGCTGGCAACACACTGCAGTTTTGAACAAATAAATGAATTTACTAGGTGGAAGAGAGAGACTGCTGATAAAACAGAAAAAAATACTATACTCAGGAGGTGATTTTGGTCCGAGTGCTAATATTTTATACAAGAGAATATTGAATTTAGGGAGAGGCTTATTCATTCATTTGGCTTTTTAACTTTCTAAAGTGCTTTTATTGACTGATTTTGTTTGTGGCAGCTAATATTACTGTCACTGTAACAATATTTTTTCCTTCTTTAGCCCTCCTGATGCAGTTTGCCATCTGAAGTCATTTACCTTTCATTTTTTTAAATAAAGCTGCTTTTTAAAAACTAAGAGATGATTCACATGGTTTGAGCCTGCATTTGCTCAGATAAAACTGAACTGCTAAAACTTCAAGAACTGTTGCATTAGTTGAGACCCAAGGTCCATTTGCTATGAATTTAACTGCAGCAACATTAATTGACAAGACATCTGCAGGATGCAAATAGGAGACGTACCCTCTTCCTTACATGTCAACATTCCCTCCAAACTATACTATTTTTTGTCTTGGCAACAACATTCATCTGCTAGGAGAAAACATACACATGAACAGAATTTCTTCAGTTTGAGATCTGGTTTGATATAACTTCAGTATAGCATGTCCAGGCACTCTTAATCACCTAGACACGGAGATGTCAACCCCATAGTGGTTGTTCAATAGAAGATATTCCAGCAACACCACCTTTCTCCCATTTAAAACCCGTTTCATTCAGCATTAAAGTTTCTCTAAAGCTGCAGGCAGCTTTCTGAGTTGGAGTCCTGCCATTCCAGCAGACTACAGAGGAACAAATACATTTTGAACTTGAACTATATTTGCTGAGGGCAAGGCTGCAAGCCTCAGCTAAAACAGCCATCAGCTCTGAGCTCCAGCCTTTGGGTGAAAGGCAAGGAGGAATTGCTTCTGCAGAACCCAGATGAATTCAGTGTGAAAACAAATAAAAAATTGCTCCCAGATCTATGAAAAAATCAGTTTTTCTGTCTCTGGAGGAGCAGAGTTCATGCTTTTCACCCTTCCTTGCAAAAGCTAAGCAGACCACCATCACCAGACCTGGGGAACTCCAGGCAAAATTCAGCTCGTGGACATGAATTTTTATTTCACTGAATCTACAGTGACTTACCACCTCCCAGTGGGGTGAAGTGTTGTACTTTGACATGCATTGAGAATAGAGAAGCAATCCATCTGATAGCCTCCTTTACTAACTCGATCACAGGGCCTCAAGCAGACTGCAGAGGTCCTTGGGGCTGCAAAAGTGGCAGCTACACACCAGTTATTCAGTGTGACGCAGTTCTTGGAAAGAGACTGCATCCCAGATGCCCAAACAGGAGATGGAGAAGAGCAAAATCAACAAGGGAGAAGGAAGACTGCGATGCTTTGCCACCTTAACAGTGCATTGGTTTGATGGTGCAGACAGTAAGCAGTGTCTGCATGTCAAAATAGAGGGTCCTAAGCCCCCGTGTCCATGGTGTAAGCTCTCTGAGCACTGGAGTGACATTCTCCACTCTCCATGGACACATAGAGAGTCCAAGGCCCAGCTGATATAAGTGTACTTTCATATCATGTAAACATGCATTGATACCTTGATGCTGCACAGGGTAATTGCTTTTAGTTATTCACTTGCTTCCCATCAGCATCAGTCCACACAGACTTAGGACCCATGGCTTTGGAGAGCCTCTCTTCTTGCTGATCAAGAAAATGAATATGCCACCCATTAACTCCTCCCTTCTCTGTCTGTTTATCTCAAAGGCAACCCAAGGATTTGAGCATTTTCTAGCGTCCTTAAACTCTTTCAAGAGACTGTTCAACTCTCCCTATTTGTGAGGATTAGAAAATTTATTAAATTCTTTTTTTTTTTGTTTAAGGTGAAAATCTCTTGCTTCCTCCATATGCTTCCCTAATAATTTCAGAAACAGCCTTCCCTCTGCTTCAGGCTATACCAGCTTTTGCTCTAGCATCAATAAGATGTAAGGATATTCACGGAAAGCTCTTTGTGACATTCATCAGTCCCTCCTCCCCCAATCCCATCTGTCATCTGCAAGTGAAATGGTTTAGCTTATTGCATATTCCCTAAGTGGCCAGATGTGACATGGCCACAATCACATATAAATGTTTTGAGAATGGGAATGGACAGGACAGTCTTAGATTCACTACCAGTCAGCCCACGATGGCTTTAGCAGTGCTGATTGCCTGGGAGGAAAGATTGTCTCTCTTCTTCCAAACCAATTTGCATACAGTGAAACAAGCCAGTGCTGATTGTCTGGACACTTGAAAGCAGCCCTGACACCAGTGGTGTCCCTCTTTGTTCTGGGCAGATTGTTCCAGAGATTTTGGTGTGCGAAACATTTGGGGATTAGTATGAAGGTAAGGGAAGAGCTGGTGATATTTTGTGCAGGATATAATGGATAGAGACTGGTTGCTGTGGGATGGTATCATGGGAACCTGTTAACGGCATGATTGATCTGCCTAAGGGAGCTGGGGTTGGCTGCTAATTCAGTGATGTAGTAGAACTAATGATAGATGCTGATGCAGTCTGATTTTTTAAAGTATTGTTTTTCCTGGTGATTTATGGTTGCATCTACTAGTTAAAATTAACTGGTACCTTAGCAGGAAGCTTTAACCAAATTGGCGAGTCTGCGTGGAGTTTCTCAACCCTGAGCACTGAAAGGATCAAAAGAAGAGACAGAATTCCGAGTGAAGCTGACGTCAGAGAAGAACTAGGGATGAGCTTTCACTGAAATCACAGTATTTCCAACATTCTGGGTGTTTAGTCCAAGGTCTATTTTTTCTAAGCACTGCAAACCCATCTGTAAAGTTTGAGCCTGGGATTTGGGCTGCCCCACATCTCCTGTGTGTGTATGGATATAATTTTGGTTTGGACCAGTCTACAACAGAAAGGGAAAATATTAGAAAAGCTTCTGCCAGACAGATAAATGCCTTAGCAGGTGCTAAGACAAAAGAAAAAGCTTTCTGATTATAGCAATTATGGACTAGAATTCATGATATCTTAACATGGTTTCTGTATTACCCAAAAGTTTCTAGTCTCACCTTGGACATATTATTCATCCTGTTTAGATAAGTTTCTACAAGTTAGAATACAAGACAGAAACTTCCATTACTGCTTATATAACAAAAAACATTTAACTTTCCACCTGGCAAAATATTTTAGAAACAATTCTGATTATTTTTAAAACATCATTTAAAAAAAAAGTGATGACACCTTATTTTTACAATTTCTGAAACATTTTTTCATTTTATATAAAACAAACTGTGTAAAATGCTTAGATGATTATACACATTTATATTTTTGTGCATGTGCACATCATAGAGTTGACACAAAAATCCAATATCTCCATTTTATCAAAATAAAATCTTTCCAAGTTTTTAATGGGTAAAAGTTTGATTTCACAGGATGCTTTCTCCTAAAATCTCTATTCACTCTAGATCAAAATAATATTTTAAAAGCACAAGTCTTCCCTTGTGTTAGGAAATCCATGCCTCACTTTCCATTAGCAACATCTGTATTTGGCAGGGAAACCTATTGTCTTGGAAACAGGACCTTCTTCTGCCTTACTGAGGTGCTTATTGCTGACAAGGGTAACAGAATCAGAGTCTCTGCAATTTTCTTTCTTCTTGTAAATAATAAGAGTAGCCCAACTCACTTAAGAATCCAATATTTCTGGAGAGGTGGCAGCAATTTAATTACCTAACCTGATAACTGACATCACCATCATTCCTGAAAAACAGCAACGACAGGCATTCGAATGCATTATTTCACAAAACAAGAGTTGCCAGCACAACTTCAGGGCCTTCAATGCAACACCTACACTTAAATTAATACAGGACGCAAAGCAACGCCTGAGCTAATAATGCCAGACAGTTTTTCTCTGTTAGTGCATCGGCAATGGGTAATTGCAGGTGCATTGGCAGCGGACAGCCATGCACAAGACTGCAAGGCAGGAAGAGTCCTGCTGGTTGTGGTTTCCTGACGTGTTATTAGGCAAGGAGGAGAGCCAGGAGGAGGTCCAGACAAACATAATGCTAATAAGGAAGAAGGTTAGCAGGCTACAGCAGCTTGCTGTGGAAGCATCTGTGGAAGTCAGACAAAATAGGCAGCCTAATGTTTTAGCATTTCAATGACAAAAAGAAATAATGAGGAACATATATTTCCACAATGAATTTACACTTACGTGATAAAGACAGTTCATAGATTAACAAAAATCTGAGGAGACAGAAGATTGTCATTTGCTTTGATGTTAGCACTACCCAGCAAATTTGAAGATCCAGAGATATCTGTGTCCCGCTCCTACTGATATCAATGGGCTTGTCTCTTTAAACAAGAAAGTTAGATATCGAATTATCTCTGTAGATCTGAGCCTCGTGCTCTCCTGCAGTAGGTGCTGTGTAAAAAGAAAATTGAATCCATCTGACTTTAGTAACTTAACTGAGCAGGTTAATCAAAGCTGCCTTTAGTCCCTGGGGATAGAGGCACCTCCAGCAGCCAGGAAGTTCAACAACTCAGGCTCCTACTCTGAATAAGTTTCTGGAGGTGCCTTTCAGTCTGCAGAGGAAAAATGCATTTTCACCAGATGACCAAAGCTGGGGTGCCTGAATTCCTCCTCCTTCAAAGAGATTTGTTGTTGTTGTCTTTCATATGAAGACATAGAGGGCATGTCCAGTCGCTGCCATAAGGCTGCAGGAATCCTGCAGTTTTTTTCTCCCCTCCACCAAATATCTATTTATTCAGAGTGTAAGAACACTTATAGTAGAATTAGTCTGGAATAACCAAAAGTGTAAGACATGTGGCACAGTGGCATAGTGGGAAGTAAAACCTGATGCTGTTACAAAGCTGGTGAGAAAAATCACTAGTGTGTTTCTACTGAGCTGTATTCCTTTTCAAAATACTCTTCATATCCTGGAGCTAAGAGAAACCTTTCCTGACAAAAGTTCTCAAAACATATCCAGATTCATAATAGCTTTAACCAATCAACATTTTCTTACTGTATTTTCTTCTGAAAACCTCCTGCCCAGCTACAGGAGCTCTAAGTCCCACTAACATAGTATACAGCGCTGCATTGACTGTGGATCAGTTACCAATTTATAGTCCATTTAACTACAAAATCAGTCCTTAGGCTTTGCATTTGCATTCAGTAAAGGTTTTTGTTTGCTATCTGTCAACACACAAAGGACATCAGTAGAATTTACAAACTGGTAACCATTAATCTGTTAGGGAAATATGACAATTGATATTTTGATTCCAGTAATTCATAAACTCCTTTATGTATATCCCTAAGCAGAGAAAGAGAAATGTGATTTGAATGGAATCCCAGAGAAAAACAGATACATATGGAAAATAGGTTTGTCCCCATATCAAGAGCCTGTTCTTTGGAGACAGTGTAGAGGCAAACAGACAGTGATCTAAATATCCTGTTAACTTTTTGAATGGATGAACCAGACAACAAACCTCTTGGAGCTAAGCTACTGTTTAGGTACTTATAAAACATTCTTCTCTTATTTTGTACTACTAAATATAGTAACTGTTTAAATAGTCATTGCGTTAAGATGAAATGAATGCCTTCTTTATTTTTACCTTAAATTGCCTGGTACTAAAAATGATTCGGAGATGGCAAACTACATGCACCTTATTCCTATTAAAGGAGAAATCAGTAAACATGAAACTCCCTAAACCAAGATCAAATACACCCAACAGTAGACAGTCAGATTCTCAGGACACTCGCTGTCCTGGCTGGGGACAGACACCTTGTTTGGCCAGCTGAGGGGAAGGGCATCTCCCAGAAGAAAAACATTAAGCAGACTACCTTGTCACGCAGCAGGCTAAGAGGAGAGTGCCTGAAACACAGGCTTAACCTCATAGTTGTAACACAGTTCAAAAACAAAGTCATTTTAAATGTTAGGAGCAATCTTGAAGAGCTCAGACAATAGCCACCTCAGTGCATCACACTGATTCTCAAAAATAGAGTGCTCTGCAACATTTCCTCTGTTCTGTCTGTAAAACCACCTTGCCAGATAAACTGCCACTTGGTGTAATTTTACTGTCGCTGAAAATTGGGAATCTCCATTTCCATTCCCACTTAGCCACTGACTCAATTAGAAGCAATCAAGTGGCCTGAGCTTTGCAACAGTCCATATTGATTTTTAAGGACCTTTTGGAGCCATCTACCTTCAGTTGTCTGAATGTGTGCTTTCATATGCTGAGATGTTTTAAGGTGTACGTAAAAGATCATCTAAAAATGGGGGTACTTAAACATTCAGCAAAGTCATTGCTGAAGCATTCTTTCCACTACCCTTCCCCCCAATTTTTGCTTTTGCCAAGAATGGTAGTAGTACAGAATTGTATTTCTACCTCAAAAGAATTCCGTGAATTCACAGCATCTCCAGAGAAAGATGCCCTAGCACACTCTGTCTGTTGATGGCCATTCATCCCAGCTGGATTATACTCATAAATTCACCTTCTTTCATTCCTTGCTGTACAGTAACCCACACCTGGAGGCACCCCTTTTTATAGCATGCACAACACACACCGCATATCCCCAAATTACTAAGCTTATACAGAGTCTGATATAATTACCTATCTCTTCAGGGCCAACTCCATGACTTGGATAGGGGTGAGACAAAACTAATGTTAAAAAAACCAACAAATTTCGTAGACCTTCTCCTGCACCCTCTGGGATCCAGGTGAGGAGTTAAAAAAAATATGAACTGTTAACAGCTCAAAACAACACATCTCTAATTGGTGCCATTGGGTGTAATAAACAACAACAAAAAAAAAAGAGTAAATTTGTCATTAAAAACATTGGTTAAGGCTTAATGCAACAATTATTCCTCTGAATTTGCTTTGATTGCAGGGAGCAAGTTCATTCAGCACTGCCTCGGGTTTTCATCTGTTAAAGGTCACTGACTGCCCATAATGACCAGGGTGGGAAAATGAGTTAGTCTGTTGGAAAGCACTATTAATAGCAGTAGTGCTTGGAAACAGTGATCATGGCAGGGCATAGGTATTACACTACAGGCAGGGGGAAGAGTAGATGTAAAAACCTGAAGTGTACCTGCTTGCTTATTCTTAAAATTGGCCTTTCCTCAGATCCCAGAAGCTGTCAACCTGCGTATCCTAGAAAAAACAGGCCCAAGAGCACACTGAGAGAAACTTGTATGCAGAGTGAATTTAAGAAGGATCCAGGAAAGGGAAAAGGCTTGCATTGGAAACAGCTGAACCTTGAACTTTTATCCACAGGAAAATCAGTTACTGGTTTTATAGCTCAAGACTCCTAGTTAGATGAGTCCCTACAGTGTGCGTTGAGAGGCAAATGGGAGACAAGACCAAGATCCCTTCTCTGACCAGCACCAGCGTATTCAGGGTGGGTGCCACCATCTTGCAAAAGGACTCAAAAATTGTTTATTGAGTGCAGTGTGCGTGTGCCTATTACAAATGTTTTTATATGGCTATTTCATTTTGCCTTTGAACATTTTACTTATGCACTCTGAGAATTAATTTTACACAAGATAATTATGAATTGATACAAATTACTTCTCATAAATATGAATGATGTTCTGTTTTCTGAACTGGAGACACTGAGAGATACAAATGCATTCAATAGACATGATTTTTATTTTTTTTTTTTAATTCTGAAGTCTTGCATTTTGTACCTATTGCTTGTTCTTGGTGAAATCTATATGGCATGTGAGATTATTTGTCACAGCTTTGGTTCTGAGAGTGGTTTTCCCAGTGGAAGAGCCTTGTAGTGTGTTTGTATTCCCAAGCCTTCCTTCAACTGAATGACAAGAAGGACTCTTCCCCAAATGGTGAATTTGCCCAAGCATACCTATGCAATCTCTGAAAGGAAACATATACCATAATATAGGCAAACCTTTAATTCCCTTACAGACAAATCATTCACAAGCAAGGCAGTACTATGTCTTATTTTCATCCATGGAACAGATGGACCTCTGGTCCTACCTACCATAGGAAAGTACAAATTGTCTAATCTTCTAGGAAGTGATCTGATGTAGCCCTCGAATTGTTTCATCATGTAGTTTCTGGGTTTTTTTTCCTTCTTCCATTTTTGTCCACAGTGGGAAGATCATCATCTCCAGGCTAAATGTCCTGAAATAACTGTCTTCTGAACTTTGCAGAGGTGGTCTTCAAAGACCTTCAGCTCTACTGAAGTACCATGGGAACTGCAAAGGGCCAGGCAAGTATAAAATTGATAAAGCTGACCAATCTAACTTGGAAATGAACTGGGAGTTTTGGTGAGAGGAAGAAAACAGCACAGAAAAGCAAAGAGAGAGAAGCAGGATGATTTTTCTTTAGTTAGAAAAACCCAGATTAGTTTCAAACACACCTTAAACTTTAAGGGATCTGCTCACAGGCTTTCATACCTTTGCATTTTTTCCATTTTCCATGTCAGGTGAGAAGTCTACCTTTGATACTAATTGATTGTTTTATTTTCACTGGCACACTTTCGAAATAGATCATTACCCAACCTTTTGTTCGTAAGCACCAGCTTGAAGATTTGAAATAACCAGTGATAGAAATGAATTGAATAATTGAATGTAACCTGGTTCTGCCTGTCCCCTCTCTCCTCTATCAAAGCTGACTTCGAACAGGGGTCCAAAAGCTCATGTCCTCTCTGGCCTTCAGTCCACAACTTCCTTCTACAGAATTATTTCATATATCTCTGTCTCTCTCTCTCCAGAATTTGAGCAGGTGACATTTTTCAGTCATAGCTGTCTACTGATAGAAAAATATTTTTTTCTGAGGAAGGAATATTTCAG
>NW_008825155.1:1895327-1907183 GCF_000699105.1 Pygoscelis adeliae | reverse complement strand
ACTATTAAAAAGAAATCACACAGTCACCTCCATATACATGAAAAATGAGATTTCTCCACTTTTCCCTGAAAGTGAGACACATACTTCCCCTTGGGTATAGTGCTGCGATGAATCATGGGAATTATGGTTAAATTCCATAGATCTCTGTCCTGCTTTATAGGCCAGCTTCTAAATCCAGACCACCTTCCAGAAATCCTTCTTTACACCTAAACAGAGATAAAGACATAAAGAAAATAGACATCTATGAAGAAAATAAAAGAAATTAAAGCTTTGAAGGGACTTAATATAAAAAAAGCCCTCTAGCATGAGGCTTTATCTCAAATAAACAGAAACATAAAATGTATAGATCAGTAGCTAATCCTTCTCAACAGCTTCTATTCAGTGTCTTAATTATGGCATAAGGTTGCATTATACATGGGCATACCAAATGACCCCAATTCTCCTCCATGCAGGATCTGCCACATTACATTATCTCGCTTCCTGTCATATCGCCTGCAAAAGGCCTCGGCCTCCATTTGTGAAATCACCCCCGAGTTGAACATTAGCTGATCAAGCATGTGAGAGGATTTGTTATTTCTTACTATAACAGTGCAGTTCACCGAGCCACACTACTCACCACTGCCTAGATCAGACCCCAGTGGTAAACAAAGCTGCTGAAGTCAGTGAAAGTTTTCCTATGGTCTCATAAGGCATGATCCACTATGCTGCAATGGAACCACTGCAGCTGGTTTCAACGCATATAGAATTTGATCCATGGAAATGGAGGAGTGCTTTTTCTAGTAAGCAGGTCTGCAGACTTCTGAACATTGTGCTTACCCTTAAAATCATCAGCTTGGAAATTAGACGCTTAGCAAAGACAGCTGACAGTTAAATCCTTGTCATTTATTTATTCTGGGAATAGCAAATCACGTTGATCAGAATATTCCTAGGTCTGGTACTTGGTTTACCAGATTAAAGCTCCTCTGATTATATCTGTGTGTTTTCAGAGAGGTTGCAAGATTCACCTTTAAACAGAACAAAGATAAAGGCTGAATTCTGGAATGGCTGTGTCACTGCTATAGCTTGACACAATAACCCTAAAAAAGATAAAATAATGTGACTGAAAGTGATAGTTCACTAAGCTACAAACAATGTTCCATGTATCTATTCGCTTTTTTTTTTCCTAAGTTCTCCAAATAAACTCAGGAATTATATTTATGTAACAGATTTGCCTGATTCCAAGCACACAGATAATGTAGGCATATCTCTGAAAATGCTCTAAAAACCACAAAGCGGATTTGCAAACCATACAAAAAGACTAAGGAAAAATCCAAAATGAAACACTGGCAGTGAAAGATGATAAACTTGTTAGAATGAACATGTTTGTATTGCAGTCTGGCATTCCAAGGCACAAAAAACTTCTAAAAGTTTCACATAAAATCATACTTTCCTTTTAGATTGTTTGATGTTACCTACACAAACACACACACATTTGGGTTATGCATACACAAATGCTTTTACTTCAACAGTTAGACTTCAGTTGTTGACTCTACAGGATTTCCAGTTCAGAATTCTAATTTACAGATGTGAAAACTTTGGTTAAGTATACTATTTCAGGACTTCATCAGTATTGGGCGGGGGGGAATCCATCAAAAGTCTTCATGCCTGTGAATTTTGAGGACTGCTGAAGTTGTTAGAGAAACCATGGTACAAAGGTGTTCCTGGGCCCTGTATGAAAACAGAGGTAGCTTTCGATAATCTGTAAACCTGATTAAATCCACTCAGTCCCATTCCCCTTTATCCAAATCAGGCTGCAACATTCTCTTTTCACCACTGTTAATCAGCCTAACACTCATATTCCCCCAGTAATTATTTATTTACTTTTACAAATCGCATATTCCCTCCTTACACAATCAAAATCTCTTTAGGGCTGATCTCACTTGCAGTGCTGCAGCAAGGAGGGCTTTGGAGAGGGAAAGAATCACAGAGCAAAGTTGGAAACCACAGTAATTCCTTGCCACCCCTTGGCATTCAAACTTCATCATGTCTCCAAAAGCTCATTAGAACAGAAATTGGACTTGATTTGTCGAGTGGGCAGTCAGATAGAGTCAACATACATGGGGGAAAGTGAAGAATTTTTAAAACTGATCATCAAGCAGCCCCAGCAATTGGATTTATAAACCAGGGACTTACTGCATAAGGCACAAGAGAGATTGATGCTGTTGAAGAAGAGCTGCAATTATCTAAATTAATGAAATCAGGAAGCCACACCTGCTGCACATGACTGACTCACTCCTCTGGCTCCATCCCCAGCTTGAAAAGGTGGATTTAGCAATTGGTGAGTTTAACATGGGATGAGCATGGTAAGTTATGTGCATCTAGCAAGCTCCTTCGAAGTGTTGTGAGAAGCACAGCATGGGTGAGAAATTGCGGCAGTTAATTACTTCCCTGCTGTGGAAAAGTGTCACACATCCCTGGAAGGAGTCCTTGCATTTCAACAAAAGCCTTTTCTACAGGGAAGGAAGTTTTACAAGCGTAAGTTGGTTAATGTACCAGGATGATCAGAGGCACTTCTACCTTTGAAGGCACAGTCAGCCCTTGCAAGGTATTATGGTAGGAATCCTCATTCTACCACCTGGTAAATGTTTTTTTAGAAACATCCAAACCTAAAGTCCTAATGGCTGTAACAGACACTCTTCGATAGAGGATAGGTCTTATGCAGGGCCATCTCTAACCACAGAAAGACACTAAGACTGATAAAAACAGCCTTTGCTTTGCTGCCTCCTACTCAGCTCTGGAAAGGCAGACAGGCTCTCTGTCTAAGGGAAAGATTTAGGGAATGGGGGAGACTACAGCAGCAAGCATGGGTCCTTTAGGGTGTTTACTGTCACTGTCTCAGGCCTGCACATTCCCCCTCTCTTTTCTGGAGCAGTGCCTCATCCTTTGGCACTGGAGGCAGCAGTACCTCTGCAGCTGTAGACACCACACTTCTGTGGCCCCTGCTGCACTGGTCTGGTAGGAACAAGTCCTTAGGGTATCACCTTACCTCAGGAGCTAGCAAGAGTTTTGGTGGCAAGACATACACGCATGAAGCCATGTAAGACTGATGGCAGGGAGACAGCTTCTCAGTGATGTTATCCAGTTCCCTTCACAGGGAGATACTGCCCAGTGCCACAGACGGCAAATGAGAATGATTCTCACCATTTCTTAGATGAATGTAACTAACATTTAAACTTGAAGCTGAGTAGTGACAGGGAGGCTAAAACACAAAGTAAAAGGCATTGAGACCAGATATCCATCCTGATACAGCAGGTTGACTTCAGGAACAGGTTTTAGGCTTGTCTGAGCCCTATAGTGTGTTTACAAGCTTCATGAGTCGGACTGCAATTGCTTTGCAAGAACCTCAGAATCACTAAAGTTGCTGGAAGGATGTGATTCCATGCAGACTGGACATAATTTTCTTTTTTAGCCCTCTGATGCCTTATTTGCAAGAAGCAAGCAGGATAATTCCATCTGTAACAAAGGCCACAGCAGAATTACACTGAGAAAGAAATATTGACTTTAAAAAAACAAAGTTTCTTTCTACCCTCAGTGCCTCAAAAAGTTACCAATCTTCTGAAAATCAAGTTGACTTGAGAATAAGAGTAATTTAACAAAAATGGAGACAGATACAAGTACATAGAAACATATTAGCAGCAAAGAAGGATGCTTATTAGCATTATGGTAGCCCCCAACCAAGCCTGGGCCCTGCACCAATAAATAAAAAAAGTTTGTTTCTGCCAGAAAAAGCTTAGAAATGAAAGGGGGGGGGAGGGGGAGAAAAAAGCACAAACCCAATGTGAGATCCTAAAAAAGAAAAACAATTGAAATCATATTTCCAGAGTGAAGTCTCTAACTCTTCCTTTCCTCAGTTGGCTTGAGATAATGCAAATGGTTGAAACAGACTAAGTAGTTCAGAGTTTCTTGGTGAACTGGAATTTCCTTTGCAAGAGAAGCGGAAAAATCATCTGTTTGGAAAAAGATGTTTCAGATTCCCTGTTGTTTTAGGTGTTGACTGTCACTATGCCACCTGTGCTTTATCAGGTTAGTGCGTACTCTAAATTTACCATCTCATTCATATAATCAGCACCTTGGGGGTGTGTGTGTGTGTTTGCAGAAATTATTCCTCTAATGGTTAGTAATCATTCAATTGCCAGACTAAGTTTGCTAATGTACAGTGCATAACCTTTTTTTTCCCCTACCATCGTTGTCCTTCAGTTTATATAGTTCTTCTTCCTCCCTCACGCTTAATCCTCTCTGAGGCATTTATTTAGAATAATCCTATCTCCTCTCAGCCTTCAATTTGCAGGATAAGCCAGCTAAGCTCTTTTCATCTTCTCCTGAAAACACGCACTCCATTCTTTGGTAGTCCCTCTTTGCCCTTCTCCCCATTTCAGCTTCTTGAACTTAAGTGACAGGATTATACAGTATATTCATGTAGCCTTGGACAGCAGCTAATTACCTTATCCGTGCTGGTAACCTATCCCCAATACACTGCTAGAGCTGCATTTGTCTTTTTTCACATCAACTGCACAGCAGCAGGTTCAAGTTCATCCAGAGACTTCCTCCCTTCAAAACTGAGGTCTTTCTCCTCTGCTTCCAGAGGATGTGTTCTTCAATTACAGTAACAACTCCTGCATTAGTCTGTAATGAATGACTTCGCATTATTGAGATTAAACTGCTGGTAGGACATCTGAAATGAAGAGTGAATCTTGACTCATTTCATCAGCTAAAACGAAGTGACCTCGGATTTCCAGCCATGTAACAGATTCATCTTTAAAAAGCCTCCTGGATGAGCTATCTACAGCTACTCTGGAGGCCATTAAAAAATAGTGTTTATAACATATTGTGTTGCGCATAATGTTCTACAAAGAGAGGGTGCTTTTGCCATGACATATGGTGTACAATGTAAATGAACTCTGGTGTAACAAATTAAAAAGCTTTTACAGCAACCTCTAAATACTATTTATGGCTCCCAAGTGCTACCTAGGCTGGCCACCAGTCAAATAATTACAGTCTCCACACCAAGTGCCAGAGTGCATTTTGTTGACTAACTGCTTCTACAGCGAGCTATGCAATCTATTTCCATGAGATATACTATCCACAAACCACCATCTATTTTAACAACAAAATTGCAAAAGCACAATGTGTTACCAGGTGTCATTCAAAGAATGGAGGCTGTAATGAAGTGGCCATTTTAAAAATCTCTCTGATGATCTTTCCTTAACACTTGCAGCTTTTGTTACAGCAAAAGAAACTCATCATGATGTAAGGCCTCTCCAAAGCTTGCTGAAGTCTCTCACCAGCACAGGCGCACTCTGTCCTGTCTACGCATGCTGGAAAAAACTGCTGAGTAGGGTTGGCTGAAATATGGCAACTGAAAATGTTTCCAGTGAATGAAGGGCTTTAGTTCTGCAGGGAGGGAGAATCTGCCATAAAACACCCAATTTCCTGAAACTTGGTTTTGTGTTTAAAAAACCTCCCAGAAACAAAACCAACCAAACAAAACCACCACAAACCATCATCAGTTTTCACTTCTGTTTCTGGGAGCTTACCAAAAATATTTTAAGATGACCTCTTTTCATCATTTCAAGAGATTTATCTGTTAAATCATCTAAGGGTTTTTTTTTGTGTTGTTGGGGTTTTTTTGTTTGTTTTTCAAATCAATGCAATAGGGTACCTAGTAAAAATCTCCTTTTTGTTTGTCCCACCTGAGTACAGCAAAAGGTAAGGTGAGCAATGGGTATTCCACAGCTCTGAAAGTGCTCCATTTATCACAGGAAAATTGCTTCTTGTTTGTCTGGCCTATGTACATTTAAACACAGTTATACTAGTATTGCTATATATCTCCATGCTGATTCCAAAGTGGAAAGCAAGCAACAGGCATAGCCCCATTATTTGAGATCATGTCTTGTTTTGAGGCACACATCCTAGAATGATGGCTGCACTGTTTAATTACTGGACTATCCCCCTTAAGCTGTGTGCAAGCCAGGCTTAAACCTACACTACAGCTTTCCACAGACAAAGGTTTACTGTCAAATGAGCCGTACTAGTGTGTGACAAAATTGCTATGACGTTATGACTTTCCTTTAATAGGCACTGGAAATACATTCATCAATCACAGATACTATATTTAAGCTGGAAAGCACTTGTCCTACTGTCTGGCTTAGAACAGAGTAACAGCATTAAATACCCACATAGCAAGTGAGAGTATATGTTTGTAGTCTTTTGGTGTACAGAAGTTTTGAAAGCAGTCATTTTCTGGTAAAGACTAGTGAGAGGATGCATGCAGAATTTAAAGCAAGGAAGAAGATGAATGGCAAAGAACAAGGAGTTCTGGACTTTTTCTGCAGGTACTTATTAACCATTTTATGACCTTGTGAAAAAGATGGGTTTAGAAATATCTGTGCACAGGACACAAAGTGTTCTGCAATAATTTAGGAAATGCTCTTACCTTAGGCATACACATCCTTTTCTTCCAGACATTGCAATCCCAGACATCTCTTCTAAAAAAAAAAAAATTCTGAAATGATACTATCAGAAAAGCAATGTTTTATAAGGAATAAAGGAGGCAGCAGATTTCTGAAACCCCATTCCGGAACCCTAGCTCAAAGGGAATTTTAAAAAAAGCAACAGTTTAATTTTACCCTGTTATTTATGACTAGCAGGTTTCTGTCAAAGCCAATTGATGCTCCAGGCCAATATTGGAGTGTACTTGGGGCTGTGTCTATCACTTAGAACAAAATACTGTTTACAAAGGGGAAAGGTTCCCACAAATCACAGTCCAGACACACTAGACTTAGTAAGTGTCTGGACAAATAGGACCATCCCCCTGCTGATGTTAATAAACCTTCACACATTCCAGTAAACACTTGTAGCTCCATCTCTCAGTCAATCATTTTTAGCTCCTAATGAGAATGCTTTTAACTGTTGGTATTTGACTGTTAACACCAATTCCCTTAACTCAATGTCCCTTTGCCAAGCAAACAGCTTCAGTCTGGCTGTTATACGTGGTGGAAACCTACATTTTGCATTATCAGTGACTACATATATATTTGAAGTACTAAAGGATTTAAAAAGCTTAAGGAGAAAATATTCTCCGTAGCTGACTTGAACAAAGAAAAGTGTTAACACTGGCAAGCAGAGATTGAGTTGAAAATAAGATAATTAGAGAGAAACTAAAATTTCTTAGAACACAAGTTTAACAGAATTACATCTACACCACTTCAGACATTAACAACATGCTTGCATTTGCAAAGCAACAATAAAAAAGAGGAGACTTTAACACCAGGCTTTTATTCCTCTAATATGTTGCTAATGACAGTGAATGTGTCTCTAAATATCAGTAGTCTTGTACCTGAGAAATTACAATTGTGCATTCAGGTAGTTTCATAAAGTAATATTTGTACAATAAATCTTTATATACCTCCTTTCTCTAAAAATGAGGTTATGCTTTTAGATATAATTCGATAATAAAATAATATGTAAATAATTTCCCAATTGCTTATTTGGGTTTAAATATGCTGATTTTTAATCTGATTAAGCAACTATGAACAATTTTCTGTTATTTTGACCAGTCTACTAGCCATCTAATTTGGATCCTGAAAGTAGTAGATAAAAAATAACAACTGAAGCAATTTCAACTCCATAGCTGGGTTATAGCCGCAAATTACCCATTACACTCAGAAGACGAATTACCAGTAGATTTCCGTCTTCCTTAAATACCAATTGAAGTCAAATAGGTCTGAAAATCATTGCATGCTGAGAAGTAGTTGTATTGTTGCCTTTAATGGAAAATTAACAGTGGGTTAAAAGATCTGTGAAGCAGCTGAGGACATTGTTTTCACTGGATTAGGGCGCAGCTACTTCAGGTATAGTACAGGCATGCTGAAAGGAGCAAAGAAAATCTGAGGCAGGAGTCCAAAAGCTGCTGCGCTGTCACTGAGAACAGGACTTCATTTAACATTCACATCCATTTCTGCCAGACCTGTCTAATAGACTTTTCAAAGTCCCTAAAAATTAAGGGCATAACAATAAAATGATAATGTGTTAAAATTACATTTTCTCAGTATCCAAAAAAGCCTGTTTATTCAGAGAGTAACTGTTGCCTGTTTAATTGCAGGAAGAGGAGACTTTAACACCAGGCTTTTATTCCTCTAATATGTTGCTAATGACAGTGAATGTGTCTCTAAATATCAGTAGTCTTGTACCTGAGAAATTACAATTGTGCATTCAGGTAGTTTCATAAAGTAATATTTGTACAATAAATCTTTATATACCTCCTTTCTCTAAAAATGAGGTTATGCTTTTAGATATAATTCGATAATAAAATAATATGTAAATAATTTCCCAATTGCTTATTTGGGTTTAAATATGCTGATTTTTAATCTGATTAAGCAACTATGAACAATTTTCTGTTATTTTGACCAGTCTACTAGCCATCTAATTTGGATCCTGAAAGTAGTAGATAAAAAATAACAACTGAAGCAATTTCAACTCCATAGCTGGGTTATAGCCGCAAATTACCCATTACACTCAGAAGACGAATTACCAGTAGATTTCCGTCTTCCTTAAATACCAATTGAAGTCAAATAGGTCTGAAAATCATTGCATGCTGAGAAGTAGTTGTATTGTTGCCTTTAATGGAAAATTAACAGTGGGTTAAAAGATCTGTGAAGCAGCTGAGGACATTGTTTTCACTGGATTAGGGCGCAGCTACTTCAGGTATAGTACAGGCATGCTGAAAGGAGCAAAGAAAATCTGAGGCAGGAGTCCAAAAGCTGCTGCGCTGTCACTGAGAACAGGACTTCATTTAACATTCACATCCATTTCTGCCAGACCTGTCTAATAGACTTTTCAAAGTCCCTAAAAATTAAGGGCATAACAATAAAATGATAATGTGTTAAAATTACATTTTCTCAGTATCCAAAAAAGCCTGTTTATTCAGAGAGTAACTGTTGCCTGTTTAATTGCAGGACTATTTATATTGTAAGTTGCACCTAATTATAGGTTAAATGCACAGTTGCTTTGGATTTAACTTTATGATTTAAATGCAGTTATGTAATAGACTCAGTTATACAAAACACATAATTATTGTATGGGCTGGGAAGACTGGATTAACATTGCAGTGTAAATGAAAGAGCCTTTACTGCTCCTGATATTAACACCGAGCAAACACTTAAATTGCTGACAAATTTTTACTTGTTCCTTTGGTCATTACCTGAATGGTTTGTGGACTTTGTCTTCAGTATGGAAAATGAAGATTTCACGTCATGAAAGCTGTAAATGGCCAAGTAGCGGGAAGGCATTAGCACCAGGCTCATCCCATAAATACAGCCTGTGAAAAAAACCCAGCCTGCATTGATACCATACGTGCTCTCTACCTTGCAGATTCCTTGCTGTTCATACCTTTTTCTTCACAAACCCCATGTTTCCTTGCGTAGCTCCCCTTATCTCCTAGTGATTCAAGTCTGGTAAGATTTGGTGACTACTGGCCTGTAGGTGGACTACAAATTACTGTTGGTCCCTGCTGGCATCCTGGTTTAATATTGCCTCCAAGGTGGGGCAGCCACTTCCCCAAAACACCTTCCTGCTCCAACCCAAAATGCTCATGCAGACACAGCCTGAAGTTCACTGGGGTGAATGTCCACATCCCTGTTCCTCCTCTGGAATACCGGTTCCTACCCCAGTGAGCCTTGTTCTCCAGGGTAACAGCCCATTAAACCTCAACCACTGGTTATTTAAGTGAATACCACTGGGCTGTGAATAGTAGTAGCTAAAATAACACATATAATCAATCACCTGTTCCCCAGTAAGGGATTAATTAAATTAATCTCCCACTTGTTTCATGACTGCCCATTGACTTTGACAAAATAAAACTGGTTGTAGCAGGCTCACTTCAGCTCCCATGTCACATGGTCTGGTTGCCTTGATTAAGTTAGCTATGTTATTCATTCATCATGAAAATAAAGATGAGATCCCTTGAATATAACATGACTGAAATTGCTGTGTTCAAATAGGAGTAAACATCAGCCATGCCTAGCCCACTGGCGAAAAAAAGAAAAATCCAGCAGCAGAACAGCAACTTATCAGGTTTTATTTGTAGTTAAATTGAACAGGTGTAATAAATGTGAATTGTGACAAAAAGGGATTATGTGAGAACAAATAAAGTATCATTAGTTCTGAAAAATGTTTTACAGTTGTCTTTTCTTGCTGGCTACTGTGAACTAATTTATAATTGTTTGATTTTCAATAACCACAACCCCTTGGGTTTTCTACTCTCAATAGCCTAGGGCAGCTAAACATACAGGTTTTGTGAAAAAACACATTTTGTATTGTTTAGACTTGATAGGGGGAGGGGTAGGCTGATGTGTCATACCTGGAAATAAATAGGAACAGTCAAAATTTGAAATCATCTTAATATATATTTCGGGAAAACAATGGTTGCAGCAAATATTTGCAATTCAAATCTCAGCAATTTTCTTCTCTTCTTATGAAAAGTCCTTCCAGCACTTTTCGAAGGATTAGTTATATATTAAAAGAAAGACTTTCTCTACTGGGGTAAACTTTCAAATATTTCTGACTCAAGCATAAATCCATTTACCTTTCACAGGCTGTTTTGTAGTTCTTTTTGTGGTGCTCATTAATTAGTAAACAAAATGTACTGCATTTAAGACAGCCTGTTTTTCACTCAGTCCTATTTTCTTTCATTTACTGCACTGAGACTTCACCAATTTACCAAGAGTAGGTCTGTGCAAACTGGTACCAAAAAAAATCTGAAAAAATAATAATCAGGAAAGCCAAGATGTTAGGAGGAGTTCATGAAAATTCCCAGGTAGCCCAAATTATGACAGTTTAAAGAGGTCAGTTTGTTCTTGTCCCACACTGGAACAAGTTGTCTTTCAAACTCTCATTCAACTGTTTCCATGAGAGGAAATTACGTCCAAACCACCTGTTTTCTTGCTAAAAAGTAACAAAAGATTTCTGCAATGGGAAAATCTCTCAATAGGCAGAAGTGAGTGCCAAGCCCTTGGCCTCTCAAATCCCATTCACAAAAATCTCTCTCAAAATCATGAACTCACACCCACAGGGTTCCAAGACTTAGCTCAAGCAGCATGTTCTTGAAATTTCATTTTTGGCAAAAAGGGATCCATTCACATCTAGCTTTCACATTTCTGATTGTTATTTTCAGCAACCACCTCAACCTCACAGGGGAAAAAAGAGGCTATGAATACTCTCAAAAAAATATATGTCCCTTTTGCTTTGATCTAACACACCTGCATAAACAACATTATATGCTGAAATGCTAGAGATTATTTCTAGCATTTTAAATGTTAAAAAAACCCAAACAAAACCCAGAAAAATCTATGAGCAAAACACAGGAAAAGTCCTTGCTTTTTAATTCTCATTTCTGTTGAATTTTCATTTTTGAAAGTGAAGAATATTCTTCATATTCTTCTTTTATGAAGAATAAGATTAACATCCCATTTCTCTCTTTTTAATGGTGAAGCTGTTTTAACCCTTGTAAGAGAGACATTTCTTCCTGATTTCCACTTGGAGAAAGTAGCAGCTAGGATCCTGAAGGCTTGTCCTGTTGCAAGATGGCAGCAGCTACTTCTGGATGGAGAAATTTACCTTTTCCTTTTCAAAAGAAGAACTAAATAAAAAGGGCTATATTTTCAACCTAATCTTCCATAAAATGTGTGTTTCTAAAAACATGTAGATAACAAAATTTTCAGTTAAAACCAAGGAAATAAGTAAGTATCTGAAAGGTACAAGGAAAGACAGCTTGGCTGGGGTGCACCGCAGAGGCTTGCAGTGCTACACAGAGCAGTCTGT